>NC_081841.1:196926536-197276350 GCF_963259705.1 Myotis daubentonii
ATGGTTGCAAAGAATTCCTGCTTTGGGAGGACATCAATTAATTTTGTGATGATTGTTTAGGTCAGATCTCTACGTCTGGATGCTTCCCCAGCTGGGTATTTTTGCTTCTTTGACACAACCCAGAAGTTTAGTGACAGGTCTCCAGTGGAACAGGGATAGTTTGATGAGGATTTGATTTTAGGCGGGTTAATCTCATGAGCCACCAGGATAGTTGATATAGGCTCAAAATATTTTGTTGGAAATAATCTTTCTCTCTCAGTCATTATCACACCTAATGAAGATGATTAATTGGTGTTAATTGGTATGCCAACATAGTGTGAGTACAGTTATAAATGAAATGTTCCTTTCGGATTCTGGAGAGATAGAATAGGGCTGGGAGGGGAGGAAGAACATCTTAGGCTTTACATGTGATCCTGAGCTCCAGAGGTTTCTGGTCAGAATCCCACTTTGCTGATACAGAGATTTGGCTAAAAGCATACCCAGGTTAGTGCAGGGCTACGTAGTTGAAGTATCCATGATGGTTTTTTCTCAGTGATAAGAATGTGTTGACATTGAACATGCTTAGGTCTAAGTCATTGAGAAAGAGAGCTCTTCACTCCACAGATACTTAGGGAACATCTACTCAGTGCCAGCCACCACGCTCGGCATGGGGGAAGATGAGAATGCCTAACACACTGTCCCAGTCATTGTATTAGACCACTCAGTGTATTAGAAGAGGCAGATATGTAAACAGTGTAGGTTGATTTGGGGAAAGGACGAGGTCAGCAGAGTTGTGTGGAGAATAATGTGCAGTGGTTCTTGCAGTTGAAATGGAATGGCCATTCTAGACAGATGGGAGTAGTTTGATGAAAGAGGAACCTAAAGAGGCAGGTTCATTGATGAACAGCCCTGTAGGTTATAACAAAGAGTTTGGACTTTATCCAATAAGCAGCTGATATTAAATGTTTTTAATCAGAGGAATGATATAAATTAATGACTGAGTCCCTAGAGTGTCATGAAAGAGACACTGGAGAGATGGGATTCAGGAATCAGAGAGATGAAAGGTTTATACAATAGTCCAGGCATGAAGTGATGGTGACTTGGATTAGGCCATTAATGGCAGAGGCCAATTGGAGAGGCATTTGTACTTTTCTGCACTTAGGTTACTTTTGATTCCTAAAAGTAGTCTATAATGACAATGATGACATTTACTAAGAGCTAGGCACTGTTCTCATCTAAGCTTTCCAACCACCCTATGAGGCAGGTACTATTAAGAGCTCATCTTATATGTGAGGGCAAGTAAGGCACAGATTTGAGTAAACTGCCCAAGGTCTCACATAACCAGGCACTTCACAACCCATGCCCTTACCCACATCACTATTGTGCCTCCAAGTTAGGTAATATAATCCCATTTCATGGATGAAGACACTGAGGAAGAGAGAGGGGCCTTGGGGAGTTCAAGACATGAAAGAGTATAAAATAGCTCTTAGTTCTGGGATTCTTGGATCAAGGGAAATGTGAAAATGCTGCCAGCAGGTCTGAGACTTTCATAAAGGATAGTGTCTGGGGTGTGAGTGGAAGAGAAGAAAAGGCATGTGGGTGTGCATTCCTGTGGGGAAAGAACCTTTGATATGAGAAAGTACAGTTCAATTCCCACATTGTCATGAGCTGTCTTCACCTTTTCCTTGCCTGAAGGTGGGAACAGTAGGTTTGTGGTGAGAGTTAAATGCCCTCATATAAGCCTGACTTACTCAAATAGTAGTAACCAACTTGTCCCTTCTCACAACTGTCTGAGGGTGAAATTCTCAGATTGTCAAAGTGGAATTGACATAATTACAAACAACAACATTTGAAAAACAATGGGGAGGACCGGTGGCCTCTAAAAGGTCCCATTTCCTAACTCCTGGTGACGTTGTACTAGTTTCAGACCTTCTGGGACTACTTTGTTGGGGGGCCTTGTTTGACCAGTTCTGTGTACCTGGATTTCCCAGGCAGTGGGCTCTCTGTGTGGGCTTCCTTTGTCACAAGATGCTAGATGACCTGGCTTTCTCATTGGAAACCAGGAGACACAGGAAACAACCTCTCAATGAGAAACCATGTGCCTAATAAGAACACTTCTGCAAAATGAGGGAGTTGGCTCTTCAAAGATCTGTGGGCCATTTGGGGGTCTGTCACTTCCCAAGCAAAGGCTAGGGGTCCAGTACTCAACACTTCTGCTTTCTCAGGGAACCCTGCATGAGTTAGCCCATCCAGAAGCTGCCGTTGATTTGGAAACATCTACCCAGCGACAGGGAAAGGTCGTAGCAACAGCTTTCAGTGACTCATTTGCATTTTGGATAATGTTCTAAAATAGCTTTATTTCTGAGAGCCATTACACACTGACAAGTGGGCATTTTTGTAGACAGAAAGACAAATACGGAGCGACGTTAACATTATCTTTTCTGAGCACATGTGCTGATGCATCCAGGGAAGGCCGATTTGGGGCTTGAGTTGCCAGTCAGGTGACATGGGGTTTCTCTGATGGGCCAAAGGCAACACATCTCTCAAGCTGCAACCAACCCTTTTTTCCCCTGAAGGATTGTTCATCTAAATCTCCTTGTCACCTTGCATGGAGGATTTTTTTTTAACCTCTCAGGACTTCAGAGATTGAGGTTTATTGGTACTGACAGCCCCTGATTATTTAAAATCCTGGAGGCCACGATTTCTGCTGTCCTGGTCCACTGAGAGTTCAGCTGGCTGGCCTCTTCTGATCGCTCTGGCTCTTTGTGTTCTGGAATAGCAAAACCCCCTTTAACATCTAAAACAGCTGACAAAAAATAAACACAAGCAAAATCCCCTTGACTGGCCCCCCACTGCCAACTAGCTGTACCCCTCTGCTCAAATTCAAATCTAGTTCTTTGACAATGGTCTGTGATTTGAAGCAGCAGGAATGTTACATATAGTTCACTCTGGCATTATCCAGGGGGCACAGGTGAGGGCTGCTGCAGGGAGCACCAGCTGCCACCATAGCCTTTGCACATTCTGTCACTCTTTGCACCCCCACCAGCCCTATAAAACAGGGGCCAGAGGCCTGCCTTCCCAGGAGGGGGTATGGGGAGCACGCTGGAGGCATTTAATAGGTTATTCAGCCTTTCTCCTTCAGGGTGGGAAGGCTTGGGGGGCTGCATTCTGGAAGAGTGGGGGGAATCACTGTTACCTAGCAACAGCCACATCCTGTGACAGGACTTGTGTCTGAAGGAAGGATGTTTCCAATGGCCCCTGGAGAGCCTCTCTGCTCCTCTCTCCAAGCTGGGGAGCTCTTGGGGTCCTTTGAGGGGGCACCCCTTCAGAGTTCCCCAATGTGGGGTGCCTTTCCTGCCCTGAGCAATGGCCTCCCTGCCTAATGTGTGTCCACATGTGTGAACATACACGCGGGTGAGCATGGATGCGCGTGCGCATGGTGGCGGGTGGGGAGTGGAGCTGTGAAAGCAGCAGATCAGTTAGTGTGACTCCATAAGCCTCGGAAGTCACCCTCTGCTTGCAAGTAGAAACCTCCCCCCTTGGGCTGACTGCTGCAGTGACCAGACTTCCGAAATTGCCCAAGTTGGCCCTGATTTCAAATATCCTATTCTGCTTTATAAATCATGTCACATATTTTCCCTGAAAGCCCAAAATTGAGATGACTTTCTTTCACATTAGGTTTTAATCTGAGCTGAAAGACACATATATTTGGGAGTGGTAACTCAGGAGTCCTCTTTATCATTTTGGACTTATCGGGAGGCAGTGCCTCAAATCTTTTCCTGAGACAAACGCTTCATTAAGGGAGGAGGGAAGAGCACAAGGGAACTGGGCCACCCAGGGGAAGGGCAGGTTTCCGTTGCAGAGGAGAAGGGCTGACAGAAAGTGAGTGTAGAGGATGGGTTAGTCCACACCTCAGCGTTCTCCCAGGCTGGCTGGCGGGTCTTACCATCCTGTGAAGACCGAGTTCACTGTTGGTGATGTAGTTATTTATTGGCCCATTTTCTGGTCGGGAACCCCCTTTTCTTGGCTTTTCCCCCCATCAGCCCTTTTGCTTCTGTTCTTCCTGATCCTTCTCTGTATATCCATGGAGGTTTTGAAAATTTCCCGTCTGCTGCAACTTAATGCTTTTGCTATTTCAGTTTACAAATTTGGAGAAATATGGTATTTACCTAATGCTTCCAGTTAATTCTAATTGTGTTTGTACTCTCAAAGAAGAGGGAGGAGTCTCTTTTTCATCCTTTTTACCTGTCCATATCACCCTTAAGCAAATGGTGTAAAATTCTTGCCTGGTGTTTCTGTGGGGCATTAGGACATAAGCTCCATCTTCATGTGACAGTGGAGTAATAATAAGATACTTCCTTTAAAACATTTTGATTTTCCTTGTGATAGAGAACATTTCAAGTGAACCTTCTCATCAGCCAATCTCTTGGAAGGTCGTGGGGAGTTCTGATGGCTTGTGTTAAAACTAGGGGAGCTGGTGAGGAGAGGGAAGGGTGACATGTACATCCGAATAAATATACAAAACTGGCAGATGGCCCAGCCCAAAGAAACCCCTTCTTGAAGAGAGTGGTTTAAGACATTGGGTTGCTCCTGTATCCTCTTTCTTAAATAAGAAAGCAAGTCTCTGCTTTATTTTTTTAAGACCAAAATTTAGACTCACTTCTGCCATTAATTTTTAAGATCCACAGTTATAAAATTGACTTGAGTTAATCAATTGGCACATTCATTCAGTTACTCAACAATTATTTTTTCAGCATCTATTATGTGCCTGGCGTTTGAGGGACAAATACGTGCCAGAAATGTGTAGAATCCATCCTCAATCTAAGAATGGATATGTAACACATAAAGAAAGAATAAAACCAAGTTCTTTAGTAGCACAGGAAAGACACAGATGAAATAAAAAATTCATCTCTAGGGAAGGATCCTCTTCCCTTCTAGAATGAACCTGCCTTCTTAATTTTTATCTTGTGTGAAATTGGAAAGGTCCTCAAGGATGGTGATGAAAGGATTAGAGAATGAGATCAGTACGTAGGAGCTAATGGGCCTGTGCTCAGCCGGGATAGGTGCAGAGGTGTCCTGCCAATGGCCGCCAGGTGCTGGAGGACTTCTTCAGGGAGAGGTGGTGCATTATTCTTCCGTTTGGTAAAGAATAAGGATGCTGGCAGCAGCTCTGGTTATTTATAATCTACCACACAGAGGATTACACAAGGGCTATATGCAGGTTTTTCAGTCACATTTTCTGTTATTGAGGAGAGCCATGTGTCAGTTACTATCCTGGGCACTGAGGTGATGGGGGCAGGTGTCCCCCAAAAATGTATACACACTTTAACAGCCGATAGCTCAATTTTGAAAATGAAATGTATTTTAATAAACACTGTCTTTATAATTATTCAACGTGTGTACATACATTTTTTGGGACACCCTATGTACGGTATAGGGCAGTGGTGTTATGCAGACCAGATGTTATTTAAAATTTCAGAAGAGAAGTAGAATTTCTTGGTGAAGATGAAGGTTGGACCAGGTCTTCTAGAAGCTTGACTAGAATTTGAATGGCTAAAGGAAGGGCCTTCAGTGAAAGGCACTAACCCAGACATAAGGGAGTAGAGGTGGGAACAAGCATGAACATGAGCATGTGAAGTAGGATGGAATGAAGAATGGTATCCAAACTAGAGAGTTCAGGCAGGGCCACATGGCCGTGAGGGTAGACAGGTAGAGCAAAGCCTGCCCTGCAGGACTTTAGGTCCGGCAGGAGCTTCAGTTTGGTGTAGTAGGTACAACTGTAGACTCTGTTAGGGCAGGTCCGACAGAGTGATGGTATTTACAGCCCTGAGTCTGGTCTGCAGGATGGATTGGGCCAAGCAGAGCCTGTGGTCAGGGTGGATGACTGTTGCACCTGCATTGGTGGCAATGGGGAGGGAGAGACAGATGTTTCTCAAAAGTTTACGAAGGTAAGCATTCGGCTTTAGAGCTTGCCCAGCTAGCCTTAGGGGTTTGTGATGATCTTAGTTTGAAGATGGGGTGGGCGGGGTGCAGGGCAGATGACCTTGGACTCTCTTCTGCCTTAATAATTCTAATGCAAACATTTCCTTTTCCTCCACTTTCCTGTCCTGGCCCCGATGAGTCCTCATGATGCCCAACCTCAGTCTGATTCCTGAGCTTTTCTGACTCTGGTCCCTGGGCAGGGAGGTGTGTCCCGAGGAAACCTTAGGTAAACCCTCAGACTGTGCAGGCTCAAGAGACGTGCACTCGTGGTTCTGGAGCAGAGAGAGCATCATTGCTGCTGCAGGCAGAGTCCCCGGCTACCAGCCACTGCAGGTGCAGAGGCGGAGACTGGCTCCCCTTGTGGAGGTGTCCAAGCTGCTGTGAGCCACAGCCGTTTTGTTCCCTGGTTTCCTGATATCCTGTAGCCCTCTTGATTTTGTCTGATTTTATTATTTTGAATACAGGAGATTTTTAAATGTAAACTTAATGGGATTATTTTTATATGCATATACTTGCAAATCAGAACAAATCATTTGTTCATTTTTTTATTCAGCGAATATATTAAAATATAGTAACATATACAAATATGGTAATGATTTATTTGTGCTAGCCATCATGCTAGCCTCTGGGGCACAGCCGAGGACAGTAATCATTGCTGTTGTGGAGTTTGCTGTCGGCTTGGTGGTGATAAACAAGAAAAATGAATGGGCAAATTCTATAGTATTTTATAAGATGATATGTGCAGGGTGGAAAAATTAAACAAGGTAAGAAGGATTGGGAATGCTAGGGGAAGGGTAGCAGGAGGGGATTGGAATCCTACATATGATGGTTAGGTGACATTTGAACAGAAACTCAAAGGAAGTGAGGGAACGAGCCATGTGGATCTCTGAGAAGAACCTTCCAGAGGAAACAGCAAGTGCAAAGGCCCTGGGGTGAGGCATGCCCACGTGTCTGAGAAACCGTGAGGAAGCCAGTGTGGCTGCAAATAAGGAGCAAGGGCAGAACAGCAGGTGGTTTGGACAAAGAGGCAAAGTGCAGGGAGGGTGCCGAACCTGCTAAGCACAGAGGCTTTGCAGCCCCTGCAAGGACTTGGGCGTTAACTCTGAAATGAGAAGCCACTGGAGATGCCTGAGCAAAGGAATTGTGGGACCTGACTTATGTTTATCAGGATCGCTTCTTTGTTCCTTTGAAAATAGAGGAGGGGGCCAGAGAGGACAAGAGGAGGAGACTGGTGATACGGCTGGTGAGGCGCTGGTGCCTCTGGCAGCACAGCTGCAGGGCGGTGAAGAGCTGGGGAAGCTGAGTAGGAGAAAGAGGAGAGTTAAGGATGACTGTTAGAACATCTGCTCTCATCTAGTGCTTGCAAGCCTAGTCACCCTGTGGGTAATCATTGGGCTTACTGTGCCCTGAGGGGCCGCCTGAATGCAGACAAGGGAATGCAAGTATAATATTGTTTCACCATGTGTGTGCCCTGTGTGTGTGCATGAATGTGTGTGTGTGAGCATGTCTGCATGTGTGTGTGTGTGTGTGTGTGTGTGTGTAGTGCCTTTCCTGTTGGATCCCTGCACCCACAGCACTGAATCCGTTAACCAAGGCCATTACTCTTTAGGCTCTTGCCACCTACTTACACATCAGAGAGAAGCAATCCCCCTCCCCCCCCCCCCCCCCCCCCCGCCCCGCTTGCCACGGTAGAGCATTTTGGTTGCTCATTTTGCAGGTGTTGCCCTCCTCTTAATTACCACTTCCTTTCCCAACCCCCTTCTTTTGGGAAGTTGTAAAAAAAAAAAAAAAAGATAAAACAGCCAGATGTGAGCCCAAACTCATCAGTAATCCATAAAACACTAAGCACACCCCACTCATCTCTCATGCTTTATGAAAAGTTAAAATTAAATCAGGGCAGCGTTATTAAGCTAAGTGATTTCTGCTGGATTCGGATGAATTCCTGTGTGTGCAACATCGTCTGTTGGAAATGTGCCTGGGGTGCCAGTGGGCTCAGAATGCACATCCACCAGCTATTAGTGGAAATGGATCTGCTTGCAATGGGGCACTTGAGGTTTCCCAGCCCTGGGACACCAGCCTTGTGTGCAGAACCCCAATGCCTACAGCCCTGGATCCTCTGATGCCCACCAACCCTTAAAAACAGGAAGGAGAGACATAGGTCAAAACAAGGATGCATGGCCACAAACTGCGTGTCTGTACACACAGAGCACTGGAATTGAATTCCAGAGAGCTGTAGGGGATCACTTTCTTTGTAGGGGCCCTGGAAGGCCAGTGTTGGCAGGGCTATATGCTGAGAATGCCGTGTTCTGGGGATGACATGGAATTGCTGATCCCTGCTTTCAGCTGGGCGATGTTCAGGAGCCCAAGCTGGCTTGGAGCTTGGCATAACTAAGGTGGCTCTGGGACCTGAGGCTTTATTATACCCACTAGTGGCCCAGTGCACAGATTCGTGCACATTGAAAGGAAATTAATTAGGAAAAATATTTTAATATTGCTATTCGCCCTTTCTCTATAATAGAAGTGTCGGAGATGAAAGAAAATTAGTAAAATGTATGTGAACATAATATATAAATTGATTAATAAATAAACAATAACAACATGATATAACAACAACAAAGACATGATATAAAAAACAACATTGATAAAAACAATGACTGATAAATTGATTGAACTTATTCTAATATCTCCATGTATACCACATTAAGAATAAAAACACTTTCAGAGTGCTTGACGAATTTCCCTTGTGATAAAGTATTTACAACTTTAATTTTAATGTCACATGCTCTTCGAACTCAAGAGAAAGCAACATGTAACTGACAATATCTGAAAATGGGTTCAGGTAGGAATATTCCTACTCTGTCTAAAGTTTGTCTTTGTGATTTATTAATAGTCATCGCAAATGCTGGCATCATAGGAAACTGTCTTCGAATTAATTTAAATGGGAGGCCAGTGTCAGACGGGGACAAATCGATTCTTGGAATCAGAATAACTTCTCCTTCCGCAGATCGTGTTAATACTTCAGCTTCGATTATGTTAGGTTGCAATATTATAATAATAAATCTAGTACCATTACAAAGACCCCATTTACCATTAAGATTTCTCAGTAGTATGATGATTGTACTTACTTTCAATTTTAATTTATGACATGGCATTCCCAAAGGAGTAATACAATTAAGAAATTCAATGGGAAACTTTTCATTTTCAGCATCATCTGTTGAATAGATGGAATCATCATTCAAATAGGTGTGAAAATCTCCATTGCATATCTCCAAAACTTCTTCATTTAATTTATGAACGTGCTCATTTTTAGGACAAAGAGTCACACGTTTGGATATATTTTTAATACTATCTATAGATATACTACTTCCAAAGGTAGCTGCAATAATAGATCCGTTACAAATCATTTCGCAGGGGATTTCAATAATATCTATTCTGAGAGCTTTATATTGTGCACGTGCAAGTCAACATTTATTTTTAAATTGCCAGTCGCTTCATATGTACTGGCTGGTCATGTGGTCAGATGGTCGGATGTATGTATGGTCGGTCACTTAGCCTTTTATATATATAGATTCTCTTGCTTCATGGCTTTATATCCTTTTGAGAAGCTGGAAAGTGAGTTGGTTTGGCATTCTAAAATCCAAAAATTGGTTGGGAAAATCAGATTGATGTTCAGCAAATGGTAGGAGAAGGAAGGACCTCTTTTTGGGCTCAGACTTCCACATTCTCCCTGGGGCAGTGAAAACATCATAAAGTGGAATCAGAAAGTCTGGGCTCGAGTCTCAGCTTTACAAACTGAGGCTGTGGGACATTATGTGACTAACTTTCTGAGTTCCAGTTTCTATTTGAGTCCCAGTAAAATGAGAATGATGTAATCCCTTCTAGGACAGTTGTTGGGGAGTGATGAACCATGCATCTAAATCACTCAGCTGAGGGCATCAGCATGGAAAAGATGCTAGGTCAGTCAGTGTTCATTGCTCATCCTCTGTGGACCTGGGAGGGAGTAGGCCTGGGTCACTGACAGCATTTCCCTGGGCACTGAATTCACATCCTGCCTGGAAGGCCACTCAGCCCTGGGCAGTGCAGTTCTGTGCTTCGGACATAGGCCTCATACTTCCATGGCTCTGCAGACAGGATTGTGTGGAAGATTGTGTTTGAAGGGGACGTTTTCTGAGCAATATCAGCCTTGGCCTGTATGGGCACATTTAATTCTGCATTCACAGCTTCCTTTTTGTCTTGGGCTTTATTGTGCAAAATGCTGTGTGAAGCTCAGAAGTGGGAGAAAGTGGCATTTGTAATCTTGCTAGGAGTCATCCAGAACTTGTGAATTCAGCAAAAGGTTGATTCTTTCAGCCTTTGCCAAAAGATATCCACACACAAAAAAGACAGTTTTTAGGGAATATTGTATCCGAATTTGCCGATAAGATTTACTTTTACATCTTTGTCTGGTCCTGTTCAGGATTTCTTCAGTAAAATTCTGTGCTATGCACAATGTCAGTCTTTTATTTAAAGAACCAACATTCCAAATAGAAAGAGAATTTCAATAAGCATTTCAATAAAAGTGTTCAGAATTTTATATTTTTAGGAACTTGGTACTTCATAAATATTGGAATTTCATATAATCTGAACCAGCTACAGTGTATTTTCAGTTTTTGATATGTTGTGACATATAGTTTTTGAGAAATAGAATTTGGTAGACTTTTTACAGCCATCTTCTAACATGCTAGGGGCTTTCTCCATGCTTGTTCAGATTCAACCTGTACCATCACAATGTGTAAAAGGTCCAGTCACTTCGACAAGTCACAACCCCACTGTAGTCACAGAGACAAATAATTTAGACCAGGGATCAGGATATCATCACCAGCTCATGGCTGCTGTGTGTAGCAGTAGGTACCTAGACTACAAGGGCACATGACACTTGACTTCTCTTGCCCTTGCCACTCAGATGCCCCAGCCGTTATCTCAGCCATCAGAATCACCCTTTCCCACCTACTTGGGGAGGACATGAAATACAAACATGTTCAGGTATGTAAGGTTTTAGTAAATGTATTCAATCTGTGCATATGTATCTAGTGTAGTTGTGTGAAGGGAAAACTCTCAATGGGAAAATGAATCTCAACATAGGCCATTTTCTGTTGACTTTAAGGATACTGGCAAATGGGCAAATGCCTTTATAGGATGAAGTGAGCCAGATTTCCTGGGCCTGAAACACAAAACTCTGCTTTATGTCATCTAGGCAGAAGTCATATGCATTCATTTACTATACAGAGAAAGGAATTTAGAAGGTCATTTAATCAGGGCATTCAATTCAATGCTGTCTACAGACATTGCTTGGGCACCTTTTATGTGCTGGACATTGTAAAAGGTACCAGAGATACAAAGATGAATAAAATCTGACTAAATTATATACCCATTTTCTGGGACTTTATGATTGCTGAGCAAGTAATAATGTGTGACAATTATTTTATATAGGTAAATGCTGCAATAAAAATGTAAGTGTCTATGTGTGTGTGTGTATAATCTTTACACCAAGGGTGAGGAACTTTTTTTCTGCCAAGGGCCATTTGGATATTTATAACATCATTTGAGAGCCACACAAAATTATCAACTTAAAAATTAGCCTGTAATATTTGGTCAAATATTTAAATAACTCATCCTAGTGCATTGGCAGGGCCAGACCTATATGGCCTATGGGCCAGACATTCCCACCCCTGCTTTACATGAATACTAGATCACGAGTATTCATGATAGATAGCTTTACTTTGCATTCTGACATAAATTAATGATTTTCCCAAAGTCTTCCATATTTGGTATCTCATTAAAGTATACAGTTCAGATTAATTTTTGGGGAAATTTGTTCTAGTCCCCTGTGTCAATGACCATCACTGTATGGATTTTCTTCAAATCTGTATCTCCATTTTATTTCTTGCTCTGAGTTGCTTTACTCTGGTATATTCAGTTATCAACTGGGTGTTTCTACTTGAAAGTGCTATAGAAATTTAAACTTGCTCAGTTGTAAATTGAACCCATCCTCTACATTCCCTCCTCCAAGCCTCATCTTCCACCTACCTCCTTTGGGTTGTTCCCTGTCAAAGTGAATGGCACCAACATTCAAGCCAAATGCCAGGACATAGTTCTTGACTCTTCCTTTTCCTTTAACTACATCTTTCAAAGGATCCTTATCACAGCAGATTCTACTTCTTACTGATTTTTTTACCTCTATTTTTCTCCAAATTCTTTTATATTTCTAGAGAGGCCCACCATAATCTTTCCCATGGCTTTATATACACATTTTTAACTACTTTTTCCACTTCCAGTCTTGGTTCTTTCTAAACGTTTTCTTCACTCTAGTACGAATAATACAAATATGATCATCTTGCTTCCCAATTAAAGTTCTCCAAAAGTACACATTGTCCTTGTGATAGAGACCATACTTTTTCATAAGGCTTACATGACACTGTCTGGTTTGTTCACTGCCTTTTCCCCAGGCTCATCTCTTGCTGCTATTGTTGTCCCCCCACCCCCTAATGATCACTGCATCACCAGGATGGCTATCTATTTCTTGAATGCATCAACTGCTTTCAACCCTCCATCCTTGGCGCAGCTGATTCTTTCTGCCTAGAACAGTCTTCTGAGTCTTCATTCATCCAACACATACATGTAGAGCACTTAGCTTGTGCCTAGTCCTGCATGTGTTGGTAGACAAAATAGACATGGTCCCTCCCCTCATAGGGTTCAGGTATGTAAGATTTTAGTAATGTATTTAATCTGAGGCCAATGTTAAATATGAATATGTAACTACAAATGGTGATAAGTAAGGGGAGGAACATGGACTATAAGAGAATGTGAGAAGGACCTAATTTAGACTGAGAGGAGTAGTCAGGAAGGGCTTCCTTGAGATAGTGAGGATACCTGAGACTGGCTCCTCTTTGGGTCTTTCCTCTACCTCTTCCTCTAGGAAGACCTTCCTGGACTTCCCAGTGTGGGTTTAATGACCTAGGGCTCACAGAGCATCACATGCTGCCCTGTTAGATTTTTTGTCCTATTATATTGTAGTCATCCCTCCACTCTAGACTGTAGGTTTGATGAGGACAGGGTCAGAGCCTCGCTTGCTGCATCTTCAATTTTAAGCAAGTAAGTATTTGCTCGTGAATATCTGTTGACAGTTTGGGGTAAAGCTAGAACTCTTCTCAGTAATTTGAGGGGCACTGTAGTATGTGGACAGTGTTCTCCGTCAGAATTCTACTTAGAATGGAAAAATTTGGGAGTCATTGTCCTAATGTCCGGTGTGACCAACTCACATCTCTAGGGCTGTGTGTCACTGTCAACCATGGCTCTTCACAAAGCTTCATGCGTGGTCCTGACAGCAAGCATTAAGAGATGACACAATGAAAAGGAATATCACACCCTTTGAAAGGACCTAAGATGATATTGGATATTGTATGCTGGGGTCCAGCCCCAGCGGTCCAGGGGTTCCCAAAGGTGTGGACGGAGTCGGCGAAGAATGTTTTACACAGAGACAGCGTTCAGAACTCTCTAGCTTTCTTTAGTCTCCGTGGATCTTCCCTGTGCCTGGCTGAGGCCACAGAGAGAGAGATCCCAAGGCAAGCTGAGCCTTTATTTTATAGTGAGAGGTAAACAAGGTAGTGGTTTCCAAAGTTACACTGTTCTTGTGAGTTTCACTTGTTTTTGTTCTTGTGAGTTTCACTTGTTTACACCATGGTTATACTTCCTGCACTTCCTCAGCCCATTAGCTTCCCAGATAAGATCTAGGGAGTGTTATAAGGTCAAGCCTAATTATGCTAAGACGACTGTGCCCTCTAAGCTGGGAATTGTTTGTGACTTTACCAACAGGTCAGTCCGAGGCTTAACCCTATATCGGCTCCCTACATCTCACCCTTCTTTTATTTTTTAAGCTACTATAATGAGAGTTTTTAAGCTACCATAATGACAGTAAAACTTAAGCATCAAACTTAAGCATCAAGAACAAAACTCTGGCTATTAAAGCAATAACAAAATAATGCCAATGCAAAACCCAAAACATTTTAAAACTTGAACATAACATTTTTAAAACTAGTAATAATAATAAAACAATGGCAATGCAAAACAGCAATAAGTGAGAAATCAAACCACAGTAACATTTTTCTAACAAATGAAAGTTCCTTTTGCCGATTTACTCAAGAGTCCTCCGACTTGGTTGAGAGAGTAGCTTTCACTTCTTGCTTTTCTACCATCTGCTGGGCCTCAGTTGTTAACTTATTCAGCTGACCCCAAGTCGGTGGTTTGGTTGTCCTTGTTGATCTGGCTAATGGGTGTCATCACTGGTGACGGGCTTCCTGAAGTGTCAGCACATTGTACAACTGGATCAAAGGGTCCATCAGGGCCACGTTTGATGGTGGTGTCGGTGTCTGGGGAGGAGTCAGCTGTGCCCTCTGGGTCAGCTGATATGGATGATACTGGGGAGGAGGAGGATGAGGCGGAGATGGAGGATAGTAGAGAAAAAGAAGAGAAAGCAAAAGAACTACAAGGCATGGAAGTGTTTAGAAAAAAGAGGAAGAAGAAAGTGAAGAAGGCAGCATCCTGACACAGCCCTTTCCTTCAGCTGCCCCTTTCCCTGTGGTACAAGGTAGAAATGGGAAACAAGTCCTGTTGCAGTGAGAGGGCAGCTGCTGTCAGCCAAGTCTCTGTCTTTACCTGGGTCCCGATCTGAGCTGGGCCAAGTCTCTTTCTGTTCCCGATCTGAGCTGGGCCAAGTCTCTTTCTGTTATCTGGGTCCCGATCTGGGCTGGACATGGGAAGCGAGAAGCAGCCATGGGGGCAGGAGACCTTCCTCAGAAGGGGCGAGTGTTCAAGCCCCTGCACAATTGGGGGGGTGAGGATCTGTGCCCCACCTCTGTTGAACCCCAAGTTCTCTCCTACTGGCCCCCGGCTGTGCCTGTCTTAGGTTGCCCCACCCTGTGGGGTCTTACCCGTCTTTGACTACCAGCCATCTCTGGGCCAAGTAGGGTGATGTGAGGTTCAGTTCTGTCTCCTTGGTAGCCTATGCCCCTGTGGCCTCCATGCCCAGCAACTGCCTTGGGATCCCCTCGCCTGCTGGCGGGGCCCCGGCATTGTTCACATATCTTGGGAAACCCAGGTTTCTTCTCCAGAGAGGGCCCAGCTTATGCCATTGGGCGAGAGACAGATCCATGGTACCAGCCACTGTGACCTCAGCAAGAACAGAGAACTCAGGCAACAGCTGTGGGCCCGGGTCAGGGCTTTCTCAGCCCATGATGTCAGGCTCTTGGTACAAGACAACTCCACGTATGGGGCATATACCAGACACTCCCAGTCATGGCAGAAAAGGGAGGTGCCCTTCCTGGAACAGTAGGGTAGGGAGATTCTAGAAAAGGCTGTGTTCAGGAGAGAAGGAGAAAGGCCAAAGAACCAGCAAGCAAGTAGTCAGATTAAGAAAAAAAAAGAAAAAGGATAGGAGATGTGGGGCAAAGCTGGGACACATGGACAGACAAAAAGGAGGCACACGTGATCCTTCCAATGGACAGGTGGTTCCAGCTCAGGGCTGCACTGGTCAGGTGTGCTAATTCAGCCTCCCAGGGGTGACGGTCCCCAGGAGGGAGGCAGAGGCTGCTCCTTCTGGAAAGATACAAAACACAACCTCTTCCCCACATCATTACTAGATCTTGTAAAACTCTTGTGTGGTTTGCATCCTTCCACTGGGCTAAGTCGGCAGAGGCTATTGTACAGGAGGCCCAATGCCTTTTGGCTGCTGTACAACCCTCTGCATTGTATTTCCAAAAAATCTAACATATAACATTATTCTCCCCCATTTTTTTTTTATAGAAAAGGTTTACATTGATGGAATTCTGACCATATATAAACATACATACTCCTCTGTATTCACAACTTCCCACTTCAACCCCAAAAGCCGTAGCTTCACATTTCTACCGTGAATTGACTCCACCCCCAAGCCTCAGCACCTCAAAACAAAACCCCAATTTTGAGCCAAACTGTTAGTTTTTCCTTTTGTGTCAAGAGCTAACTTTGATATGTTAAAACTAAGTAAAATGCAATTACTCAATCCAAAACAGGCATTAAAAAGAAAAACCCCAAATGCTCTCTTGTATCCATTTTAAGAGTAGGATTGGCACTTTCTGTTATTACCTGAGTCCTGATCTATCACCCCAGGGAGAGCTTGCCAGTCCTGCACTTTCCCTGGGTGGAAAGGCTGCAGTGGGGTTAAGGATAAGGCTCCTTGGGTCTACCTTCTCCCATGCCTCTACATTTACCTTTCCGGCACCTTTTCTTCCTCAGAAAAGCATGGACACACTTGTATAAAACGTTCCGTCTGACTAGGAGTAACCTTAACTCCTCTGCTAGCAAGCATATGTGTTAAAAGATCAATACAGAGTCTTTTTCCTTTAGACTAAGTATGGCAAATCTTCTCAATCTAAGTTCTGTACTATCCACCTTCTTACCCTACTTATTCTCTATAGGGGGGTCTGCAGCACCCTATGGTGGAGTCCTATCCGTCCCGAGTGCGGGGGTTCTCAATGTGTGTGGGGAGACTTACCTAGGGGAATCCTGTTCGAGCGCCATATGCTGGGGTCCAGCCCCAGCGGTCCAGGGGTTCCCAAAGGTGTGGACGGAGTCGGCGAAGAATGTTTTACACAGAGACAGCGTTCAGAACTCTCTAGCTTTCTTTAGTCTCCGTGGATCTTCCCTGTGCCTGGCTGAGGCCACAGAGAGAGAGATCCCAAGGCAAGCTGAGCCTTTATTTTATAGTGAGAGGTAAACAAGGTAGTGGTTTCCAAAGTTACACTGTTCTTGTGAGTTTCACTTGTTTTTGTTCTTGTGAGTTTCACTTGTTTACACCATGGTTATACTTCCTGCACTTCCTCAGCCCATTAGCTTCCCAGATAAGATCTAGGGAGTGTTATAAGGTCAAGCCTAATTATGCTAAGACGACTGTGCCCTCTAAGCTGGGAATTGTTTGTGACTTTACCAACAGGTCAGTCCGAGGCTTAACCCTATATCGGCTCCCTACAATTGTAATAAATGAAAATATGTCTATTCTAATCAGTGAATGAATTATGTCTATAAATTCAGGGTAGGGGGGCAAAGTGTGACCCTGGTGGCTCATATCTGGGTTCAATCCAGTTGCCTGTCATCTGATGGATCCTCTGTCTTACCTCAGGATGGTATTGAAACCATGCCATGATGATGATTTTTTGGATTGGAAGATCTATAGGAAAAATTCTTTTGTGGCAGGAGTCATTACCAAACACTGTGTACAAGCAAGTATTATTATCCATATTTTAATTTGTGGAAACTGAGGCTGAAATGGTCTGTGACTTGCCCAGGCACAGATTCCAGAACTGGGATTAGTCCTTGATCCAAATGCTCATAAAGCTTTTATTCTTTTTTGCTATGTCACACAGAATTTTGTCACTTCTCAGTAAAAGGAATTAGAAGCCTCTTCCCTCAGACTAACCTCAACATCTTTTTCTGTATTTTAAAGCTGTTGAGTAGTAAGGCTGTAAAGTACATATGGGAGATATGGAAGAATGAGCTCCCGTGAAATCACTACATTAAAATGTGAAATGCCGTGATCCCTCCTACCCTCTTACTCTGCTTAATGCTCGTGACTTAACTTGGCTGCTCACAGTTATCTAGAAGCTTCATTACACTTCAGGGTAACCTCTGTCCCCCACCAATGCCACTGCAGTTGGTGCACCTCTCATGTGAACACACAATTTGCTTTGACATCTGATAGGATATGTACAGACAGGTAGCACAGTTACTCCAGCTTATCTTGAGCTTCTGCTCTTAATCAGAGTTGTTTTGCTTCAGTTAAAAGCCCACTGAAGGCAGTTGCCGAGTCTGTACTTCTTGTCTGACAGTGAACTCAGAATCCCTCAGATACATGTGAATGTATGTTGCTAGACCCGCCCACTACCACTCTAGTGGATTGTAGGAGATTGAAGATTTGGGTTTCCATGCACATACTGCCTGTGGGGTGAAAGAAAAAGGAAGAAGTTTCAGTTTCCTTTCTGTGGATTTGTGTCACTGGTTAAGTCTCTTCATCCTCTGATGAGGGTAGAGGGTGACCCTCCCTGTCAGTGAGAACTACCTGGGATGGCTTTCCCTGCAGCTTCTAAGACAGGAGGCCTTGCAGGTTGTCATGTGACCTCACTGGGTATTTTGCATAAATCCAATTTCCCTGAAACACAATCCTTCTGAAGTTGCTGAGGTCAGGAATGGCAAGGCAGGCCAGCAGCCCTAGCCCAGCTGGGGAGAAAACAGCATTTACATAGAGTTTAATTTGAGGTCAAGGGCAATTACAAGGGCTTTTTTTGAATGACAGGAGTCCCCCCAACCCTCATATCTCTATCAATTAAGTTAGGTCCAAGCCAAATGTATCTTAATGATATGAGGATGACAGGACATGACATGCTTCACCATTGATCATAAGCATAGCTGTCCTACACGTAACTGGCCAAAACACATGCACAATTATGTGTTTGATCAAGTTGACAAAGAAGACAAAGGTCAGGCAGATGAACATGGTGAATGAGAGCAGAAGAGAAGCTGTAAGGAGAAGGACTTCCTAATGAGTGGAGTTTGCTGGTACCTTGAGAGCTGAGGTGAACTCTTCATGTATGGAGTAGTTAATGTGAGCTGAGGGGTCTGGGAAATCCTTCTTTACCATCTCTATTGCTGGCCTTTCATAGAGCCTAAATTCTACTAATTAGTCCATTCATCTGGGTCAAGGCATTGGATCTAAAAGCACAAAAATGAAGCCATATTCTCAAGAATAATACTTTGATCTGTCATCATTCAAAAAAGCATTTATACACTTGTTTATTAAACCTGCCAGTCTTAGGGTCCGGAGGGAAGAGAAAAAAATCACCACCTGATCTCAACAGCAAGGCAACATCCAGTGACTGAGGGTTTGTTCTGCCCAAGTCCTTGTTCTGAGGAGATTTCAGGGAGCTTACAATCTAAGAGAAGGCAAAAGAAAAAAACACCCAAATATTTCAAAGCTTAAAGACTAGTTTCAAAAGAGATGAAAATGAGAACCATTTCACCCTTCATTGTTTTCCTTATTTCATTAATGGCAAATTTATTCTTTCTATCTGTCCAGTTGAACTCTTAAGTCACCTTTGACTTCCCCTTTCTCCAGGTTCCTCATATGTAAAATGTCATTGAAGTATATTTTGAAGCATACAGTAAAATGAATAAATCTTTTTTTAAATATATTTTATTGATTTTTTACAGAGAGGAAGGGAGAGGGATAGAGAGTTAGAAACATCAATGAGAGAGAAACATCGATCAGCTGTCTCCTGCACACCTCCTACTGGGGATGTGCCCACAACCAAGGTACATACACTTGACTGGAATTGAACCTGGGACCATTCAGTCCACAGGCCGACACTCTATCCACTGAGCCAAACCAGTTAGGGCTAAAATGCATAAATTTTAAGTATAGAGTTCAATGAATTTGACAAGTGTTTACATTGTGTAACTCTCACCCAAATAAAAAAATACAACAAGATTACCACCATTGAATATTTGCTCCTGCCCTTTTTTAGTTAATAACTCCCCTTCCACAGAGGCAACCATTGTTGATGTCTCTCATACAGAGTAGTCTTGCCTGGTCATGTACTTCATGTAAATGGAATCATATATTTTCTTTTTAAAAAAATACATTTTATTGATTTTTTTTACAGAGAGGAAGGGAGAGGGATAGAGAGTTAGAAACATTGATGAGAGAGAAACATCAATCAGCTGCCTCCCACACACCTCCTACTGGGGATGTGCTCACAACCAAGGTACATGCCCTTGACCGGAATCGAACCTGGAACCCTTCAGTCCGAAGGCTGATGCTCTGTCCACTGAGCCAAACTGGCCAGGGTGGAATCATGTATTTTCTACTCCTTTATGTCTAGCTTCTTTTGCTACTCACATATTTTTTGAGATTGTTTCTTATTTTGGTAGTGCAATTCTTTTTATTGTTGAGTTTTATTCCATTGTATGAATATACCAACAGTTGCTTGTTCACTTTCCTGTTGAAGAACATAAGAGATATTTCCAGTATTTTTTACTTTTATGAGCAAGGTTATTATGCACATTGTTTCATGGGTCTTGGGGGGGCGGTATATGCTTTAATTTCTCTTGGGTAAATATCTAGGAGTGAAATAGTTGGGTCATAGAGTAGGCATCTATTTCATGTTAACAGTAATTGCTAAACAGTTTTCCAAAGTTAATTTACCATTTTCACTCCTAGGAGCAATGGGTGAGAGTTTGGAAGGCTCTCTCTCCTCCCCAAATTTGGTATGTCAGCCTTTTAAATTGTAATAATTTTAGTTGATATGCAGCGGAATCTTATTGTGGTACCTTGTGTGTGATTATCCGTTAAGTCCCAGTGAATCTTTTCTTGACATTGTCTCTTAGAGATATATTTTTATTTTGTTTTCTTCTTTTTAAAAATAGTCCTATTCCAGTCTTGATCAACTCTCGTTTTAACTGAATGGTAATCTCTTCACTTGCCTCCCTTCCACCAGGTGACCTGGCTACTGGTATTGCCCTCGTGGCTTCCTGATCACTGCTGTCCTTTGCCGCTGAAATTTTTAATGACTAACACCAATATCAGGAGTTTTCAAACTTATAATGATTGCAGTGGAAAACTCTTTCTTCAGAGCAGAGCTCATCTGGTTGAAGGAAGGTGGGAATCTGCTTACTCATCATTCCCATTTGTCCTCCCTGTACAGTTGTAACTCCCGAGGTTCTTTGTGAATTCCTTGTGCTCTTTGAAGTGTTCATTAGAAAATGCCAACTGACCAGACTTGGCACATGTCCACATCTAGAGCAGCAGCTCTCACTCTCCCTTACATTCCCTTTCAGCCATATATTCAGTGCTTATAGCCTTCTGAATACAAAATACTGTTCCAAGCTTTAAGGCCTCTGCTTATGCTGTTCCCTGTCTCTGGAAAGTGCTTCTCTACCCATCCTCCCAATGTCTGCCTGGGGAAATATGATGTCCTTTGTACCAAGATACTCAAACATGAAGTCTTCAGGGTTGATGTCTCCTTCTCTGTGCTACTACTTTCTCTTGTATGTACCCTGCTGAGCTGCAGTAGTCTTAATCAACTTTGTCTCCCCTGTGCCTAGCAATCTGACATTCAATTTCCCTTATGTTATGATCTCAACCTACTTCTCTTACATTATCTTCGCTAATTTCCATGCTTTAACTTTGCACTCCTACTGGACTGATACACATAATATATGGTACAAGCATTTCTTTCCATGCCTTGGCCCATAATGTCCTCCCTCACCTAGAACATCCTCTTCCCTTTGTCTTCTGTTCCCAATTCTGCCCACCTTATATTGACTCCTCAATTCTGCTTCTTCCATGAGCCATCTCAGGACATCTACACTAGCAGTTAATTCTTTCTTCTCAGAATCATACTTAATATTTCTAAATTCCTTTGTCACTTAGCATATCCTTTCTAAAGGCCCATCATCTATTTAGAGAGTTGAGACAAAGACAAATGAATTAGTAACAGAATGATTTAGACTTCTTTGTACCCCCTATCCTGTCCCACACAACCTGTGTGGACTAAGACTTACTGGGGCTCATGCACCATTCAGAACATGGGGGTATTGTGGGGGGGGGGGATAACTAGGTGGAACCCTCTTTAAAGGTGGTGGTGAGCATCATGATAGCACCAAATGCTGGAAGGTTAATGCTATCCATGTAAGTGGTGGGTAGACCTGAAAGATTAGTTTTACTGTCATCAGTATTTGTCACTAGTGAATTTTGTTCTGGAAAATGCTGCACCCTCCATGCCAGGTGGTTCTGATTCCATCGAGTGCTTTTGGCTCTCTGGTGGAATCCGGTGCTTCTCTACCCCTCCTGACCTTGTGGATTTGCTGGAAGAGAAATAGCTTTTATCTCTGCTGAAGGTGTCTCTAGCTCCCAGTTAGGAATCATCCAACTCTAGCAACTGAGAGCTGGAGGGAATTTGAGTCATTTGGCACCAGGGTCATCAAAGTGGCCAACAGACAAGCCCATACCTACCGGGAAAGACTCTGCTGGGGTTCATTAAGATTGAGGACATCCTGGCTCTGCAGGGTAAAACACCACAGCTTGTCAGAAAATAATGCAGGCTCAAGTCGCTTTTGGTCTGGACAAACCATTTATAAAGAGCCTAAGTTAAGTGGGCTGGTGGCCAATTTTTGAAGTCTAGTGTCATTTGAAATGAACACAAACAGCGGGGGATGGAGAAAAACCGTGAATGCCACTGTGTTCAAATTAGCTGTCGGAGTTTCAGATACTGTTGGTACAGTATTCACGTGGCATAGACTCCGTCTCAAAAATGCCCTACCTGTCCTTGAATGTTGATCGCCCATTAAATCGACTATCTTTTTTCAATAGTTAGCCCTTTTAGAGTGCACCACAGTATTTCCTTTATCTTTTCCTCTCACCCAAAGGTAGAAATTGACCACCCCTGGTATCTGGCAAGCATCGTTTGCCTTTCTTTTCTCTATTGTTTAACTTCCAGAAACTGTTTTCACACATTTTTCTGTCATCCTTCCTCCCTGCCTGTGGTGGCTCTAGTTCTACCCATAGTCTTTGGGCTGAGGCTGGGGTCTTCAGAATCTACATTAGGTTGATGGCTGTGAGTGAGGTGGGAGGAGAAATCCGGAAGTTTGAGCCACTCTGTCAAAGGACTGACCTCTAGAATTCCTGCCTACCTAATCTCCCTGCCTCCTGCAGGCCCACAGTTGGTATTGCCTTAGCACTTTGAATTCTTATTATAACCTCTAGTTTGTTATCACTGATATTCCCTCATACTCCTCTCAGGGTTCTCTTATTTATGTGTTGTTTATGTAACTGTATTTTAAACAGTTACATAAACAACAGAAGGACATTGTCTTTCTTTGGTGCCATCTTAACCTATATAGCCACAGGAATTTAGAACTAGGTCTACTTACAGTTGGTGCTCAATAAACGTTTGCCTTTTGGTGTATCGTATTGGAAAGTCATTTAGGACAGTGGTTCACAAAATGTGTTCCGAAAACCACTGGAGTTTTCTAAGGCCCTTGTAGGAAGTCTGTGAGGTCAAAATTATTTTCATAATAATATTAAGGTGTTATTTGCCTTTTCTACCTTGGACAGTTGAAGCAAAAGCAAAGATGGTTACAGCTACTGGCTCCTTAGCCCAAATCAAGGCAATGGCACCAAATCGTAGAGGAAGGCAGCACAACCACCACACACTTGTAGTAATAAAAACAAAACAAAAATTTCCGGTTTCACTTAAGTCCTAGGTGATGTTTTGGAAATTATTTAATAAATGTCAGTCTTTGTGTACACTTTTTAAAACTATCCTGTGTGATAAAGCGGGAATAAGCCATAAAGGACTTCTGTTTCATTGTGAGATCGAGAGATTATCTTGAGGAAAAGCTGAGTTGTGAGCTGACCTAGAGTTTTCTCTATGGAACATAATTTTTACTTGAAAAAATGCCTGGTAGCCCAACTCTGGCCATTCAGAATTAAATGTTTGGGAGTCATTTTCTTAAAATTGGGTGAAATGAGCCTGACATTTCAAGGACTATAACAGACTGTATTTTTTGTCCAGTGATAAAATTCAAGCATTCAAGAGCAAATTAACTTTTGGAAAATTTGTATCTATTACAATGAACCTGACAACTTCTCATACCTTAAAGACTTTTCTGAAGAGATGGTTGATATAATGAATGTTCTTTTTTAAAATCCTGTATAATGGAATGTGTCAACATTTGGAAGATCTACATAATTCAGTGAACTTTTTCAAATGATCAACATGTTGTTATAAAATTGATTGGTAGAAGAACCATCCAAAATGCAAGATAAGCCAACAGAGTTTAATATAAATAGCATACAAAAAGTTTACTGAGAAGGCTGCACATTTCATATTGCAACTAACCCTTAAGAAGCAACCTGTTGTCAAATTGTGGCATAGCATCAAAGAAAAAATATCTGAGAGATACAAATCAAAACAATAGTGAGATATCACCTCACACCTGTCAGAATCAACAAACAAGGGTTGGCGCGGATGTGGAGAAAAGGGAACCCTAATACACTGCTGGTGGGAATGCAAAATGATGCTGCCACTGTGGAAAACAGTATGGAGTTTCCTCAAAAAATTAAAAATGGAACTTCCATTTGACCCAGTCATTCCACTCCTAGGAATATATCCTAAGAAACCTGAAACACTCATCAGAAAGAATATATGCATCCCTATGTTCATAGCAGTGCAATTTACAATAGCTAAGATTTAGAAACAGCCTAAGTGCCCATCAGCAGATGAGAGGATAGAAAAAATTTATGGTACATTTGCACAATGGAATACTATGTGGCAATAAAAAGCAAGAGCTCTAACCATTTGCAACAGCATGGATGGACCTGCAGAGTATTATGCTGAGTGAAATAAGCCAGCCAGAGAAAGATAATAAGTATTACAGGATCTTACTCATATGTAGAATCTAATGAACCAAATAAAGTGATGATTAAAAGTAGATCCAAAGACATAGAAGCATGAACAGACTGTTGAACCTCAGAGGGAAGGCAGGAGGTGGGGGAGGTAAGAGGGAAGAGGTCAACCATGAACTTGTATGCATATATGTATAACCTGTGGACACAGACAGTGGGGTGGTGAGGGCTGGGGGAATGGGGTAGGGGAGATGGGAGCAGGCTGGAAGAGGTTAATGGGGGAAAAAGAAGGACCTATGTAATACTTTCAACAATAAAGATAAAATAATAATAAATAAATAAATAACTATAAAATTCTATTAAAAAAATAAAAATAACTTTACATTTATAGCAAAGGACCTAGATAGATACTTCTCCAAAGAGAACTTACAGATGGCCAAGAGACATATGAAAAAATGCTCAAAGTCACTGATCATCAGAGAGCTGCAAATTAAAACAACAATAAGGTATCACCTCACACCTGTCAGAATGGCTACTATCAACAATCAAGATGCCCTAACCAGTTTGGCTCAGTGGATAGAGCGTTGGCCTGTGGACTGAATGGTCCCAGGTTCAATTCTGGTCAAGGGCATGTGCCTTGATTGTGGGCATATCCCCAGTAGGGGGTGTGCAGGGGGCAGCTGATCAATGTTTCTCTTTCATCGATGTTTCTAACTCTCTAACCCTCTCCCTTCATCTCTGTAAAAAAATCAATAGAATATATTTTAAAAAAATCAAGAAATGACAAGTGCTGGTGAGGATGTAGAGAAAAGGGAACCCTAGTACACTGCTGGTGGGAATGCAGACTGGTACAACCATAATGGAAAACAGTATGGAGTTTCCTCAAAAACTTAAATATGGAATTGCCATTTGACTCAGTGATCCCATGTTTAGGAATATATCCTAAGATACCCAAAGCACCAATCAGAAAGAATGTATGCATCCCTATGTTCACAATTTACAATAGCTAAGATAGTGAAACAGCCCAAGTGCCCATCAGTAGATGAGTGGATAAAAAAAGCTGTGATACATTTACTAGTATACGATGGAATACTATGCAGCAGTAAAAAAGAAGGATCTATTACCCTTTGAGACAGCATGGAGGGACCTGGAGGGTATCATGCTAATTAAAATAAGTCAGTCAGAAAAAGGCAAGTATCACATGATCACACTCTTATGTGGAATCTAAGTATCAAAATAAACCGATGAATGGAGTGGATCCAGAGACATGGAAGCATGGAACAGAGTGTGGAATCTCAGAAAGAAGGTGGGGGAGGGTGGGTGGGTGGGAGGTAATCAACCAAAGACCTTGTATGCATATATGCATAACCCATGGACACAGACAATAGGGTGCTGAAAGCCCGAGGTGAGAGGGGGGCAGGGGCAGGGGCAAGAGCAGGCTGGAGAGGGTCAATGGTGGGAAAAAGGAGACATATGTAACACTTCCAATGTTAAAGAATTATGAAAAAATAAAAGAATAACTTTACATTTATAGAAAAATTATGAACATAGTACAAAGAGTTTCATATAACCATCTCTTTGTTTTCCCTAATGTTAACATCTTGCATGACCATGGTGTATTTCTCAAAACTAAGAAATTATTATTGGTACAAAACTATTAACTAAACTATACACTTTATTTATATTTCACCAGTTTTCTCATGAATGTGCTTTTTCTGTTCTAGGATCCTATCTAGACTACCACCTTGCAATTTGAATATAGTTAATTTTATGTAAACACAGTATATATGCAACATATAATGGTTTATTATTATTATTTTAAAGTGAATTAATAAATATTTTAAAACTTCTCAGTTTTTGTTTCTATCATAGTAAATACTGATAGACAAAATACTCATAAACAAAAACTTTTGTATTCTCAAACATTTTTAAGTATGGGGTCCTGAGACAAAAATGTTTAACTGCTGACCTAGAATATTTTGTAAGAGGAGAATGTTTGTATTTGCAAACTGCTAGCCTGTAAGAATAGGCATAAGGTTGAGGGTTTATATAATGTCTCTGGAGAGTCTATTTCCTTCCCCTCCCCCAATGATCCATAAATATACATGAGCGTGCAAAACTAAATTCAGTGAGAAAGAACCTGGGTACTGGAGACAGCGCTAGATCAAGTCACTTAGTTCAGTCAGCTCATAAATGTTAATTGAGTACAGACTATGTACCTGGTGACGTTCCAAGCCCTGGGGATACAGCTATTCTTAAGACAGACTTAGTTTCTATCTAAAGAGCTTACTTTTTTGGTGGGTGGGGAGGCAGGAAGTTATACAGTGAACACATAAACAAAGAAATTACATCACTTTCTATACTAGTATGTGGTCTAAAGCAGAGAAAATAGAGTGATGTGGTAGAGAGCAATGTCAACAGGAGATGGGTGGGGAGGTGCATAGGTGGGTCCTTGGTTGTATTTGGAAGAAGGCAGCCAAGTGAAAATTTGGTGGACAAATATTCCAAGTGTGAGCTTGGTGCTTTTGAGTGACTAGAGGGAAGGCCAGCCCCGCTGGAGAGTGGTGGGTGAGAAGAGTAGGGAAAGACATAGCTGAAGAGGCAGGTAGGATCCAGATCAGATAAGGCTCATGGACCTGGTGGGGAGTTTGGATTCTATTCTCCTTGCCTGAGAAGCTTTGCTAGGCTTTAAGCAAGGGAATGACAGTGTCTGGTTGGCTGGTGAAATCATTCTTGCCACCGTAAGGAATGACTAAAAGGTGTCAAGATGGAGGTGAGGGAACAGCAAGGGACTTTGTAGTAGTCCAGATCAGAGGTGATGGCGGCTTAGGCTCCAGGTGCACGTCCAAAGATAGTAACACATTGTCAAATTCAGGATCTGTTTGTGAGTTAGGAGCAGCATGTCTAACTAGTAGATTGGATGTGAGTGGGAAGGAAAGAGCAATCAAGGAGGAATATTAGGTTCTGTCCTAAGCAGCTGGGTAAATAGGTGTAGCATTTACTGAGATGGGGAAACTTTGAGTCCAGTGAATTCACAGATTATATTCAATAGATCTTTTTAGATTTAAGTTAGGTTTGAGCCCTCTTGGGTATCCTAGCATGCAAATTACAATTTAATTGAGCAGATATTGGTCAAGTACCTACTCCATGCGAGACACTGATCTGTTGAAGGAGATCCTCATGAATCTCTCTCTCTCTCTCTCTCTCTCTCTCTCTCTCTCTCTCTCTTTCTCTCTCTCTCTCTCTCTCTCTCTCTCTCTCTCTCTCACACACACACACACACACACACACACACACACACACACACAAGCATGTTTATCCCTCTTTCTCATTATGTTGTTTTGGAAGTAGAGAAGATGGAGTGAGTAATGCCATCTGGTGAATTCGGTGAATTCTCCTCTTTCTCACCCCATTTGTGGGGGTAAGTGAGGATGATTGAGGTACAGGATAGTAATCAGGTCAGATGTGTGTTAGGAGACAGGTGGCGTGATTGGATAACCATTTTGAAATTTTGGGGGGGACCTAAGCGATATAAATATACCATCTTTTATCTCTTTCTCCTGGGAAGCATTTTATCTCACTCTTCCTTCCTGTCCCTGTGGGAGAGAGGTGGGTGGAGGAATGTCATTACTTATAAATATATTACGAGTAAATAATGAAAGTACCCAGAAAACCAGAAAAGAAGACTGTTCCTGCTGGAGTGTGTGGCCATGTTTATCCAGTTAAAGATGATGAAAACAGGGCAGTTGTGTGCTGAGAGTGGCCCGCTGTCAGCCATGGCCAGTGTGGATCGGGAAGAAGCTGACGGGTTTACCTTTCTCCTCCCACACTCCCTCCCACCTCCACCCGCTCTAGATCTGCAGGCTAGGCTGTCTGTGTCTCTCCAGGCAGCTGTGCAGGCCTGACCTGGCAACTTGTGATGCCAGCATGTGGCGGTGCCCACCAGCCTGACAGCAGCTTGTCTTCCCGGCGTGACTTGCCATCTGCCAGGAACAGTGAGAACTGACCTGCAGGGGACCCTGAGCTCTCCTTGGTGTCAAGTCCTTTCCAAAACAGATTCTTTGGGGCTGGCTGAAATGATGCAGGCACTGGCTTTGTTTTTGTGATCAGGAATCAGGGTGAAGAAGAAGGGATGGTTGAAGAATTATACACGCCCCCTCCCCAATCAGTAAATTGTTGCCAGTAATAAAGATGATAGTAGCTACCATTTATTTAATTTCAACAATGCACCAAGCTTTTAGATACTTCATATTCTTTGTTCTCCTCACCACAATGATATGATGTGGTTATTGTTATCCCTGTTTTATGGATGATGAACTGAGGCTCAAAGATTAAGTAACTCACCCAAAGTTCTATAACTCGTAAATGACAAAGTCAGCAGTCACACCTTTTCTACTTTGTTACATAATAACCGCTGCTTGACCCATGCCTAACTCATTTCCCACTTTCCTCCAGAATGTTCTGTTCCCTTAAGTTCCCCCAAATAACTGAAAATAACCATTATGCTTTTGGGTGTTGGGGGCATTGGAGGGGCCTTCGTGCATACACTTTATTATGTTCCTGGGAATACTAAGGCGGAGAACCTGACATAACCACACTGGCCATGAGCATAGAGTCGGCGGCATGGACTCTGGCTTCCGCATAGAGAAGGCTTTGCACCTTCAGGGTGGCCTTCTGTCTTAGGGCCAGCCAGGTGTGGCGTGGGCAGAATCATTTCCCTCTAAGAGGCGCTGTCTACCATTTGAAGCCCTTTCCCCTGTTTCTCCAGTCCAGTGATGGCGAACCTATGACACGCGTGTCAGAGGTGACATGCAAACTCATTTTTTGGTTGATTTTTCTTTGTTAAATGGCATTTAAATATATAAAATAAATATCAAAAATAGAAGTCTTTGTTTTACTATGGTTGCAGATATCAAAAATTTCTATAGGTGACACGGCACCAGAGTCAAGTTAGGGTTTTTCAAAATGCTGACACGCCGAGCTCAAAAGGTTCGCCATCACTGCTCTAGTCCGTCGGATTGGATTTCACGTTCCTTTACTAGGGTTAATTAACATCTTTTCCCCAGGACAGCTGATGGCAAGAGGAGGCGGACAGAAGGGGCACCTAAATCCAGAGTTCCAGCAGACAAAACCTCTTCTCATTTTCAAAATTACTCACTGCTAGAGGTGGCCTGGTCCCTGTGGTTCTGAGGAAAAGTCTGGGACTTAAATTAGAGGCCATATCTTGTGCACTTTTGAAATAGATTTCACATAATCCATGGGTAGGTTGGCACTCGCTGGAGGCCACGAAGGGCTGACCTCAGGTTTTCTTGCCAGAGCCCTGCAGGCACCAGACTTGATTTAAGCAGGATCCGCCCATACCTGGTAGATGGACATAAGCTGTCACATAGAGGTGATGCCAGAGAAAACTCCCAGGACAGAAGTCACCCCTGCAGGTGCCTTCATTTGCCTCATAGCCCAATTATAGAGAACATGTAAGATATGAGGGGAAGGACATTTTTCTTGCAGTTGCCAATGGAATGGAGCTCCTTGGGAAAGCAGTGTGTGATGTGCAAGGCCAGCTGGCTGCCTGGAACCTAAAGGGGCAGCTTCCAGGGTGAGGAGGAGGAATGGGTGAGCTCCTCTTCTCACCGAGAGAAAGGTGTGGAAACTCCCTGGAACACCCTCTGCCCTCCATGCTCCTCCCCTTCCCTGTCCTTCCTCAGTGCCCCCTGCTTTAACTAAATTGCTCTGGGAACCAGCCAAACTCTCTTTGTGTTCACTCAGAATCCCAGGGAGGCAGGAATAATGCAGGCATCGTGCAGAGCCTTGTGGCTTGTGGAACATTTTCATGTATAACATGTCGCTTAAGTCTCAGAAGACCTCAGTGTGAAAAGCAGGGCAAATACAAGAGTACCCATTCTACAGATGGAGAGATTGATGCCGGGGGGCTGTTTTCTCCAAGGTGACTGGATTTCCTCCGTTTCTTTTTCATAAGGGCTTAGGAAAGGGGGATGCATTTAAAAGCCCAACAGAATAACCTGAACGTACACTTCAAGTTTTCTCTTTAAAACAAAGACCTGCCTTTCTACCCTTAAAAGGTTGAAAGGGAAAGCTCTCCCTGCAAGGTCATCTTCAAACATACTCCCAGCAGCTCTGGGGCCAGCCGACCCTGCTCTACAGTTCCCGACTCAGTGCCCGCCCAGAGAGAAGCAGGACCCTCATGGAAATTGGGGCACCAAGGGTGAGTGCAGTGGAACAGTCTGCTTTGCTCCTTAACAGTTGTCACCATATATCGAAGGAAATGAGAAACAAACAGCGCAGCGACTTTGATAACCCTGCATCGAGGAGGTGATCAAACGCCCCAGGACTTTAATTATGGGGTCCAGAGGCAGGCAGCTCCGAGGCGGCCTCCAGGAGCTCCGAGGCGGCTGCAGCCTCGCCCAGGGAACCCTTTCCCTCTGCGGAACAACCGTCCCCGGTCCCTGGACCTGAGCTCCACGACCTTGGCTCTTCCTTGATGTCCCAGAGGAATGCATGTGAACAGGGAGAACCTGTCTTCCTCGAAGGTGGGAAGTGGAGCTGAGTGGGAGGGTGGGATATTGGTGGGACGGGTCGAGGAGACAGACATATGGAAGAAGCTGTAAGAAAAGAGAACAAGTTGATCTGGGGAGGCCATTTGGAAGAAAGCTCACAAATAGCTGCTGGCTCCCAGGTCTCGGCTAGAGCCGGTGGGCCCGCAGACTACTCAGTGCCATGTGGACAGGTCCTCCTGCTCTTCTCCTGATGCCTCGGGAGGGCCACTGTGGAGCTGCTCTCCCTGGGGTTTAAAGAGGCCGGAGTCCATCCTGGGAACTTCAGGATTCACAGACAGCAAAGGTCCTGCCTCCTTCCCGTGTGGAGGCCAATAGTCAGTTGGCTGGTACCTTCTTTGGACATCTTGTCTCCTTTTGGCGATGGTCCTCATGGATGCTTGGCTCTCTCCTTGTTAAGCGCATTTTCACCCTCACTGCCCCTTCCCACCTGAGTTTTTTTTTTTTTTCTAACCTGCCTAGCGCACTTGAAGCCTGTGAGTGTGAAACATTTCATAACAGGCTTTTTGAGATTCCTCGGGACAGTGAACACAGGTTCTCACCACGTTCTCCCAGCGGTCTCTTGGGGTTCTCGCCCTGTCAGGGCTGCCTTGCCTGAATGCAAACAATTGTCTTGCCTGCAGTCAAATGACAGGACGCTCCTATTTTTTCAGAAGCTACCACAGCCTGCAGGTCCAATGGAGCAGTTCACCAACTGCAGCAAAGGCTGCGTTCTCTTTCCAAAGCAGCAAAGTCCCCACCGCACACGGCATCTGGGAGAGACCGGAGACCCCAGGGCAGTGTGTTTGTAACTGCCTGGAGAGGCACATCAATAACACTTAACTCTTTGTCCTCTTCCGTGGGCAATTAGCAGGGTCGAATCTCAAAACAAGAGTATTTTTCTCTGGAGAAGCAAAGCTTTTGAAAATAATAAAGATGCTTAAAATGTCCTATTTGAGGCTGTTTGGTTGTATTGATCTGGGAACACGTCCAGGGTACCCACACAGTCCTTTTAGCAGAAGATGCAAGTTACATGGAAATGGGGGAACTGAACTAATTGAAAGGTGAGGCTATGAGGGCTGGAGATGCGATATTTATTGGTGATTGAGATTCAACTCAGAGCCTCACTCAGCATCTGCAATCAGGTTAAGCAGGACTGAATCTAAAACAGCCCCTCTCCCGGGACATGGGCATCCAGTACCTCTGTGTTTGTCCCATCCACACGCAGTCCACAGTACGGAGGTCACCTTGTGGACCTTCTCCTGGAAGAACCCTGTTATTGCCACCTACACCGATGCCACAAATGCTGGAGTTGTTGCCCCGACCCTGCCATGGACCACAGGACACAAGAAAAGTCATTCAATTTCCCTAGGTCTCAGTGTTTGCTCTGTCAGGTGTGAGATAAAGATACTTTCACTATCCCAAGTGAGTCTAAACTGGGGTGATGGTAGGTGGGATCACTGTGGAAAGTGAGGCAGTTCTGTTGCTACTGCAGGGTAAACTATGATTTCATTTGATGCCTATGTTTTCTTTGCCCATTTCCCCTTCTTCATCACTTTTCAGGTGGCAGGTCTGGTGATAGCCTTGGGCATTCTTCAAAGGCCCCTGGGCTGGGCCGAAGAAGATACTCAGTGTCCATTGGTTGGGTTTTGCTGCATTGTTCCAATCCAAGTTGTGTGAGTCCTGGTTTTCTGGTGCAGTGCATACATAGCCTGCAAACCTGAGGGGAAAGAGGAGGGGGCAGATCCTGAAACTAGTGCATTGTCCTGCTGGGTTTATTTCCCAGTTGTGCCTCAAATTGGCCGACCAGCCAAAAATCAACATCAGCAGCAAATTCATTCAACCTATTTTTGTTCCGCTAATAATTCTGGGGTGGTCTCTATGTGAGCTTCTCGTATCACCAGGATGTATTGGTGACTTGCAGGCACACATTTCCCAGAAAGAAGACAAGGATCAGTCTTGGTGTGACACTTGAGTACATAAAGCCAGCGGCTATTGAATAAATAATGTGTTTCTGTGGAATAACCATTGTGGGTATTGAAGGCTGGAGACGTGCTAAGGATCTGGAGATAAAAAGCCTAAAATATTTAGAACTTACTGCTGCTTCGGGAAGATTAGAGGAGAAATTTTAGTCCAGCAGGTAGAGGGAGCGTCTATGCCTTTGGAAAGCCTTCTCCACCCTGGGAAAACAAGGATGGCATTCGTTTCTTCCCCACCTCCCTCCTAGCTGCATTTTCTTTTCCAACATACAAATGCCACTTTGCATTTTGGACACAGGGGCCATGGGGTCGCACTGGGTCTCCGATCTGGTAGTGCCTGGTGAATTATACATTTGGGGTCTTTGTCAGGGGGCGTGTGTGGAGCTGAGCAGTAACTGGAGAGGTCACCCACAGGAATGTGATAAAATGAAGGATCTGGTGCCAATTTACAATCAAGGGCCTCTCAGTGGGGGGCTTTGAGACAGTTCAGCTTCCTGCAGAGGAATGGGGTAGAAGGAAACACAAGTCATTTCCTGGCCTTGCCTTTCTGCACTGGGCTTGAGTTTCAGGGCTGCCAAATTTTTGCAGGAGTCTTTCAAAAATGTATTTCATAATATTCTGCAGAACTCTGGTTGACTGAAAACCAGCCAAGGACTAGCCAGATCGGAGTCCATAATTATTACCTTCCTCTTGCAGAGATTTAAAGTGGATTAAGTGATTAGAAGTGCCTAATTGCTTATGGACTCCCTTTATGACACAGGCAGGTGAAGACATGGTTGTAAATTGCTGCTTTCTCTTGACCCATAAATCAAGTGCAGCAGCCCAGGCAGGATGTGTGAAAACTGGGCAGGCGGTGGCTGCAACTGGCTTCCCCTGCCTGACCACAGGATCTGGAATTCGGTCAGAACCACAGATCATTTCTCTTTTTGGCAAGTAGGAAGAAAGGAAGGTAACTGGAATGTTTTAAAGGATTAGAAGTTTTTTAAAGCAAATACTAAAACAAAGATTTGATTTAAAAGCTCTGGAAAGATGACTGGATTTGGAGTCAGGAGACATAGATTTCCAGTCCCTGGAGTACCTGCTGCTCTATTTACACTAGTTATGTGGCCCTTATACTGACCTTTCCTTGGGCATGTCACATGGCTTTCTGTAGCCCCATAACCACCTCCCAGGGTTGTGAGGTTTGTCTAAAATCATTATGTGAAACTACTAAGTGTGCCATGAAATGCTCCGTCAGTATATAAGTTTCTGAGAAATCAAGGTGTCGGCAGGACCACACTCTCTCTGAGGGCAGAAGAGGAGGACCCTTCCTTGTTGCTTCTGGCTTCTGGAATTCCTTGACATTCCTTGGCTCATTGATGCACCACTTCAATCTCTGCTTCTGTTTTCACAGGGCCTTCTTCCCCATTTGTTTGTGTCCAAGTTTCCTTCTTCCTTATAAGGACACTAGTTATTGGATTAGGACCCACCCTAATTCAGAATGACCTTGTCTTAACTTCATTGGATATGCAAAGACCCTGAGTCCAAATAAGGTCACATTTGCCAAGTCCTGGGAGTTAGGACTTTAATAGAGCTTTTGTGAGAGACACAATTAAACCTGTAACTATAATGTAAATGTTGATCATAAAGATGAATATTAGTAGCATTTTCCCAGACATCCCACAGATGATAGTGGATGAGTCCCTGAGACACAGATTTACCCTACTTATGTGGACCTTGTCCTGGCCTTTCAGTATAAGGCCTTGGGATGGCATGGCTCAGAGCACAGGTGCATTTGGTGGGAAGAGGAAGAATTGATGAACTTGCTTGGTCCCCTGGGATGCTGCTGCCACTTGAAAGCATATGTTTTAAGATCTCTTAGTGTCAGCTCCTGACCCAGCTGAGACCCAGTGTGAAGGAGGGGCTAGTGGTGGTGGAGGAAAGGCTTTATACTGGCCTCTTCCTGATGACAAAGGCCTCATTATTTTCTAATTAGAGTGGAGCCCTCCATGGGCTCTCAGACACTGAAATGCGTGCGGCCTGCCTCTCCCTGGAGGAGACCCTGCTTCTCAGACAGCCCAGAGATATCCCAGAGGTGCTCTTGGAGTTGTTTCCTTTGGAACCACCCTCTGGGCTCTCTTTAATAATTTTGAGGATAAGAATCAAAGAATAGAAAGAGAAAGTTCTATTTAGACTTGGTTGACCACACTCGTGCATTTTGTCTTTTGCTACTGCGACACTAGCTGAGGTGCTTAGAATGGTGCTGAGTACTAAGCACAGAGAAGAGAGAGTTCTGCCTCTAAAGGCCAGTCCATGGGGGGCACACACACCATGGCAAGAGGGCATTTTGTCTCTTATATATAGGTGTGCACAGGGAGCTAGAAGAACCTAGAAAGGGCTCCGAACCCAGCTTGGGTGAGAAGAGGAAGGGGAATGCTCCAGGGAGAGGATGCCTGACACATGGATTAGCGGGATGATGAGGAGGAGAAAAGAGTGGAGCATTTAACAAGATTGGAAGGGAGGAGCAAGCAGGGCGCATTGTCAGCTGCAGTGCAACATGCCTGTGGAATGGCTGGAATCAGTTGGCAACGTGGCTGGACAGGAGGCCTTGCCTGGCTCCAGATGCATTTACATTTCAGTGGGTGTTAGCAGTTGTTAAGTTTCAAACTGGTTCTCATCAGAATCTCTAAGAGCAGCTAAGGTCCTGGAGGAGAGCCAGCCAGTAATGGGGGCAGCTCCTCTTCTGAGTGTTCACTGCAAAAACATGCTACAATGTACTGTGTTGTACCCACTGATTGTGGGTCCACGGACATCTCCAAGGCACATCTCTTACTGCCAGACAAAATAACCTGTGATGTCACTGCTCCTCTTGCCCCACCACCAGCATCCACTGGGGTTCTGTTGTATAGTTTTCATTTTGTGGGACTCCATAGCATATTAGCTAAGGAACTCCCCTGGGTGCCAGGTGGCTTGAAATATCTCATTAGGAATAGCTGCGTGGGAAGAAACAATATTTTTAGCAGTGGGTAGGAAGTGCTCCTGAAATATGACTTATTTGACATTATGAAGCTTAGAATCATCAGTTCAAGTCAGATGGTATGATAGTAATTGTAACCATTTTGGGGACCACAGATCAAAAGAATGGGATTCAGGAGCATATTTCTCTCTCTTGCATATTATTAAATAGCACAGAGCTGATCTCAGGATACAGCATCGCCAGAGACAGTTCTTTGCTCGATATTGCACAAATGTTGCTCTGAGATTAAGTTGATGGATTCTTGGAGGAGTTTGGAGGCTCTGGGAATTGATCTGGTCTCAGAATTTTTGATGAGGTAAGGTCCATAGTTGGGGCTGCTCTGTGAGGTCTGCTTTATGAGGAGGCAGGCAAGAAGAGGTGTCGCAGAGAGTGTTTGCCAGGAGACAGACTCTGCAGAGTTCAATGCTCATGATGGCTCCTGGATGGACACCGTGGCAGGGAGACGCAGAAGAACGATTGGGAGACTGGGCTTCAGTGCAAGTGCCGCAGCCTCGACCAGCCCCCTGGGGAGTTCTAGGGATGAGGTGGACTGCCGGAGTTGTCCCATATTGGACTGTGTGGCTGGGCGTCTTCATCCTTGCATTCATCGGTCACTGGTGTGGCTCCCACATTGGTTAAGGTGGCTCTCTCAGAAGAGGGCATCCTTGAAGGGTCAGAAAGCTGTAGTACAAATGCCAACTTTGCTCCCAGCAGCTGGGGCAAGCAGTCTTTCCTTGAAAGGGCATCTGTCCCGAACATTTACCTGTCCACCACAAGAGGTTCTGGGTACTCATCTTAATGTTCCAGGCTACTCAGTCACTAAATGAGCCACAGCCCATCAACTTGGGAGGATGGTCTATTATTTTGGGGTGGTGAGGAATAGGATGTTGCCTGTTGCTTGTGGTAGGAATTGCATTGCTGGTGCTCAGCCTTAGATGAAATCAGTACTTAAATTTATTTCCCACTCTGACCTGAATATCTTCACTGGCACAGGCCTCTGGGCTTTATTATCACCTGTAAAATCCAAGAATGTGGCAGAAGACATGAGGTATACCCCGATCCAAATGTCTGCTCCTCTTCCTGCTCTCAGCCCCTCTCACAGTCCTCCAGGGGCCTGGCCTGGGAAGGTGGTCTTTGTTGGGTATCTCTGCATCACTGCTCTCACCAGTCAGAACCACAAGTGTCTTGTTTAAACAGTTGCCTTTGGTTCCTCCCTGCCCAAAATGATTCCTGAAAGGAAGACAGTAAATATTCTGGATGGCAGTGAGCCTAGAGAAGGAATATTATTGTAGGAGTTAGGTATCCCACTTTGTCTTTTACTACCAGGATGAATGTGCAGAAGTCCCCTAATCATCTGGGTGTCTTTTCTGTGAATGTGAAAGATTCAGGTAGATGATCCCCAAGGTCTTTTCTAGTGTTGCAATTTCTTTATTCCTATCTCCACTGAAAGGTGGTGTCTCATTCTCTGATCCATTCAGTTCCAGCTTGTCTGAGTCCCTGTCCCTTTACTTTTGTGCTGTCTCAACTTTTCATCCCTCCTCCACTGTCAGCAGAAGTGTGTGAGTTCCCCTGTTTCCTACCCAGCCCTTCAATTGTCCTGGTCTGCTCTTCCACCGAGCAGCCCCACCTCCCTCCGAGAAACTGGGGGAAGGTGGGTAGGAGGGAGGCAGGGGAGGTAGCATTGATTTCAGGGCACTCTGGGTTTAGTAGGTGGGCAGGTTAGACAGAGGGGCTGACAGTTCACGGCCAGGCTGAAGCAGGGGTGGGGCCAGAGCAGAACTGATGGGAGAGTGAGGCGTGACCTTTGAAGGGCATCACCAGCCTAGATGCCTACTCTTTTCCCCAAAGCCAGAAACTGCTCAGCCAGGTAATGAATCGATATCAATGTGGTTCCTGGAAACTACCCAACCCTTGCTCACCTCAGCTGAAAGGTGAGAGGAATTGATTCGGGACAAGGATTCGAAAGTGTAACTATGTTAAGGCCTGGATCGGTGAGATGTGTGCCTTTTCCCAACATCAGGGCTATTGCCAGACAGCCAGGCTGTCATTCTGGCGAGATGACAAGACCCTGAAGCTCTGATGTGAGGCATTTGCTCATTACCTGGCATCCCAGTGGTCATGACCATCTGCTCAGTGCACCCCCCCCCCCCCACAAATGGCAGCGCAGACTTCACAAGACACCAGCATCAACGTGCCAGCGGGTGAGTAGGATGGATGTGCTCAAAGCTAGAGAGTAATAGAATAGCCTTCCTAGAAGGTGCCACTGGAGTTTCAAAAGGACTCCTGGTTAGAATGCCAAAAAGGGACTTGTAGTCAATGCACCTGTACTCAGGCTATGTCCTAAAATCATGCCATGCTTTTCTACACGTTGATTTTAGAGTCATAAGAAATCCCACATTCTGTTCAAATGAGGAGTAGCTCAGGACTGCCCTGGATAAGCATTCTCAGTGAGGCCTGGGCTGCTCATTGCTATCGCCCAGAGCACCGAGCACAGAGGCAATGTTAAAATGCAGTCTCTTGAGTGCAAGGCCCTGGAAAGTCTGGATTTTTCCAGCTTCCTCACAAAGCATGTAAAAGGTGTAATGAGATAAAAAGTCCACCTCCGGGGAATTGTTTTCCAGCCCTGTCAAGCTCCCAGTGTTCAAGCTGACTTAAGGTAATGCTACATAAGCTCTGGAATCAGTGGTTTAGTGCATTAGAAGTTCATTTCTCAAGCACACAAAGTCCAGTAGGCACCAGGGACTGGGGACATGGGGCTCTCCTCCATGTAGTCATTTAGGCACTCAGACTTTCAGAGACCCTTCTTTCACATATGGGTTCCAACACTGACCAGTGTATCAGTACACAGCCTGCAGGAGGCAGAGCAGCTAGCTGGTCAGGCAGCGGGCTTTTAAGGGCCAGGCCTAGAAGCCTGCACGTGCCTTTTGCCCACTTTACATTAGCCAGAACTCGGTTACATGACACCCACTGCAAGAAAGGATGAGAATTTCAGCTCAACCTTTTGTGGCTGGGCAGAAAGGGAAAAAACAAAACAACAACAACAACTCATACGCAAAACAAAAAACAACTATGTCTGTTACAGAGAGTGTGTGGTAAATTCATTTCTAGAAAATAATCTCTTATTATTGATGCATACGTGGCATCTATCCTCTCTCTCTCTCTCTCCATCTGTAATATCAGAATGAGCACCCCTATAACATCTTCTGACGCAAAGTTAAGATCTTAGTCATGTGATTCTCTCTCATCCTGCCCCTCCTAAGAAATCGTCATCCTGAATCCTGTCCTCATTTCTGTACCAAACATTTTAAGAGTTGTAGCTTATCTCCATGTATATATTTTTATTGTAGTTGTTTTGGACTTTATAAAAGGATCTTGTATATGTACTCTTTGACTTACATTTTTCCATGTAAATATTAGATTGCTTTGATCCAGCCACAGTCTGGTGCGTTGCCGTGCCTCACTTACGTTGTAACTGTACCTCAGTTTACTCATTGGGGCTGATTGCAGGGTTGGCAATTTGAACAACGTTAGTGTCATCATCCTTTACCTGCCTGGAGTTGTAGATGAGTGAGAGTATTCTTGCCTGTAAACTAGGAGAGCAATTGTTGAGTGGTTTAGCTTCGTGTAATAATCCTTTCAACTCATCCTCCTGTCAAAAATGCGTGAAAGACCCCATGTGTCCACATAACGTCCTCAACACTTGAGACAGTCAGCTATTTTAATGTTTACTAATCCTTTCATCATTAATGAGCAAAATACACATACCTTTATATGTTTATCTTCTTGGTAGCTGAATCCCTAAGCTATCATCATTTTCACTACCTCTTGCTGCATCCCAAAGCAAGAGGTGGCACAGGATCTCACACCAACACTCCGATGGGAAAAGAAGTTCTGACTGAACGATTTCAGGGAACAGGCAGACCTAAGCATGGGCTCTTGTCAGTTTGTGGCTGGCAGCCCCTAACTCTGCAACCTTTTAATTCCTGTGCCTTCCCAACTTGGCCACTCCAGATACTTATGCATGGGATTTACAACTGTGCAGATTTTTGGAAAAGGCAGCGGGCAAATGTAGACCATACGGGGTTCCATGGAGAGGCCAAGTCCAGCTAGTGAGCTGTGGTGGAGAATGGAGCTGAGCACGCCTGCTGGCTGACAGACAGCCCATACAGCAGCCTCGGAGTATGGGTTACAATAAAAGTCATGGTTTTCCCTGCAGCAGCCTGGTCTGCCTCGTCTGTGCCTCCTCTGCAGCTGGGTACAGGTGCAGCGCGGTGCCTCCGAGCCCGGATGCGATAGCAGCATTTAAATCTGCCCCCAATCTGTCTGGTTTGGTAAGGGCAGTCTTGTGAAGATAAATCATGTAAACAAGTTAGAGTAATGGAATACTTATTTATAAACTGTGTGTTCGAAGGCTTGTATCCACCGTTAAAAAGGAAGGTCTTATCTTTTAGCTTGTTGAGCAGGCACAGGGAGCTCTCGCACTGGAGAGCAGGAGTCCGCCTTGGCATTCCTCCCATGAGTGGTGGGGGAGGGCGGGTGCCTGCTCTCTCAAATGTAAGTGGCTTTTCCACCTGGGTGCGCAGCCCTTTAGTTTGATGGAATGAGCAACAGAAAACATAAGAAGTGTGTTCTACTCCCCCCTACTTCCTCCTTCCCTCCCTTCCTTCTCTTCGTGGGCCGGGGATTGTTTTGCTTTCTCTGCCTCTGGCTTTCCTCCTGTGATGGGCGCTCTGTTTGTGCTCCTACTTCAAGGGATGAAGCGATAGGAAATTCAAGCTCTCCACCCACCACCCCTGTCACCCCTCTGAAAGGATAGAAAGAGGAAGAAAATGCTCTGTCCCACTGTGACCGGCAGGGGGGAGGCAGTTTACCCGTTAATATCCTGCAAATGCAGACAGTATTTTCCCTGACAAGAGCGCTCCATCAGGCCGCCCAGACCTGTCAGTCAGCCTGGTGCAGTTGAGCTCGCTGCTTTATTGCCAGGGCTCTCCCCAAAGCAGCTTCCAAAAGGGCCCTAGGAACCCAGGTAGGACGGCTTTCATCACTGGAATACCTGCCAGCTCTGCTCGCCTCCATCCCCAGTCTCTGCTGTTAGGTGGAGGCAAATGTTCAACATTAAAATCTTAGTGAGGACCATCGGGCCATGGGGCACGTAGAGATTAATGGCATGTGGGAGAGCCAGGCCATTGTCTGTTAGCTGGTGTGAGTAGTTTCTGTGCAGAAGGAGACAGGAATCCTGTCCGTGTTTGCGTAGAATGGTGTATGCTGGATCCTAGTATGTAAACCTTCTCCGTGAGATCAGCACATAGTAGATGCTCAATAAAAATCCATTTAGTGAATAAGTGGGAGGATCCTAGAGGGGCTATATAATGTCCTGGACTTGCACAGGGCCATTTGGTGAATTCCATAAAAAAAAAATCTAAGGGGCTGGAGTGTCCTGAAACCTTGGGCTCCATTCATATCCTTGGAGTCTGAAATTCAGATGTGTACATTCAGACAAAGAAAGGTGAAGGGGCCAGAGAGGGAGAAACGGCAAGAATTCAGGCACACAAGCCTTCTCAGAGGTGGCAGAGGCATGCGTGTGTGCCCACAGAGGTTGGCCCAAGCTGGGGGCATGCTTGCTGCTGTCCTGCCAGATGTCATCAGACCAGCCTGTGCCCTATGTGAATGAGACTGACAGATATGGTTCTGTGGCCCAGGGCAGTGGGTGAGGCATGTGCCCAGTAGTGGCAGATGCCTCTGAGTCAGGAATCACAGAGCTTGGATTTACATGCAAAGAAAATGGTGCCATTAAAGGCAATTATTCAAGTGGTGTGAGTCAGCTATGCAGCTCCTGGCAATGCCAAGCCAGAGAAGGGAGTGGCGTGCAGAGTCTTCTCTCTCTCTCTCTCTCTGTCTCTGTCTCTGTCTCTCTCTCTCTCTCTCTCTCTCTCTCTCTCTCTCTCTCTCTCCTTCTTTCTCTCTTTTTCTCAGTATGTCTCTTTAAACAAAGCTCAGACCTGAAAACAGAGCTTGCACCTGCATGTGCAGGATGTATGGAGGCGGGCCTGGACTCCACATTCCTTTATCTGAACATTGGGGACCGGGAAAGCAGCATCAGACCAGAAGAAAGGGTTCATCCCAAGAAACAGGGAATCAACAAGATTCTTTAAGCCAGTCACACACGTGACCTTCACCCTGATTCAGCCACTTCACAGGAGGTTCCAAGTTCCCAGGTCTGACCACCTATGGGGTGTATGGTGAATGAAAGGAAAGTGTGTGCTGGAGTCTTCAAGCCCCAAAAGCTAGGTTTCGGGCACTTACTCCCTCTATGCTGCTGGGCGCTGCTCCCCACCCCCTTTCTCTCTCTGGCATGATTTCATGGAAGACCAATACGCTTTCATTTCTGGAGTACTTCTCATTTTTTTTTTGTACTCCTAAGGTTGCTTGGTCTGCTGCCATGGCAACCCAGCCCTGCATCACCCACCTCCATGTGAAGGGAGATGTGAAAGGAACAGGGCAGTCCCTGCTTCCAGTGCATCCTCTACACCTGCTGGACCTGAGTTGGGGGTGGGGGTGGTTGCTGTGGAGATGTGTGTGGAAACCACAGGTTTGTCTCTCAAGGCTTTTTCCTTCTGTTGCTGCAGGGGTTGGAGGGGAAGGCATTTAACCTGTCCCAGCAGGACAGTGTACAACCTGAAAGGGCAATGGAGCAAAGGGTGGGCCACCGGAGGTGAATTCTGGTTCAGGGGCCCTTTTGCAAGTGAGATAAAAACTTAAAAGAACACACAGGAGTAGACTAAGCTTTCTTTGTTCTGTGCTGATTGTGGGCCAACCCTGGTTCTCACACCTTTCCCCCTTCTGAGCAGAGTTGGAGCCATTCCAGTATTGATAAAAACAAAACCAAAACAATGTCAATAGCCTTTGGGATGTTAGCAATTTTTAAATGTGGCTGAATTTTAACAGCAATGATTCCTCTCACATCTGTTTCGCCTTCGCTAATCAGGGACTGGTTCCTTTTACCTGGTGGCATTTTCAGTCTACCATTCAGCTTGTCAGAATGGAATGATGCAGAAGTTCACAGAGGACACAGAGGACAAGAGCTGCTGGGAGCAGTGGCCTTAGTGGGGTGAGGGTGGGCATGGAGTGGAGGGTCCCACTGTGGATGAAGAGGAGTTGCTCAGGAGAGAAGGTGCTGTGGCATTTGGGGAGGGCAGGGGCAGGTGCCTCTCTGAGGGTGAGTGAGGCCACAGAGGAGCAGGCTCTGGGGATGTGTAGGCAGAAGCTGGACTAGACTGTATGGGAAGGCAACAGCGTACTCCAGCTTGGTTCACACGAAAACCGGGAAGAAAGTCTGTGCCCTGAGGTCAGTAACAGCTCTCAAGGCTCTGCCTGGGCAGTAGGGGTGCTTCAGGCCACAGCAGATTAACTCTGGGCAGGATGTCTGCCCTCCACTGTCATGTTAAGTATTAAATATATATATGAGGAAGGGAGAGGGAAAGAGAGATAGAAACATCAATGATGAGAGAGAATCATTGATGGGATGCTTCCTGCATGCCCCCTGCAGGGACCGAGCCCACAACCCAGGCATGTGCCAGGACCTCCTGGTTCATAGGTTGATACTCAACCACTGAGCCATGCCGGTGGGCCTTGTTAAGTACTTTCCATGGTGCTCACTAGACAGGCAGTAGGGAAACGGGCTGAAGGGGCTCCTGTGCTGAGTTCCATTACAGGGAGACAGCCCAGGGTGAGGACTGAGCTGATGGCATAGACCTCCCTGGCTTGCTTTTTAGACACTTGACTGCCACTTAGGATCTGAGTGACCCTTGAGTAGTGACACAACTCCGAAACCTTAGTTTCTCATCTAGGAAATGAGGCTGACGACTCTGCCTGTCTCTGTGAGGGAATTAAAACAGGCAGTTAGGCCCTTAGCAGGAAGCCTGGCTCAGGAGCAGCACGTAATACTCTGATAATAGTCACATAAAATCTGTATTCCTTCTGGGTCTGGAGCTGTCACGAGTGTCAAGCACTGTGGGGAGCATCTTTAGAGGAGTCACAATCCCTGGTATCAGTGAGTTCGCAAAGGCATATGGAGTGAATTTGGAAATTCAGAATTCTGCCCCTAAAGGTGAGAGCAGCTCTTTGCTTAAAATTGCCATGGGTCTTAAATCCAATTTTTAAATTTTTTTCCATTGATTTTAGAGAGAGTGGAAGGAAGAGAGGAGAAGTGAGAGAGTGAGAGAAAAATCCACGTGAGAGACACACATCCACTGGTTGCCTTCTGCATGCATCCCAACCTGGCCTGAGCATCAAACCCACACCCGAGGTATAGGCCCTTGACAGAGACTCAAACCCCAGAGCCTTCAGTCCTCAGGCTGATGCTCTAACCACAAAGCAAAACTAGTCAGGGCTTAAATCGAATCTTTAAAGGCTTATGAGGGGGAATGCAGTGGGTGGACAGTAGGTTATTAGATGTTATAGATGAGTTTTATAGTGGGAATGCCCAACTTTACTGTAATTACAGGAAACCCAGGGGTGAGGATCACCAAGCCAAGGGCTTCTCTCCACAAGGGGCTGGGGCCAAGGAAATGACACTCTGAGGGGCATGACTGCTGTGGCCGGGTCAGGGTGACCACAGTGAGTGGCTGAGAGTCCGGATAGCTGGGATGCATCCAGTTTTGGGGTGGTGTGTGCTTCCCCTTGTGTTCCCCAGGGAGCAGATCACAGTGAGAAGAGCACTAATGGGTGAGAGAGAAGGTGGGATTGAGTTCTCATCAAACTGCCCCCTCTGCCAGTATCAGCACCGACTGACAACAAAAATAGATTTTAAACGCTCACGAAGCATGGGTTCTTCACAGGCATAAAGCCCGAGTATCAGCTGGCAGTGGAAATGAGCCATTTTTTGTGTGGATGATATTCTTAATACAAAGGAGAAGGCCTGTGATGGCAATAAAAGCTACGATTTCAGCACACCGACTGTGTTATCTTCCCCCTTAGTGGGAATGTGGATCTATTTATTTCTCTGCTTAAATATTTACAGCATCCCTCCTGAAAGTGAGAATAATAATAATAATACAAAATTAATAATATTTATAATAATGTTGGTAATGTCTGTTTTTTAGTGTATGCCATATGCTGCAGTCTTTGTTAAATGTGTGTGTGTTTTTAATCCACATAGTTTCCGATCCTCACAACAGTCCTGTAAGAATGTCTCCCCTGTTTCATAAATGAGGAAGCAGAGGCCCAGGGAGGATATGAACTTGCTCAAAACCTAGTTGGCGAGCTACCAACTTGGATTTGAACTAATGTCTTTTTCCTCCAAGGAGCCCCACATGGGTTTGGGGATCTCTGAGTCTGAAGCTATTTTAGCACTATCCGAAATGGAATGGAATGAAGACTATTACTCTTTGCCATGTTCCTGAAATCTGCTTGTGAGACACAGAAAGAAGCAGAAAGAAAGCTTCATTCCTTCAACTGAAGATGCTGAAAAGGCCATTCCTTGCACCTTTAGAACAGTTTTGGGACCTGGCACTTCTCCCCCAGTCTCTCCTCCTTCCATCTGGGTCCCGAGCTTTGTGCATCCTTTCTCCCTTACATTTTGCCATCACCTCACTTTTATGTTGCATAATCTTAAATTAGCCCCACTGACGCCCCTCATATTTATCTTCCCATGCCTGCTGGTGGTAAGATTTTCCTCTGTGCCATGAAAAAGAATTAGCTTTTGAGTTGGAACCCATTTTCTACCACTCAAATTCTATCCATCTTTAAATGTTCAACTCTTGTAGATCCTCTTTGAAGAGTTTCTTATAGTCCCTCTTGTCTTCTGAAATCCTGTAGCACGTTTTACTGGCCAAATTACACTTGCTACCTATTACTGAAGTCTCAGTAATTGTGTGTGTGTGTGTGTGTATCTTCTCACTCAATAGCTCATGATGATTTGGAAGGCAAGACGTGTGCTTTCTGTTATCCCTGTGCTTCACACATTGTAAATGCTCAAAATCATTATTAAGAAACCAATTCTCTTCTCCTTTATGTACCTCAGGATATTACACTGTCACTGCTATACCTGTAAATAAATCTCTATAGAGAGACCTGGGACAGCAAAATAAAATCTGATCAGACTCTTGTTCTAAAACTGCCTTTGACTCCACTCTGGGCCTCCCCCCCCCCTAAAATACAGGTAACACTATCCTCTATGAATACTGAAGAGTGATAGAGAGGTTATTCAAATATTCAGTGTTTGCTTTGGAATGCAGGCCTGGGAACACTGAGGAAGCTTTTATTCAGTCTGTTTCAGATTCGGAAAATCACACTCCTACTTCCCCACTCTTGTCTCTCTCCTTACAATCTCACAAGGACTCAGAGTGTAGCACAGTTTGTGTGCTTCTAGGGTGGAGGTCACCACACATTGGCTCTGATGTGACAGTAGGGCTGACCAGTAAATGGCCCTGCCCTGTATCTGGTCTAACTGCTAACTCAGAACCATGGACAAGGCTAAAGTCAGGAAATCAGGTTTGTTTTCCTTTTTCTTAGCAGCTCACCTGTGCTTCTTAAGGATAAAGAAGCTGATAATCCTATTCTAAAGAAGCCAGAAGAGGGAGTCAATGGGCAGTCCCTTGCCCCCCCCCCGCCCCCTGGGAATTTCACTCTTTAAATCATAAATCAGTCCTTCTGTTTAAAGTGACCTTACACAGAGAGAGTTCTCTTCTCCTGGAGAAAAGCCCTCATGCACAAACCTGGCTGACACTTGTCCACTAATTGCCTCCCACTGGAATTTAACCTATTTGTGTATTCCATTTGGGCCTCGTAAATTTTGGAGGGGTCTTTATTGTCATTTTACTATCTATGGGCTTATTCAAATCAAGATTCTTAAATGCAAACATATATATAAAACAGTGAAAAAAAGTCATGATCATCTCTTCTTCCTTTGAATATATTTATTTTAGCACACAAGTTTTATATTCTGTCTTTAATGCTATTTCTGCTGCACAGCTGCTTTACCAAGACTCAGACTCCTACGGGTCCCACTTGGTCCAACATGAACCTTGAATATGCTTTCACAGTGTTTGATTTCTGCAGTCGGTTGTATAATGAGGAAGGAGTGTGCAGTGAGTTTGTAGATTCCTATTAACCAGGTCACCCATGAATCTATTTTTGTGCACTTCTTTATTAAAAATAGCAGAGAACACAATATTTAAACACAGCTACTTGTAGGAGCCTAGCTTCAAAACTACACCTAATAAGTCTTCTCCCATTTGGCATTTCAAAATGTTGTACTACATTTTCTCATCACCAAAGCACCTCTTTTCCATTTACATTCCAGGATGTGAATAGAAACCATTATAAATGACAATGGATATTTTGGATAGTCATATGAATTTGTGATTCTCTGCACCATTTAGACCATATCTGTAGTGTTTCATTATGTTCTTAGGACTGCCTTTGAATGTGGCCTATAAAGAGATAGATATAGACCAAGATTACCAGGACAGGACAGGGAGTGGGAATAGATAGAAGAGAGCTATCTTCAAACATTTGATGGAGGATATCTTGTGAAAAAGGAGAGTAAAATTGTTCTGTGTTGCATTCAAAGACAGAATCAGTGAGTGAAATCTACAGTGGGATTTTGATGCAACCTAAAAAGTACCTGACAACTAGAGTTGCCAGATTCTCCGGAACAGGTTGTCATGTGAGATAATGAGTCTAGAGGCACTTTAGGTGTAGGACTCTAGGCTTCCTGGGCTGTCTGCCAATACTAATGCTTTCAGAAAAACATGTCCACTTCAGCTGTGTGAGTCAGTGGTTTTTACTACCTGCCATTCCTATGGTTGTGGGGCATTGAAAAACCAGAAGTACTGTTGTGCTAAATCACTTAATACAAATGCCCCAATGGGCCATGACAGCCAAGGCCACAGTAGAAAGTGAGTTTGGAGTTGTTAAGGCAGGCATCCTTTTATTCCAGGAAGATACTTTACTCATGTGGCCCAGCTATTTAGATGGTTTCAAAAATCCTTCAAAATGGACCACAATTTTTCATCTTGTTGCTTTAATCAAGACTTGGTTACTCTTGGTTGAAGGCTGAGACTTCAGGACACTCTTCCAACATAGCTCAAGACAACTCTCCAAACAAGACCATAGCAATGAGTTATAGACGAAGCTGTACCTAGTTCACAGAAGATCTGTTGAAAATCTTCATCAAAGCATTCAACAAACACCTCACCCAGGTTACACTTCCAAGCAAAAGCTTGCTTAGAAATAGACATTGAAGAGTCTAGAATCCTGATTTGGTTTCAGAATTGAAGAGCTAGGCACCACGTCCAGAAACGACCGGAACCCAAGGAGGACTTAGAAGCAAGTCAAGACCAAGATCACCCTGTGGAGAAGATTCAAAGTAGAGAAGACAGATAGTGTCCTACCAGCTACACTTCCTCCCAATTGCACACCCTCATCACGGCATTGGGATCAACTCATATCCTGGGATTGAGTCCACAGAGCAACTTGCTAAGGAAGTTGGGGTTTCAGAGTCAAGAGTCCAAATTTGGTTTCAAAATTGAAGACCTAGATTCCATGTTCAAAGAAAAAAGAACCTAATGAGCCTCTAGAACAGAAACAAAATCAGGGACAAGGTCTCTGACATGAAGCAGGTCAAGGTACAGAATGCACCAATCTCATTAGCAACTGTCTTATTTCTCTGAAGCCAGAATAGGATGGACCAAGAGACAAAGCATTGTATTTGATGTTATCGAACTGGGATCCAACTTTCTCTCAATCCTCTTGGGAACATACTCTTCTAAATGTACCTTCAGATTCTCCAGAAGTTGAGTCTCTGGAGACAGTCAACAGGACTTCAGGAGGTAGATAGACACAAGGCATCACATAGCCTTACCAATGGAGCCCAGCTCCATAGTTCAGCATATGTCAAGGACCATGAAAATGAACTTATTCATATCATTAAAAAAAGACTTGGCCATCATCTTACCAACATCAATAGATATATTATTAAAAGTATATAAACAATCTCTTTAAAATAGAATTTGGCCATTTATACAGTACCTTCTCCTATATTTCTCCTTTTGATATTCACCACAGTTCTTTAAGGAGGCATGGTAAATATTATGCTCTCATTTTCATAGGAGGGAAACAGACCTACAGGGATTAATGACTCATCCAACATCTCATGAGTGGTGGGTAGCATTAGATCTGGGATGGATCTGGAGTATCTAAATTAAAATCATGTAAGCTAGGTGGTATTTATGACCATACCAAGCATCAACAATGTGCTTTTGGACAGTCTCATATGTAAAAAGAGGGCATTGGAATAAGATGAATTCAAAGGTACCCACCTATTGTCTGAAATTCTCTTGCCTCTCCATACCACATGTTGTCTGGCACACTCCTTACTTTTCACCTGACAGGTAGGAGGTTAAAAAAAAGCAAATTTGTGGGCTGGAGGAAAACCATCCAATGCCTTGGTGTATGCTTCCAGGGTGGTAACATTACCCTTTAGCTGCTATAAGACACCTTTCTGCCAAGTCACTTTCACAAGCTTTAGACCCTTGGGTGCATTTTGATTTGGGGTTTGGAATTTGAGATTATGTTTATACATACCTTTGTGGTCTCAACTGTGGTATGAAATAGTGAAGGTGGACTTTATGAATTTCAGCAACCTACGGGTAGAAAAGTCAGCAGGAATGGTGAGGACTCCATATTTTAAAAAGTATAGGTTATAGATCAGTCAGATTTTCTTTTTGAACTTTCAAAGTATAGCAGTTAAACTCAAAATTAGGTTTCATATTGATCATAAGGCTCTTGAAAAAGCAAAATTGTATTACATGATCATTGTAGACAATTTAAAATTAAAGAAAATTACATAGGCAATTGTCTATAATATCTCAAAAATAAGTGCTGTTAAAATTTTGTTAAAACTTCCTGGAATGTTTCTATGTACCTATACACATTTGAAAACAAATTCAAATTGATATTGATTTATAAACCTCTATTGTTGACCATGGTAAACTTTTTATTTCATGAAATATTCTTTTAAAAAGGATTTGATTTGAATATAGATTTGGGGATCACCCAATATTCTAGTGTGTGGATGCATCAAAATTCATTTAACCTATTTCCTACTCTTGGGTATATGAAATGCCATCTTTTGTTAACATAAAGCCATATGTGAAAATATCCTCTTCTATAATTCCTTGACAGTTAGTGCATTAGATATAAGTCTGATTTCTCAAACAGAGAAAGCTAAAGTTGGAATTACTTTTTGAAAGTACCAGCAACCCTATTTGGAATTTATGAGAAAATTATAAACTGTCCACTTACTATGGTTATTCAAAATGGCAACATCAAAGGTTTAGTGTGCTTCTCCACTGTTGCCATCATGGGGTCTGTTACTATGCTCTTGGCTTTTCCACACAGTCAATGTCTTATGTAAACATCAAAGCAGTGAACTCATTTTTATCTTCTGTTGGTTCTCCTTTAGCCTGATGAAGTCCTCCGATATCGACCAGGATTTATTCACAGACAGTTACTGCAAGGTGTGCAGTGCACAACTGATATCTGAATCTCAGCGTGTGGCCCATTACGAGGTAAGGACTGCTTTTCCCACTCAGTGTTTCCAAATGGAAGGAAGAGTAGCATGGGTCCTGGTTGCAGGACTTGAGGGTTCCCCTTTATGTAGTTGGGGAGATTTTAAGAACCACAGGGCTTGCACCTTTGTAGTCTGAGCTCAGGCCAGGAGCAATGTGGGCATGTGATGTTGGGAGGGAGGGCTGGGGAAATCATTCTCAGCCCCTGGCTGCTTCCCAGATGTTTTTTTTTTCTTTGTACCTTGGCCCCTCAAGACGCAGTGGGTTTTCTCTGCTTGTTAAATCCGTCATTGCTCATCCCTGAAGTTCTTTGCAGGGACACAAGGCAGGATGCATTGGTGCCAGCTTCTCTTTTCTTCATTGACCCTGAAGATAAGCTTGAGGCCCTTTGTTCCTCACTGCAGGGAAACATGGCAACATCCTGGCTCAGTACCAAACTCCTTCCACCTGGTAGCTGCTGCCCTAAATGTGCTTATCAGCTGAAAGACTTCCCCTGCAGAGTGATAACAAAGTTTTAAAGCCAAAATACTCTTGAAGGACATAATTCAGTGCCTTTGGCTCTTTAGGGTGGAAGAACAAATGGCTGCCTTTCCATGCTTGATTGGGAAGGAAAGATGAGAGAAGAGAGGGTGGCCAGTGTCTGAGGAGGGAACAAGGGGCCATGCATGAAGAAAAGGGGAAGCTGGGCCCTCAGATGCCTAGTGCTGCCCAGGGCATGTTTGTTTTTTAAGAGAACATATACCAGTGGCAACGTGGTGTTTCTTTTTTAAAAAAAATTATATTTATTGGGGTGACCCTGATTAATGTGTTTATATGGTTGTAAGTGTACATTTTTATGATACATGATCTATATATTGCATTGTGTTTCCACCACCAAAAGTCAAATCATCTTCCATCATCATATATTTGGTCCTCTTTTCCCTTTCCTATCCCCTTTTCCTCTTCCCTCTGGTAACCACCATACTGTTGTCTATGTCTGTGATTTTCAGTTTTATATCCCACATATGAGTGAAATCATGTGGTTCTTGGCTTTTCCTGACTGACTTTGTTTAGCATAACATTCTCAAGGCCCATCTATGTTGTTGCAAATGGTTGTATTTTACTTTTCTTATGGCTGAGTAGTATTCCATTGTATATATGTACTATATTTTCTTTATCCAGTCCTTTATTCAAAAACATTTTGATTGTTTCCATGTCTTGACCACTGTGAATAATGCTGCAATGGAAATAGAGGTGCATATATCTTTGCGAATAAATGTTTTCAAAATTTGGGGGTAAGTACCCAGAAGAGGGATTGCTGGGTCACATGGTAACTCTATTCTTATTTGTGAGGAACCTCCATGCTGTTTTCCATGGTGGCTATTCCAGTTTATATTCCCACCAGTGGTGAATGAGGGCTCCCTTTTTTTTTCACAACCTCTCTAGCACTTGTTATTACTTGTCTTATTGATAATAGCCATTCTAACAGGTTTGAAGCGGTATCGCATTGTAGTTTTGATCTGCATTTCCCTAAGAGCTAGTGAGGTTGAGCATCTTTTCATATATCTGTTGGGCATTTGTATGTCTTCTTGGGGAAAGTCTCAGTTCAGGTCTTTTGCCATTTTTTTAATAGGATTGTTTGTCTGGTGTTGAGTTGTAGAAATTCTTTATATATTTTGGATATTAATCCTTTGTCAGAACTGTTGTTTGCAGATTCTTCTCCCATTAGGTTGGGTGCCTTTTTGTTTTGTTGGCAGTTTCTTTTGCTGTGTAGGAGCTTTTTAATTTGATATAGTTCCACTCATTTATTTTTGCCTTACTACCTTTGCCTTTAGGGTCAAATTCATAAAAACTTATCTAAGACCAAGGTCCATAGACTAGTACCTATGTTTTCTTCTATGTCATTTATTGTTTGAGATCTTATATTTAGGTCTTTGATCCATTTTGAGTTAATTTTGTACGTGGGGACAAACTATAGTCTAGGTTTTTATTTTTTTGCATGTGGCTTTCCAGCTTTCACAGAACCATTTAGTTTTCAAGTGTAATAATTTGTATGTAATTTTAGATTGGACAGCTTAGCCAGAAATTTTCATTTTGTCTGATGAGTCTGACAAATGCTAGTTGTCACTGTCACTCATAAAACTCATCTGAGCCTCAGAATCCTCTGTGCACAATAAAAATAATAATAATAATAACATGCACATTTACAAACCCGGAATCACAATAAGCTGACCCTATGTACCCCTCAGGGTTTTGTGGCAATCCAATGAGACCTATGGAAAGAGTATTTGTGCAAATGCTTTGGAAGCTATAAAGTGTGCCACACATGCAAAATTATATTGTTTTTCATTATTAACTCTGTTGTAGTAATATTTTGTTGAAGACAAATAAAACTTGGTCTTCGGAGAAAACTAAAAATGCAGCATCTATGAAAAAAGCATATTCTTTTGTCAATAGGCAAGTGAATGTTAGAAATAAATGTGTATTTTAAAGAATTATATAATATGGAAGATATCTATCTTTTGAAATTAAGAACTTCCTAGTTCCTGTGGATATTGCTTTATAAACACACATGGTTTTATTCTTTTGATTTCCCCCAATTAAACAAAATGGGGGAATTTGTCTTTTCTTTGAAACTCCATAGCTTTTTTAATAGTCCTTTATGTTCTCCCTTTACTAGACATTTTATGTTCATTTTTAATCATTTCACTAGATTCTTGAGTACAGAAACAGAATCTTATTCATTTGATCTTCTGTAATTCCTGGAACTATGCCTGTATATCATAGATGCACAGTCAGTGCTTGTTTATAAAAAATATCTTGGTTATAATGTCCAGCCCTGCTTTGTCATTCCCTGAGCTAAAAAAGTAATGTCAGAAAATTGAAGAAATTAAAAATATTTTTTTAAAGGAAAAATATCTTAGCTGCTCAGTGAAGGGTTTAGTTATTTGAACTCAAGTTTTCTTGTCACCACACTGTACTCTTGTAATTGTTTAGAGGATGTGTTAGTATTTGTTTCATGTAGCATGGATGAGAAAAAGAAAAGAAAGCAATTATAATAGATCTGCAATTAACAATGTTACACATCATTAAAACAACATTAAATGCATTCCCATTAACCATGGATGGGAACTCTGAATGATGTTTCACTCCCCGCCTCCAGGCAGAGGTGAGGCACTTCCTTCAGTGAGAAATGGCTTGTGTGTTCTTTCCGCAAAGCTGCCTTGCATGTATGTGCAAAGGGCACAGCCAGGACTTGGCCACCTCATGGGATGCAGCTGGTCTTCCAGTTTCAGTTAGGAGACTTCCCAGGACTTCTTCATCTCTAAAAGGATGGCTTCCATTAGGTAATTTTAAAGGCCATTTGAGAACTGACACTCTAGTCTATTAATCTCTCCCCTCCCTTCACCACATTCTCTCTGCTGAAAATTGCATATAGAGTGGGTCTCTATGAGTCCGAAGTCCCACTCAAATCACTGAAAATGGCATACTTATTCTCAATGTTCTATCACCGATGTATTGCTTTAGAATGATTTTATTCTTCAGTTCAACCACATAATATTCCTAGCTTCCCTATGGAGCAAATCATTGACAAGCCACTGTGTACTTTCTGCATGTCCAGAACTATTAGTGCTAGTTATGACAGGGGGTTCTCATACTATTTCTGTATGAGACACAGTCTCTTCCCACAAAAAGATCATAAATTCATTAGAAGGAAAAGCCATGAATAAGTCAGTGGGATATAAATATGTGTGTGACACTGAGAACATAATCTGTAGAATTCTGCTGCCTGCTGATTTACTTTATTATAAACAGAATGGTAGTTCTTCTGCCCATTTGGCTTTCTGATATATACTACATTATGCTGTTAACTTCTCATATAGCTGCATACGCCAAATTCAAAAAAGTGAGTGATTACCAAGAGCTATTATGGTCAAGAAAGATTTGTGGGGAATGTCATGAATTTTCTAGGCCTCAACAGATGGGTTAAATATAGGGGTTGCTGGAATGAGAGGTGTTGGTATCTCCAAGAAACACTGAGGAGGCTTGGTTGTCTGGACTGGAGGATTTGTGTAGGGAAGGGAGGGAGTTGGAGAATGTATACGTAGGGTGGGGTCAGAGCATAAAGAGAAGGGGTGTTTGGATTCTTGTGAGTTTCTTAGGCATTTGGGAGCATCCTATATAATAAAAGGGTAATATGCAAATTGACTGAATGGTGGAACTACCAGTTGCTATGACACGCCCTGACCTGACCACCAGGGGGCAGATGCTCAATGCAGGAAGAGCCCCCTGGTGGTCAGTGCGCTCCCACAGGGGGAGCGCCACTCAGCCAGAAGCCCAGAAGCTGGGCTCATGGCTGGCTAGCGCAGCAGTGGTAGGAACCTCTCCTGCCTCCATGGCAGTGCTAAGGATGTCCGACGGACATTCCCCGGAGGGTTCTTGGACTGTGAGGGCTCCCGGACTGCGAGAGGGTGCAAGCCAGGCTGAGGGACCCCCACGAATGCACGGATCTTGTGGACTGGGCCTCTAGTAAGAGTATAATTAAGCATTTCTGAATGATAGTCCATTGTTTGTGGTCTAGGTGTATTGTAAAAAGAACAGCTTTTGATGTGACCTGTGCCATGAGACTAGTGTCTCAGTCCTCCAGAGCAGGAGAGAAAAACATAGCAGATGGGTTAATGGCTAATAGCTGCATGCCCCATTTAAAAGGCCGAACCTTTGTATAGGACAGAAAAACATAATATATATCTAATGGACCAAACCCTTTCATGCTATACTTTAAAAATCTCTTTTTGCATATAAAGTACTGAGATGAAAAAAAAAAGGGGGAAATGTCAGGCATTATCATTTTTCTTACTTGCTAAGCATTACTAACATGTTAATGTTTTGGTGGAAACTATAATTAGATGTTACCTCTGCTCACTGGATGAATAGTCTGAATTTATAAAACAAGTAGACAGAAACACAGAGGGGAAGATCAGGCTTTCAAATAAGAATGCCTGGGCCTGGCCAGTGTGGCTCAGTGGTTGAGTAGTTACCCATTGACCCATGAACCAGGTGGTCACCAGTTTGATGCCCGGTTAGGGCACATGGCCAAGTTTCAGGCTCGATTTCCAGTAGGAGTGTGCAGGAGGCATCCCATTGATGTTTCTCTCTCATTGAGGTTTCTGTCTATATACCCTTTCCCTTCTTCTCTCTCTAAAATAAATAAAACATATTTTTAAAAATGAATGCCTGAATGTTATAGAGGTTAGGCAGTGAAGCCACTTGAGTAGTTTGCTGTAGTTTCAAGTGCTAAAGAATAATTTTTTGCAAAGGGAAAGAGTTGATTGCATGAGTGAATTTTTGGCATGTAGGAAGAAGAGGATTTGTACAGGGTAGGGTAGACCATGCGAAATGAAACCAAAAGGACAGGGATTTTTAAAAAAAATATATTTTATTGATTTTTTACAGAGAGGAAGGGAGAGAGATAGAGAGTCAGAAACATCGATGAGAGAGAAACATCGATCAGCTGCCTCCTGCACATCTCCCACTGGGGATGTGCCCGCAACCCAGGTACATGCCCTTGACTGGAATCGAACCCGGGACCCCTGAGTCCGCAGGTCGACACTCTATCCACTGAGCCAAACCGGTTTTGGCAACAGGGAAATTTTTTACTTATTTTATTTATTTATTTTTTTCAGTGAAGAAGGAAGCAGGTGAATGAGCAGATCTAGAAGGAAAGAGAAAACTCTTGTTAGCCAGGCCCAATGAAGCCAGCCATAAATGTGCCCACCCCTTTTGCTTACCCCTTTCTTGTAAACCTTAATATCCCTTGTGTTGCTGTGCCATGTGTGGAATTAATTGTTCCTTGTGAAATCAGTGACTCAGTTATCCTGGCACCTCTGAAAAAGATAGTAAGTTTCCTGAGGGCAGAGAGGAGTCATGCATTGAGTTTTTTCACTTATTTCCACAGCACCCACCACAGAGCTTTGCCCATGGTTGTTGCTCATTGACCGTTGGAAGTTTATGAAGAGGCTGGGGGTGGGACCAGAGGAGGAAAGCAGTGGGTCAAGTTTAATGGGAGCATTGATGGGCCAGAAGATGCATTGGTATACATTAGGAGTCAATCTGTGCTTGGGAGCTGACCTTCAAGGTATAAGTGATGGTTTTGGAGTTATTGGAAAGGCAGTTCTCTAAACTGGTGAGAAATCCTTCCCACATATCTGAATCTTGAAGTAATGTCAATCCTGGTAAATGAAGCTCATTAGCTCACCAGGGAATGGCAGACTCCAGTATCGGTCATCCTTCAGCGGCAAGCACATTGGTCCTACTGAGCTAGGTTTTCCTCTTTCACTTGTTTTGACTGCCTTCCAAAAGAACGTTAGCCTTACCCAGCTTTCTTTTTAATCCAGGAGAATAGCCAAAGTGCATTCTCTGGTCTCTTTAATAATAGACGGGGTATAAGTACATTGTGGGTAGAGACAAGGTGAAAATTCAGTGTGCTGATTAAACATGTGCTGATTAAAGTGTCATAACTTTCTGGTACTTTAATGCCTCAAATGTCTTCTTTCCCTTGGTCTCTCACACCTTCCTCTCAACTTTGCATTTTCTTTTTCTTTTTTCTAACTGACTGAGTAAACATGTAGGCTGTACACCTCCTTTCCCATGTATGAGATTTGTGTTTATAAACACAATTTGTGTTTCTGCAGCTCATTAGTCCTGCCAGGGACTACATTAAATGGACTTGAGCACTGTCATGGCTCATTGGGTCCACACCTATCCTGGGTATAGCAGGCATGTGCTACTGGAGATGCAAGCGTTAACTGGGTGAGAACAATAACAGATCTTTATAACAGGATTCCTGTGATGATAGCTTCTTTGCATTGTACAGTAAAAATTGCTATTTTAGTATTTTTAAATCTCTTATAGCCCAGCCAGTGTGGGTCAGCAGTTGAGCGTCGACCCATGCACCAAGAGGTCACCAGTTTTATTCCAGGTCAAGGCACATGCCCGAGTTGCAGGCTTGAATCCCTGGCAGGCAGCTGATTGACATTTCTCTTTCTCTCTCCCTCTCCATTCCTCTCTCTCTAAAAATCAATAAAAACATATATTTTTTTTTAAAAATCTCTTGCAGTTATGACATGCCTAACTTCTTCCAGATGCTATTAATATAATTATTGGTGCATTTGTCCAGCCTAAAGCAATTCTTGTTACCATTCATAATGTCAGAGGACTCCAATCTATTTCTAGTTGGTCTGAAGGTTGTGGGTTATTGGTAAGCTTATTAGCAATCTATTTCTGATTGCCTCTGTTTCTAGATCATTTCATTAAAGAATCGAGCATCTATAAAATTTTTAACTCTTCTTAAATGTTGTGTTGTTTTATTTTAGCAGGTCTATTCATTTTACCTTTTATCAACTATAATTAGTCAAAATAGTTCATTGCAACACATAAATGAATGGTTCATAGAGAGGTTTCAGTGAAATAAACAACAGTAAGCTGAAGAACACATTCAACTTTAGACAATATACACTTTGGCTAAGAGCATTTGTCAGGTGTTGTGTGTGTTCAATGCTCATTGATTACGAGTGGGTAGAGTATGCTCTGTGTCATGATTTCTCATTTGCTGAGAACAAATTATGTTTTTCACTGGATTTTTAGGAGCCAGGCCAGATCTTTCCCTTGGCTAGAATTCAATCACATAGTCCCACCTAACTGCATGGGAAGTTGGGAAATGTGTGGGAAAATGAAATGGGTTGAACAAACGCATAGGATCATTTCTGCCACCATCTATCCCTCCAGTCATCAAACACCCATTTCGTTTTTTTCTTCAACCCATAGGGCACACACATCCACTCTCCAAGGGGCAATGTCAAGTTTTACCCACTCACTAATGTGGATGTGATTCCTTTTGGTTCAGCAACCTACGAACAAAAGAGAAAGATCACCTCTCCTCCCCGTACACTTTAGATCAGTAGTGGTAACATTTCCCATTCAGAGAAAGGAAGACAAGAAGACAAAGAGTAATCACTGACTCATAGCAAATTTGGCATCGTGTAGGACACCCATTGCGAAGATGATCTTTCCAGAAAGTCAGGGAAGTTCCCCCAATAGGTTCCGATCTTCCTCTCTGGGAAGGACTTCCTTGTTTATTTTTCTCAGTGAGCCCTGGCTCAGCCCTCCAGCTGTACACATTTATTGTGCTTCCTTGTCCACTCTCCTTGCCACATCTGAAATGGATCTTGGGCCCTAGGCTGCCAGCATTTATAGCCCACTCCCTGCCTGAGATTGATTTAAGACTGGCTGCATATTCAATGCTTTTCTAATTCAAGAGCATAACTGCCTTAGTAATATAATTCTCTCAACAAGATAGAAGGCTTTTGATTAATTTTTTTTCAGAAAGCACCATTATGTCATAACCATGCAGTTCTTTCCTAGACACACTTTCAAGGCTGTTTATTTTATTGCTTCCTTACCTCTGTGCCCCACTCTATTTTTCAGTTTAATGGTGGCCTCCTTGAGGTTATCTAAAAGTAGGTGGAAGGACCACATCATTAATCTAAATTTTGCCAAAGGCCTAAGCTACAATGTATAACTGAAAAGTCTCACTGTGTCTTCAAGTCACAATGTCCTTTAAAATGACATCTCTTTTGTGTTGGTGACTGGAAGCTATTGGCACATTGACTTTTCCAACTCTCTAAGACCCAGATTTCTGGAATAACTATTCTGTTTTATTGTCCTCTGCTAATGTGCCAGTGGTAGATTATCATTCTTTGATTCTTTCATTTAAAAAACTGAACCAACATCACCGACAGATAACGAATAACAAAAAGCATGCATCCGTGTGTTCTTTTTTTCCTATCCTCTCCCCCCCCCCTTTTTTTTTAGCTCTTTTTAGAACCATAGCCATCACCTTCCACAGAATCATCCGGTTCCAGAACTATAAGCTAAGGAGGCAGACGATCCAACTTCCACAGTATTATAGGCAATAGTTTTGCCAGTATTTTGCCATCTTGTAGCCTGGATCTGCTCTATGTGTACCCTCCCCACTTACTGTCCATCTACTAAGCTAGTGTCAAATATTCAGGTATTATGTTATGGGAGAACCCCAATTTCTAAGACAAAGTAGGCTAACTGGTAACAAACAGTCTCAGCATTTTAGAAATAAAAAATAAAAGAAATAAAAATTTATTTCTTGCTCATAGTATAGCCCATTGTGAGTTAGCAGAGGGGGATTTTGTGCCGCATAATTCTTTAAGACTCAAGCTGACAGAGGCTCCCCCGTCTTTGCTCCTGACATTGCTGTGAGTATTAAAATTCAGTTGGTTCCTGGAGGACTGACAGGGGATGTGGGTGATCGTGCAGGACATTTTAGGGGCCAGACCTGGAAGTGGCAACATTTTATCCACCCACATCCCACTGACCAGAACTAATCATATGTTTTCTTCTTACTGTAGGAGAGGCTGGGGAATGTGGCTTGGCTGGGTGCCCAGGAGGTTGGGTGCTCACCGACAGGTTTGGTGAGCACACAGCATTGTCTCTGTGCACCGCCCCTGTGTGACACTGCAGGGGCCATGGCAATTAGGACCTGCTTTGAGGATGATGAAGATGGGGAGCTGGGCTGGAGAAGAAAGAGAAAGACAGGTGATTCCCAGAGGGAGTAGTCTTGGCAAATGAACCTTAAAACAACTTTGGAAATCAAGTGTCTGGACTACCGCGAAATTGATGCCTATTTCATTACAGTGCCATAGAGGGACATGATATGATAAGGGATAATATGCTATCAAATTGGGGTTTTCTCTCTTTTTCCAAGACTTAATTGGCGAAGCACAAAGATTCCAGTTGGAGCCGGGAGCCCGCATACTAAGTGCGTGTCTGGTTTGCGGGTTCCTTCTCTGTACTGGTTCTTTTGGCTCAGCCTTCGCATCTCTCAGGCCTTGAGCTCTGTGGCTTTTGGGTGGTGAATAGCCTGCTTGCTCCTCCCTTAGACGGTCCAAGAGCAACCTCTGAGTAGCCCTACACCTGCGAGCTGTGTTTGAGGACATGTCTTTGGTATCAGGGTCTTTGAAAGATGGATCGTCTGAGAGAAATGTCTCTTTGATCTCCCTTACAAGAGCTTTCCTGAGAGGCCGGTTCATTACAGCCACTTGATTCTCTAATCATGTTTCCTGCAGGCTTTAGCCACCAAGTTCATGGCCATGTCCAGCTACTAGACAGGAGTCTGTATACACACTTACCGTATTCACTTTACCTCTGGATTTTACTTGCCTTCCCCTGTTTTATTTTAAATTTATTATCTCTCAATTATTTATTTTATTCTTTTGTATTAGATGTAGATACATTCTGATATCTTTTTAAAGTCTTAGAACAGCGGTTCTCAACCTGTGGGTCGCGACCCCTTTGCGGGTTGAACAACCTTTTCACAGGGGTCGCCTAAGACCATCGGAAAACACATATATAATTACATATTGTTTTTGTGATTAATCACTATGCTTTAATTGCCGGGGTCCAGCCCCAGCAGGTCCAGGGGTCCCCAAGGTGTGGACGGAGTCGGCGAAGAAGGAATGACACGGAGACAGCGTTCAGTTGATTTGCAACCTAGCCAGGATCTCTAGCCCGGATCTCCAGAGAGGTTCTGCTTCGGATTTCCAGCGAGGTTCTGTAGCCATGTTCCCTCGCTAGGTTCTCCAGCCAGGTTCTGTCTAGGCTCTCCAGTCAGGTTCAGTGTCCAGGTTCCAGTCAGGTTCTCCTGCCAATCTCTGTAGTCAGGTTCAGTCCAGGATCCCTTGCCATGTTCTCCCGCTAGGCTCTGTCTCTAGGCTCTGAGGCCAGTCCCTCTTCAGGATCCTCCGGCATGCTCTCTCCAGCGAAGTTCTTCTGTCTCTAGGCTCCGTGTAGGTTCTGTCTTCTTGATTCTGTTCTAAGTTCTGAGTGTTTCTGTCTTGTTACAACTGTATTTATACCAGTTGATTCAATCCTATCAATCTCTATTACAAAGGTTAGGGCGTTTCTTATCTCCATTCCAGGGAGAAAAGATTATGTAGTTTAAGCATGATTGTTCGTAGTTAAAGGGATTAATTACCCGCCTGGCACTTAGTTGAGGGGTTTTATTCCCTCCCTAACTTCAGGGAAAAATCCCTACCTGGGGATTCAACCTTTCTCGGAGAGGTGACCTTGGTTAAAACACAGCACCAAGAAGGTGAGCAAACATATTAAGAACCGTATGCCATATATGCCAGGTCCCTTGAAACAGCAAGGATGGACCGGCTCCCGGCAAATTCCCCCTTTTTTATTTTCTAAAAGCAGGCATTAAAAAGAAAAACCTCAAATGCTCTCTTATATCCATTTTAAGAGTAGGATTGGCGCTTTCTGCTATTACCTGAGTCCTGATCTATCACCCCAGGGAGAGCTTGCCAATCCTGCACTTTCCAGGGGTGGAAAGGCTGCAGTGGGGTTAAGGATAAGGCTCCTTGGGCCTACCTTCTCCCATGCCTCTACATTTACCTTTCCGGCACCTTTCCTTCCTCAGAAAAGCATGGACGTATTTCTTGTATAAAATGTTCTGTCTGACTGGGAGTAACCTTAATTCCTCTGCTAACAAGCATATATGTTAAAAGATCAATACGGAGTCTTTTTTCTTTAGACTCAGTATGGCACATCTTCTTAATCTAAAGATCAATACAGAGTCTTCTTTCTTTGGACTCAGTATGGCACATCTTCTCAATCTAAGGATCAATGCAGAGTCTTCTTTCTTTGGACTCAGTATGGCACATCTTCTCAATCTAAGTTCTGTACTATCCACCTTCTTACCCTACTTATCCTCTATAGGGGGGTCTGTAGCACCCTGGTGGAGTCCTATCCGTCCCGAGTGTGGGGTTCTCAATGGGGGGGGCTTACCTAAGGGAATCCTGTTCCAGGGGTTCCCAAAGGTGTGGACGGAGTCGGCGAAGGCTATCCACCCTTTTCCTATGGTGGAGTCCAATCCGTCCCGAGTGTGGAGGTTCTCAATGGGGGGGCTTACCTAAGGGAATCCTGTTCCAGGGGTTCCCAAAGGTGTGGACGGAGTCGGCGAAGACTATCCACCCTCTTCCTACGGTGGAGTCTGATCTGTCCCGAGTGTGGAGGTTCTCAATGGAGCGGCTTACCTAAGGGAATCCTGTTCCAGGGGTTCCCAAAGGTGTGGACGGAGTCGGCGAAGACTATCCACCCTCTTCCTACGGTGGAGTCTGATCTGTCCCGAGTGTGGAGGTTCTCAATGGAGCGGCTTACCTAAGGGAATCCTGTTCCAGGGGTTCCCAAAGGTGTGGACGGAGTCGGCGAAGACTATCCACCCTCTTCCTACGGTGGAGTCCTATCCATCCCGAGTGCGGGGCGCTTACCTAGGGGTCCCTGTTCGGGCGCCATATGCCGGGGTCCAGCCCCAGCAGGTCCAGGGGTCCCCAAGGTGTGGACGGAGTCGGCGAAGAAGGAATGACACGGAGACAGCGTTCAGTTGATTTGCAACCTAGCCAGGATCTCTAGCCCGGATCTCCAGAGAGGTTCTGCTTCGGATTTCCAGCGAGGTTCTGTAGCCATGTTCCCTCGCTAGGTTCTCCAGCCAGGTTCTGTCTAGGCTCTCCAGTCAGGTTCAGTGTCCAGGTTCCAGTCAGGTTCTCCTGCCAATCTCTGTAGTCAGGTTCAGTCCAGGATCCCTTGCCATGTTCTCCCGCTAGGCTCTGTCTCTAGGCTCTGAGGCCAGTCCCTCTCCAGGATCCTCCGGCATGCTCTCTCCAGCGAAGTTCTTCTGTCTCTAGGCTCCGTGTAGGTTCTGTCTTCTTGATTCTGTTCTAAGTTCTGAGTGTTTCTGTCTTGTTATAACTGTATTTATACCAGTTGATTCAATCCTATCAATCTCTATTACAAAGGTTAGGGCGTTTCTTATCTCCATTCCAGGGAGAAAAGATTATGTAGTTTAAGCATGATTGTTCGTAGTTAAAGGGATTAATTACCCGCCTGGCACTTAGTTGAGGGGTTTTATTCCCTCCCTAACTTCAGGGAAAAATCCCTACCTGGGGATTCAACCTTTCTCGGAGAGGTGACCTTGGTTAAAACACAGCACCAAGAAGGTGAGCAAACATATTAAGAACCGTATGCCATATATGCCAGGTCCCTTGAAACAGCAAGGATGGACCGGCTCCCGGCATTTAATTATGTTCAATTTATAACAATGAAAATACATCCTGCATATCAGATATTTACATTATGATTCATAACAGTAGCAAAATTACAGTTATGAAGTAGCAACGAAAATAATTTTATGGTTGGGGGTCACCACAACATGAGGAACTGTATTAAAAGGTCGTGGCATTAGGAAGGTTGAGAACCACTGTCTTAGAAGAAAATAGTGGGGTATAAATGTAAACTATTTAATCCTTTTATTTTAACAATTTTTGAAGAGGCAGTAAATTCATATGATTCAAAATTCAAAAAGTATAAAACAATGTACACTTTGTATACTCCCACCGATTCTTGTTTCTCAGATACCCAGTTCTCCTTCTCAGGTGAAACTCATGTTTGAAATAGTCTCTGCATATAGATACAATTTAATTTTTTTGTTAACATATTTTTCACAAATGGCGATAGCTATGCCCTCCATTTTTATTTAATTGTGGTGTAGATTGTCATTATACAAATGTATCATAGTTTATAAAGGCATATTTATTGAATTGACCCATAACTTCTTGGTAGCCTTGATAAAACTCTGGTAGAAAAAAGACTTTTCCCCTGTGAACACTTGTTTGGTGAAGCACACTTCAGTTGTATTTCAGATCCCTGCCTGTCCTGATGGATGATTGACAGAGACCATTTTTCTTCCAGCTCTCCATTCCCAGCATCCACTTGGAAACATATGCATTTCTGGCCTCGCAGTTACTGAGCCATCTGGGCTTGTTTATTTTTTTAAGATATTAGCCCACAGGGATTCTTAAAAGCTAATGACCTAAGTGGCGGGTTTGTGTTCATCTAAGCCATGTGTCTTTCTTTGCCTACGTGTCTTCTGATGTTTGGAGAAGGTGTTGAGGACAGCATGTTCTTCCCCTTTGTGATTTGAAAATTGAGTTGGTTTCTTTAGGCTTTTCCTGAGATGATTTAATTTTGAGTAGAATTTTTCTGACTCTGAATTCCACCAGTTTCCCTGAGGACCATATAAAGAAATAATTGCACCTCATCAGGAAGCCCCCATGTGTCCCCTCCTGTGCCTGTGTCCCATGCCCAGTCCTTCAGCTCTCTTTGGCCTCTGGGATGGTCTTTCGCAATACTGTGCCAGCTGCTCGACAGTTTCTTATGTCCTCTCTCTACTAATTCAAATGTGGAAAGAGACCTTTTCTTTACCTTGAACAACCTACAGGCAGTTGGAAAGTTTTATGTTTTACTAAGAAAATAGGAAAAGTAGAACAAAATTCTTTTCTATCCCTGCCACACATATTCCTCCCCCTCTTCTGGCCTCGTAGTCATGAACTTTGCCCCTGAACTGAGAAGTTTCCCTGTCTTCTGGTTCAAGAAACGAAGCCTACCCATTCCTGCCTTCATTAGTTCCTTGTAGCTATTAACTTACTGTTAATAAGGCTATTTCCTGAAAATGAAGCTTCTCCAGGTTTGGCCCTAAACAGTGCACCTTATTTTACTGCCCCATTTTCTGTGGCCCTAGAGCCAAGCCTCCGTGTTTAATGTGGGGAGCCCTACAGGGTACTATCATTTGCTGTAAAGCAGAGGTGAGGCCTCGAAATCATTTGGTCTGGCCCTTCCAAGGCATTAGGAGTGAGTTAATTAAATGTTTGACTAACTATGGCAGGCTAACTTTTAAGTTGAGAATTTTGTATGGCCTGTGAATGATGTTGTCAATATCCAAATGGCCCTGGGCAGAATAAAGTTTCCCCACTCCTGATGTAAAGCTCAAAGCAACATGTTCTTTTTCTACTTCATGGAAAAGTTCTTCTTTTTTTTTTTGGCTCACCTGCTAAATTTCTGAGAAGTGAATCCCCGCTTAGCTTATCCTCAGAGCAGGCAGAGCAGGCCCGAGTTATGAAAAGAGCTTTGGGTGTGTGTACTCCAGGTCAGAAGGCCTGGGTGATAAAGTACAATCTTAGCTAAGTCACTCACCCCATTCCAGAGTTTAGTTCTTCCTTCTACAACATGAGAAGGTTGGGGTCTTCTTTCCATTTATCCCTACTCCTCATGCTCATCCTTTCTGCATCCTCACAGGTAAACATTTATTATTTCTATACAGTTCTTTAACGTGTATTGCTTTGTGGACATGTATATTTTAAAATAATTTTTAGTTTAGTCTAGTCTTAGACTTACAGAAAAGTTACAAACATAGAACAGCATTTCCAAGTACTCTGACCCAGTTTCCCCTACTGTTCACATCTTGCAATAGTATGGTACATTTGTCAGAGCTAATGGACCAACATTGATGCATTGTTATATAACATACATTTTAAGGGTGACGCTTGTACTGTACTCAGATTTCCTTAATGCTACCAAATGTCCTTTTCTGTTTGAGATTCCCACCCAGGATTCCACACTACATTTAGCCATTAGGTCTCCTGAGGCTCCTCTGTGACAGTTCCTCAGACTTTCCTTGTCTTTGATGACATTGAAAAAATTTGAGGATTACTGGTCAGGTATTTAGTAGAATGGCCCCAGTGGAGATTTGTTTGATTTTTTAATTATTATTAGGCTGGGCTTATGCATTCTGGGAGGGGAAGATCACAGAGCTAAAGTGCTATACTGGTCACATCATATCAAGGGTACTGTTATCAACATTAATCATTGATGACGTTGACTGATCCTGATCTTCTAGATCAGTGGTTCTCAAGCTTCCTAATGCTGCGACCCTTTAATACAGTTCCTCATGTTGTGGTGACCCCTAATTTCATTGTTACAAATTGAACATAATTAAAGCATAGTGATTAATCACAAAAACAATTATGTAATTATATATGTGTTTTCCGATGGTCTTAGGCGACCCCTGTGACAGGGTCGTTCGACCCCCAAAGGGGTCACGACCCACAGGTTGAGAACCGCTGTTCTAGATAGTGTTTGCCAGGTTTCTCCACTGCAAATGTACATTTCCTGCCTTTCCGTATTGTACTCTTTGGAAGGCAGTCATTATGCACAGAGTAGGCATGTAACTTTAATGCGTATAAATGGTGTTGTGATGTGAGTCTCATTCTTATCTTGCGATTTCATTCAGCAGTATGTTTCTAAGAACCATCCTACACCTGTATCTAATCTCTTGCTTCCAAAATGCTGCACAACCTTCCATGGTGAGCATCTGTCATACTTTGATTTTTTTGATCACTTCAGGGTTGGATATTTAGATTGCTTCCAGCGCCCGACTAACCAAAGCAGTGCTGTGACAAATATCCTTAAACATGTTTCCTAGAGAACCTGTGTGAGGATTTACATAAGATGGGTATACACATGAGAGTGGAACTTGTACATCATAAGCCAAATTAATTTGACTAAGCCTTGCTCAGAAGAGGGTTGGTACATGAGGATTCCATACCCATAGCTCTACCAATATATGCCTTTGTTCATCTTTCTCAGTTTTTTTCTAATCTAGCTGATATTGATATCTTGTTATTTCTCTAACTAGAGGCCTGGTGCACAAATTCATGCACCACGGGGGTCCCTTGGCCTGGCCTGCAGGATTGGGCTGAAACCAGCTCTCTGGCATCCCCTAAGAGGTCCCGGATTGCGAGAGGGTGCAGGCCAGGCCAAGGGACCCTACTGGTGCATGATCGGGGACTGGGGAGGGCCACAGGTGGTTGGCCAGTAGGGGAGGGGCCACGGGAGAGCTCCAGGGCATGTCTGGCCCATCTCGCTCAGTCTCAATCGGCCGAACCCCAGCGGCAAGCTAACCTACCAGTTGGAGAGACTGCCCCTGGTGGCCAGTGCCCATCATAGCGAGTGGTTGAGCGGCCTTAGCATGCCATTAGCATATTACACTTTGATTGGTTGAATAGAAGACCAGATAACTAGACACTTAGCATATTAGGCTTTTATTATATAGAAAGGATTATTATTAAGGTTTAGACAAAATTTTTAATGCTTACCCTTTTTAAAAAATATATATTTTATTGATTTTTTACAGAGAGGAAGGGAGAGGGATAGAGAGTTAGAAACATCGATGAGAGAGAAACAGCGATCAGCTGCCTCCTGCACACTCCCTACTGGGGATGTGCCTGCAACCAAGGTACATGCCCTTGACCGGAATCGAACCTGGGACCCTTGAGTCTGCAGGCTGACGCTCTATCCGCTGAGCCAAACCAGTTAGGGCAATACTTACCCTTTTGTTTTCCTTTTCCTTTTGGTGATTCCTGCTCATGTCCTTTGTCTCTTTCTATTCTCCTATTTTTCTTTTTGGTTTCTTTATATATTCTTTGTTAGATTTAGACATTGAAAATATCTTCTCCCATTCCATCATCTTATTAATCTGTTCATGATGGCCTTTGATAATTTTATTTGTTAAATTTGTTAATTTTATGTAATAAATTTAATAAACTTTACCTTACAATATTAAGAATTCCTTCCCATTGATCAAAAAAATTAAATATACTAGATTTTATTAATTTAATACTTGTGATTATCTTTTACTCTGCTTATAATTTATGTGTATATATTGTATAAGGTAGGAACCACTTAGATTTTCCTCCATAGAGTTTTCCTACCACCATCTAGAATCTATTGTTTCCCCATAATTTGTGGTGTCATGTTTATCATATGTTAATTTTCCACATCTACTTGACTCTGGATCAGTCTGTTTTTATTGTGTTCCATGACTCTTATGTCTTTACCTGTCCATACTTTGTTTATTACCAGGCCTTGGTGTTATATTTTAATATGTGAGAATGACAAGTCACATATCTTTCCTGTTCTATTGCAGAGTTGACTTACCTATTTGTACAGTGTATACTTTTGTTCTTCATAAAGATGCTTGAATCCATTAACAAATGTAGTTGAAATTTTATTGGAATTTCATTAAATTTAAGAATTAACCTGAAGAGAATTGATATCTTTATAGTACCAAGTCATCTTATCCCAAAGCAGGGATATCTATCCATTTATTCAATGCTAACCCAATTTCTACATTAAATTTCATGAAAGTGTAATTTAATAAACATAAAACACATGAGCACAAATATAATTTCTGTATAATTTAGTTTTTAATGATATATTTCTTTCTATTCTTTTACCAAGGTTTCATCATTACTCTTTAACTAAACCACAATCACATTGAGGACAAGGGCCATGATTTTAGTTTCTTTCTTCTTCTGCACTATCTTTGAACCTAGAGGGACATCATAAATAGCATTTTTTTAAAAAAATAATTGATATTCAGAAAAAATCCTCTATTGAAGGTCATGTTCTCTGGCCTTCTCTCTTACATTTCAGTCTTCTTTTTCTCTCTCTCCTTACTGACTTGCTTGCCTCTTCCATCTGTTTCTCTTATTGCCTCCCCTGGGTGAAAATGCCTGATGTGGCCATGAAACGGTAGCTCACGCCTACCTTCATTCATCCAGTGAGGTTAAGCACTTTGCTTTTTTTTGCCATGTGTTGCATTTCTTTTGGGGATGAGCAATGGAACTGAAAACTCAGCTGTGTCAATAAGTCAAGGTGAGTCTTCAGATTTATACAACTGCATTCCCAACCATTAGAAAGATGTTAACATTTATTGCCAAGCTGTTTCTTAAATATCCCATAATACGACGCCAAAATATGCTATCTTTTTTTTCCAATTTCACCCGTAAGCTGCATATTCATTACCACATTTTCTTTGCAAAGTGCTGTAACATTCTTTATTGAAACCTTTATTGTTTCAGGTGCTCCCATAGTAGCCTCCTTCGATCTAAAGAAGAAACACTCAACCATTATATTTTCTTAAAGGAAGGGAAAGTGTCACGGGGGATGTTATTTTGCTAATGACATGTCTAACCCCTGCCCAATGGGCTGTTACTGCCTTGCGTCTGCTTTCCAATCTATATAATTATGATGATCCAGAGACATGATTTAACCTGCCCTCTATCAGATCCATATAATAGTAAGCTACATAATGAGGGTTGCCTAGTTTAAAAGCTCTTTTCATCTGTTATTGTTGCTGTGGAAAGAATCAATCAAATCAGTTTGCTTTGGGACTGTATGTACTGGCAAGGCAAGACCACGTTTGGAGGAAAAAATTAAAAGTCTAATGCTGCATAAGCTGAGGGCATTGAAAGAGCATGGTACCCTTGGCTCTAGTACTTCAAGAAGCCAAGTGTCTTTGGGATGGCTTGGCATGCTCTGAGGTAAGATGTCGGAGGGTGGTATTTATGAACTAATCAATATGCTGATTATATGGAGGAGGAAACGAAGTTGGAAGTTAATCTGGTATCACTAGGTCTTCATGGCATTTTAAATTTTTATTGAAATGTTTTCTGAGTAAAGAAGAAAAGCAAAGTAATGTTTACCACATTAGCACATTTATTGTTTGCTCAGTAAAGCCGTCTTGTAGATAAAATATTAATGTGGCAGATACACATTCTCCATTTAATAAAAAGAAAGAGCCACATTGGTGTTGGGTCATAGGGCCCAAGTGATCTCTTAAATCTTTGAAAAACATGGAACACCTAGAGTATGATTGCTTCACCACCACCTGGCATGCTCAGGCTTTTAGGCTTAACTCCAGAATTCAAGAGGGTCTTACCTGGCCCTCTGGGGACATTCATCTGGAAAACTGCAAGTCCCTTCGGCTTATTTTTGTGACACTGGTCTATAGGAGGACACACTTGCTAGTGTTCTTATATTTGGGTCAGCCAAGTAGTACAGCATTCTCAGAGGTGGGTGACTAGCCGGTATTTCTGAGCATTTTCTTCCAAGTTAGGAGCATGGTGAGGAACACCTCTGATGTTTGCCTGTATTTATTCTCCCAACATATTTTTGGAACATCTACACTGTGTAACTGCACCATAATAGATGCATTGTTTTCCTTCTCTACAGGGAAACCTAGATGAAAAAGACAAAGATCTTGTACTCATTTAGGACAGGGAGTTAAGACAGGAGCAGAAATGACAGCCATACAAATGAGAAGGGTGTAAGTAGCATTAGAGAAGCGTAGGTATGTGCTATTCATTACGGAGATTTAGGATGACGTAGTTAGAAGGAAAAATCAGTTTGACTTATTCTTCTCAATTCCTTTTTTAAAAAAAACTATGAACAAAGTCATTTACTTTCTGGCACTGATGAATTTTGCAAGTCACAACATTATACATCAAACAAATGAAATACTTTAGAATAACGTGTAAATAGAAGCTCTAAATAGAGTTTTTGTGATTGTTAAGATGGCATATACTTTTGTGTCTATGAATATTTTTCTTTCTTAATACCTTCCTTTTTCCACCCAGCTCTGCAATACCCTCCCCCTGAGAGCTGTCAGTCTGTTTTTATCTATGAGTCTGTTTCTATTTTGTTAGCCTTTCTTGTTGATTAGATTCCACATATGAATGAAATCATATGGTATTTATCTTTCTCTGACTGGCTTATTTCACTTATCATAATGCTCCCCAGGTCCATCTATGCTTTTGAAAAAGATAATGTTTTCTTCTTTTTTATGGCCAAGTAGTATTCCATTGTGTAAATATACCACAGATTTTTTCTCCACTCATCTACTGATGGACACTTGGGCTGCTTCCAAATCTTGGCTATTGTATATAAATGCTGCAGTGAACATAGGGGTGCATATGTTCTTTTGGATTCATGTTTTTGTTTCTTAACATAAGTTCCCATAAATGTAATTGCTGGGTCATAAGGCAGTTCCATTTTTTATTTTTTGAGGTAGCTCCATACTGCTTTCCACAGTGGCTGTACCAATCTGCATTCCCACCAACAAAGGTGCCCTTTTCTCAGCATCCTTGCCAACATTTGTTGGTTGATTTATTAATGATAGCCGTTATGACAGGTGTGAGGTGATATCTCATTATGGTTTTAATTTGCATTGCTCTGATGATTAGTGACATTGAGCAGCTTTTCAGATATCTATTCGTCATCTGTATGTCTCTTTGAATAAGTGTGTATTCAGATCCTTTGCCCTTTTTTTAATTGAAGTGCTTGTGTTTTTTTGATGTTGAGTTTTATAAGTTCCTCATAAATTTTGAATATTAACTTCTTATAAGATATATCATTGGGTAATATGTTCTCTTATTCAGTGGATTGTCTTTTCATTTTGTTGAGGGTTTCCTTTGCTGTGCAAAAACGTTTTAGTTTGATGTAGTCCCATTTGTTTTATTTTCCTTTTGTTTTCCTTGCCTGAGGAGATGTATAGAGAAAATATTGCTAGTAGAGATGCCTGAGATTTACTGCCTATGTTTTCTTCTAGGAGTTTTATGATTTTGAATCTAGCATTTAAGTCTTTAATTCATTTTGAGTTTATTCTTGTGTGTAATGTAAGAAGGTGGTCTAGTTTCATTTTTTTCATATATCTGTCCAATTTTCCCAGCACCATTTATTGAATAAACTACCTTTAACCAATTGTATATTCTTGCCTCCTTTGTCAAATATTAATTGCCCATTAAGGCATGGATTTATTTCTGGGTTCTCTATTCTGCCCCATTGATCTATATGCCTGTTTTATGCCAGTATCATGCTGTTTTGATAACTATATCCTTGTTGTATAGTTTGATATCAGGTAGCATGATCCCTCCAACTTTGCTCTTTTTTTGTCAAGATTGTTGTGACTATTTTAGTCTTTTGTGGTTCCACATACATTTTTGGAATATTTGTTCTAGTTCTGTGAACTATGCCATTAATATATTGATGGGAATTGAATTTTTAGATTGCTTTTGGCAATATGGACATTTTAATGATGTTAATTATTCTGATCCATGAACACAGTATATGCTTTCACTTACTTATATCTTCTTCAATTTCTTTCTTCAGAGTCTTATAATATTCCAAGTACAAGTATTTACATCCTTGGTTAAATTTATTCTTTATTCTTCTCAATTTAATAAAATTTGAGAATTGAAAAAATGTCTTGCCTGGACAGTGTGACTTAGTGGTTGAGCATTGATCAATGAACCAGAATGTCACAGTTTAATTCACAGTCAGGGCACATACCCAGGTTGCAAGCTTGATTCCCATTATGGGGCATCTAAGTTTGGAATGGTGTTTCTCAAAGTGTGTACATGAATATAATCTTGAGATTCTAACGATTCTTTTAGACTTCAAAAATTTTAATGATAATTTTTTTAAATGATAATTTTAATAATACACATATTTTGCCAGGTGTAAAGAGGAAACAGTGCCCTTTTCCATGATAATAAAATATATTTTTATAGAATAATACCTTTGATTATTAAGCTATTATTTCTCAGACAGGAGTCATCAGATCCTTGAGAATCTGATGACTCCTGTGCAGAAGGCAGCCAATCAATGACTCTCTCTCATCATTAATGTTCCTATCAATCGCTCCCTCTTCCTTACTCTCTGAAATCAATAAAAATATGTAAAAATTATCTTTGTTTTTATCTGTGCACTAGACCTATATTACAATCAACACTAATAAAAGAGAAAAATGGTAATTGGCGTATGACGCTACCCTTTTCATTGGCTAATCAGGGCTATATGCAAATTAACTGCCAACAAGATGGTGGTTAATTTGCATATGTAGGCACAATGCAGGGAGGCGAAAGGGAAAGCAGGAAGAAGCCCCCTGCCACTGACAGTGATCGGAAACCCAGGGGGGAGCTAAGAGCTGGGGAGCAGGGCAAAGGCGGCCCTGGGGCTGCCTTTGCCCTGCCCCCCAGCCATGATCGGAGAATCAGGTGCCTTTTCCGCCCTGGCCCGTGATAGCAGGAAGTAGGGGTGGAGCCAGCGATGGGAGCTGGGCACCGTTGAAGCTGGCAGTCCCAGGAGCTAGGGGTCCCTTGCCTGGGCCTAAAGCGAAGCCCACGATCGTGGGGCCTCTGCAGCTGCGAGTCCCCGCTGCCCGAGCCGGACGCCTCAGCCAGAGGCATCCTGCAGGGGCAGGGGCGGAGCCTGCAACCGCGGGGAGCTGGGGGTCCCCTGCCCAGGCCTGACACCTCTGCCGGAGGCCTCAGGCCTGGTCAAGGGGCCAATCCTGCGATTGGAGGGTGATGGGGGTCAATGCCTGAGGGCTCCCAGTATGTGAGAGGGGGCAGGCTGGGCTGAGGGACACTCCCCCCCCCACACACCCAGTGCACGAATTTCGTGCACCGGGCCCCTAGTGTATTTAATAATTAAAAGGGGGAAAGTTGCTTACTTACCATATACAACAAAACCCTGATTATGACAATACATTTTCAAAAATTAAGGTTGCTTAAGGTCATACTTCAGAAAATCTTGCTTTCCTGTACTGATGTCATGTGTGTGATGATGAAAAAGTACTTATTTGTGTCTTCAGGAAATAAAAACATTTTCAATGCCCTGAATTTGAAGTGGAAAGAGACAAAGCAGAACCCTTACAGTGATGCTCTGTGTTTGGTTCGCTAGCGGTTGAGGTTTGTAGCTCTGAGAGCCCTCGTGAGTGTTCACACACTGCCTGTGGAAGTGTCCATATGCAAGAATGGACACAGTTATGCAAGTTTGGAATGGTGTTTCTCAAACTGGGTACATGGATATAATCAGATCCTTGAGAATTTTGTTCTCATGGACACTTGAAAATCTCTTCTTTTATTTACAGTTGAGAAACATTGATTTAAAATATATTGTATATCAAAGCCCACTATCTCATTACTCCTTTTGGGACTTAATTTTTTAAATTGCTTTTGTGCCAGTTATCTCCAAAGTGCGGCAACTGATGATTAGATTAATAAGACAATCACTAGGTTCATTTTTAAAAAAAGGATTGACTTATTTTCTAAGTATATTGCTGGTGTTTTAAAATATTTTTATGCCTTTAAATATTTAAATAGCTTCCTTTCTTTTGTGTATTCAAATAGTAAACCATATAGGAGAGCCCTCAGAGCTCTCAGGAGAAAGCTCCAGTGGTGAAGGGGACAAATCTACAAATCTGTAATAAAGAAGAAACATTTGTTTTTCTTCTTGTCTGACTCTTTCTATTTCTCTCTGCCATTTATGTTAGGGATATAACAAATACCTGTCTCTGTACATACATTAGAGAGAGAGAGAGAAATAGAAACAGAGTTTTTGATTATCTGTCTCCTATCTGTCTATCTATCTATCTATCTATCTATCTATCTATCTATCTATCTATCTATCTATCATCTATCTACCTATCTACTATCATCATCATCATTATCATCATCATCTAGCTATCTAATCATCTATTAATAGGAAAAAGACACATAAGAAGAGATAAACTAGGCTCCGTGCTCAAGGTACAGGGAACTAGAAACATGTTCTTGTTCGAATCAATTGACAAAACTTTGGTCTGAAAGAAGCCCTCTAAATGAAGAAACAATTCTGAAATCTGAAACGGGGAAGGGGGTGGAGGAAGGTCTGCATACTAAAACCGTATAACTTTGGCCGTTATTTTATTCACTGATAAAACACTTTGTTGACTCAGGATGAGGTCCTAGGAAGTAAAGTTGAGAAATAGCAGCAACAGCAGTAAAGGTAAGAGAAAATTAATCTCGGCCGAGTGGTGCTTTGGGAAAGCAAGTACAAATTATCTACTCTGTCAGTGAAGTTTTCCTCTGTCAGAGCCAACAGAAGTTGGAAGTGATTGGGGCTCTGAGGAGCATCAACAGGGACCTGTGTGTCTCTAAAATAGGGAGGATTTATGCAGCATATGGAAACGCAAGGCAGCTCTTCAAGGTGGAATCAGTCATGGGATAGAGATGTTTATTAGTTTCTAAGTGTTCTTTTCTGCTTCTTAGCAACATCTTTTTTCATACAGCTCGCAAACAGGGCTTGAAAAATAAGATGTCCTGCCTGCTGTGGGTGCCATACATTAGAAGCCAGGCAGTAGGACCTTGGGACAGAACCATGCAGGTTGGCAGGAACACATCTCACGTGATAATATCTGCCAGGGGAGGAGGACCAGGACACCAGAAAACTCTTCCCGGGAAATGTGTGAGGCATTAACTTACACACCAGGTCTCTGTGTGTGGCTGCCCTTGTTCATGCTTAGATTTAAAGTTCTTTGAAGACTTGCATAGACTGACAGGAGATGGGGCAATGCACAGAGAGTGCATCTCTCAGCCGGAAGTGGAGGCATTTCCCAGATTTGGTGTACGCTGTGCTCTCTTGCTTACCTGCTGTGAGGCTGGGGGTTCGTCAAGTCCCAGGAGAAGGTGAAAGGCTCGGACCGCTGACGCTGCTTCCATAGGAGCTCCCCCCGACGCAGCCTGTGGGCACTCTCACCCGTTTCCCGCCTGGCTCACCCTTGGAGGGTTTGGCCTGGACTCCAGGTCTTACCCCACATCCTGCCCTAGTGGGTCTAACAACAAACCAACTTCAAAGTGGAGGTTGTTAAAGATGAGGAATGTGGAAATGATCATGCTTCTCAACCCCGGATCTTATTTACGGCACAGCTTCCATTTACCCAGGATCAGGCGCTGGGCCAATCGTTGTTTGCATCATCTCGCATCATTCTTTTAGTGACTCAAGCGGTAGACACAGGAGCCCCCTTTTATATTTTTATCTTTGAGAATATGTTTTAAGATCCCCAGTGGATGCCTGAAGCTGTGGATAGCACCAAATCCGAATCAACTTTATCAGCCCTGCGGAAGTGTGGCAGCAGCTTCTTCATTGGAAGACGGCTTCTCCAGAAAAGTTTTTTTTTTTTAAATACTCACTTGAGGATATTTTTTCCCATTGATTTTTAGAGAGAATGGAAGGAGGGAAGGAAGGGTGAAAGGGGAGAGAAAGAGATAGAGAGAAAATCGATGCGAGAGAGACACATCAGTTGGTTGCCTCCCACATGTGCCCTGATTAGGGCTGGGGATTGAACCTATAATTTTCATATTTTTAAGTCCAGTAATTTTTATATTTTTCAGTCCAAACCGATTTCTGAATCTGTGTAACTCTCTTCCTTGTAGTAAACAACTTGGTGTCACTTGTTTCAAGGGAGCTCCTGCTGAAGTCTTCCTATGGGGTCAACACTTCCTGGCACAACACGTCGCTGGAACACATGTTCTGTTCATGTCTTCCACCCACAGACTTGATGTTGTTTCCATCTTAACTAAGCACTCGTCACACACTGGGATGGCAACTTTTGCAGTTTGAAGTTCAACAGCAAAACTAGCATGCACTTCTTCTTCAAAATGTCATGGAGAGACGATTTATTCTTGTTGTATATCTTAGCAAACTCAGCATATGACTCCCCCCCTTTCCTTTCAACTCTTCTTAAAGAAAGTGCTTTATGACTTCTCTTTGGCATGTCTGGATTGTCAGCATCACTACTGTTGCATTTCGGGACCATTATTAAGTAAAATAAGGGTTACTTAAACACAGAAGCACTTTGATACTGAAAGTCAATCTGATAACAGAGACGACTGCTAAGTGGCTAATGGGGAGGGAGTTGTACAGCATGGAGATGCTGGACAAGGAATGTTTCATGTCCAGGGCAGGATGGAGCAGGACTGTGTGAGATTTCATCACGTTACTCAGAACAACGTACAATTTAAAACTTATGAATTGTTCATTTCTGGAACTTTCCATGTAATATTTTTGGAGTACAGTTGGCCATGGGTAACTGAAACTGTGGAAGTGAAACCAAGGACTAGGGGAGACTACTGTATCGTGATTTTGCACTTGTCTCTTGAGGAAATTGAGGTTCAGAGAAATTATGCGATTTTCTCAGCTATAATACCTAGACCCTTTTATTTAGAAATTCTCTAAATACCACCTTCCTAGGTCCGGTCATAGTCTCCCTTTTCTCTGAGAAGGGACAGGTGACAAGGCAGGTGAGTTCAACTGTGTCCTCTTTAATTCAACAAGTATGTACAGTTCCCTTAAAATGTGCCAGGCATGGAGCCCGAGGACAAGAATACAAGGGGCGGGGGGAAGGGGGGTTGGCGTTGTCTCCGTGATTGCATGGGTGCTCCTGGAGGGCTGAGGTGAATGTGTGCATGATTGTTATACACTTCAGGTTGCCCCGAGTGCTAGGGCAGAGCCATTCTGATGCCTAGTGAGGTGCCAGGGCTGTGCTTTGGCAGGGTGCAATGTAGGGTGTGATGGATCACAAGGCTGGATTCACAGAGGAGAAGTGAGCAGACTCTGAAGTGGAGGACAATTTCAGCATCACACATGGGGAAAGGAGACTCCAGGCGGGTGTCACTAAACCTTGGAAGTAGAGTGCGTGGGAATGGTGTGCAGCCTGGCTTTGCTGGAGAGCATCAGTCTTGAGAGGAGTGAGCCTGAATGTGGAGGCCATGGGAACCAGGCAACCCAAGAGGAAAGGGGCACCAGTTTGGGGCGGCAGGCTTTGTGCTGAAGTGAATCCTGCCCAGGCATCAGTCAGTTCTCGAAGCACAGCAGGTGGCTATTTGGCCAGAACTTCATACAACTTCTTGGGCACCCAAAAGGAAAAGATAAAACAATGTGACCTCTGGCTGAAATGGGAAAGAATTCCAGATTGGATGTGATGAGGAAGCAAAAGGAAATACTGAGAAAAATGCTTCTGGCTTGCAAATCCAGGCACCCTCACCTCCTGGTCTCCGCAGCAGCTGCGTGAGGCGGGGCCAGGGAGGGAAAGAGATACCATTCTAATTAGTGCATTGAAGGCAGAATTGTAGGTCTGCAGTTTTGAGTTTTGAGAGGTTTTTTCCTTCTTTCTTCTTCTTTTTTTTTTTAAATACCACCGAGACAGTGATAAAGGGCTGGGTGAAATTCAGGGGTTGTGGTTAGCAGACAACTTGGTGAATTGCTGACTTAAGCACTCGTTCTTCACCTTCCTATTCTTCTGTGCTAAACTACAAAAAGAAACGTCCTGATATGGAATATTAACATTCTTATTTTCATCTGCAGTGCTGATCTGAGTACATTATGCAGGGACCATATCTCTGAAGGGAAATGGTAGGGAGAACTGAGGCCACTATAACGTTTAGAGAGGACAGACAGCAGTGGAATCCAGTATCGCCTCTCTACATGGTGCCTCCTGGAACCTGTGTAGGTGCTTGTTTCACTGTGGATGCACAGTCCACTGTGGACGTGCCCTGTCTGCTCAGGGCAGGTTAAACACGGAAACCTCTGCATTATCCTGCCCCTGACAACCAGCTGGAGGGGTAGAGATTGAAGTTGTTCTGGTGCAGAGGGGTCCCAGCATGAAACTATCCATCTCCTCACACATCCAAGTTGCTATTGAAGACTGGGTGAAAAGAAAAGCGAGAAAAACAAAGAAGAAAATGCATATATATATATATATATATATATATATATATATATATATATATATACACATTTTATATAACAGCATGGATGAAACTGGAGAGCATTATGCCAAGTGAAATAAGTCAGTCAGAGAAAGGTAAATTTCACATGATCTCACCCATTTATGGAATATAATGAACAACATAAACTGATGAACAAAAACAGACCCAGAGACAGAGAAGCATCGATCAGACTGTCAAACCTCAGAAGGAAGGTAGGGGAGGGTGGGGATAAGGGGGAGAGATCAACCAAAGGACTTATATGCAAGCATATAGGCCTAATCAATGGTCACAGACAGGGGGGTGAGCGCATGAGTGGAGGTATGGGGGGTAACGTGGGGATAAGGACACATATGTAATAACTTAATCAATAAAAATATATATACATATATTATCAAAAAAATTAAGCACTCCTTTTGCTTTTCAGGTTAATTTTATAATAGGAAGGGACAAATCCCGTGTAGGCAGTGTCTTATATAAACCCTAAGATACTGGTGGTGATAGTGAGTGGAATATAAAACATCGCTTTGGATGCTCAAGAATGCCATTGGTTTGCAATTTGCAGAACAGATAGTGTTTATTATAAAGTACAGGGAAATTTTTATATGCAACATTAATGTAATGGATTATATGAAATAAATCTGGGGAGAAAGTTTATACCCTGAGTCCTGAAGCCTCACACTTTAAATCAATACTCCACTGATAAGAACAGTTTCCCAATTGATGTATCAGTGCAGCCAGTCAGAGCAAAAAGGGCGCCTCGGGAGGAAACAGGTGTGATACTAAATTCTCCTCTCAGCCTAAGGACAGCAAGGCTCTGAATCGAATTTCTGTAACTGTAAATTCTCCAGTTAACTATGTTGGCTGGAAAGGCACTAAAAAGCATTCTTATGCTCTGGTGATCATGGTATTTCATGAGGCACCTTGCACCTCTCACTTCTTGCCTTGGATGCCGGAGGGGAGTTTCTGTTTGTGTTTTACTAGTGAGTCAGGTGCATAGGGCAGGAGTGCACTGTAGGGATGCTCAATCCATTGGCCCTGGCTGGTCTTAGGCTTAGCCCCAGGCCAGATGATATGATGAAATGCAGGCTCACGGTTAGAGCTTTCAAGGTCAAGTCCAGAGAAGATGTGTGATTGGACAGGGGTCAGGGAGGTGGTGACCATTATGGCAGGATTCTAAAATAGAATTGCTGATGAGGTCCTAATGAGCGGATTAGGAAACGGAGGCTCACAGAGGATTTCCAATGACTGTTTTAGGTTTCTACACTGACACTGTATTTCTGCAACTGTTACTCTCACTCTTCGTAGCCTTCAGGGTCTCTACTCCTCCCCTGCTCTGAGGAGAATAAGATTCCATTTCCACTATCTCCTGAGCTCCTCCGTACTCCATCTGTAGCTTCTTGTCCCCATTAACACAACTGTTGTCACATAATACCACAGCAGCTCTGTGGTGACATCTGGGACCTAGCTGAGACACAGACCCAGGAGGAGAGAACTGAGGATTTGGGGGAGGGACATACCTGGGGTGGAAACACCTGTACCATAAAGAGAGTTGGAAGGACAAGGGACAGTGTGTGTCTGTACCAGGCCACCATGTGCCTTACTGGTCCCAACAGCACCACCCTGCTGAAGGGCCTGTTGCTTCTTCCTCAGTTATCTTTCTCCCATTCCTTAGTTTGTTGACAATAAGGCAATATAAACTCCTCCAGAAGAAGCCTGCTATGCAAGCCTGATGATTGATCCCCCCTTAGATAGTCCCTGGAGTCATTTGGCTGATAAAACATTTTGTGAAATGTACCATAATATACCGCCTTCTAGGCGTCCCAGGTTGAGTTAATATTCATGGTGGAGACATGCAGTGCTCTGTCGTGTATTGAGTGAAAACATTTCTGAGGCACTTGATGTCTGAGGTCAGATCCCAATGCCTGTAAATGCCAATGGAGTTTCTTCAGCTTCTGGCATTGACACGCTATTTCTCATCTTTTCTATTGAGGCAGTTTCCTCATCAGTGTACCCTCCCTCTTGATAAAGCAGGCAAGTTCCGTTGTCCTAGTACTGTAGTCTATTATGCACCAACATGAGCGGGTCAATGGATTTTATTTCATGATATTTATGTTTTAGTTTAAATAATTCTGTGAAAGCTAAAAAGTGAAATGGCCTTTTGACCTCTCTTAAATCAGCCCACAGATAACTAACTCCAAGAAAAATTTTCTCTGGTGAGAATGGGCATTCTGTTTAACTGAATGAGAATAAAGGAGAATGGGGAGAAATAAACATGTTTTGTTTCCAGGGATGGCGGCTTGCAGATGCCCTTGAAGAGTGCACAGAACTGGGGCAAAAAATACACAAATATTTGCTTCTACCACGATAACAAATGGAGGGGCAAGTCTATCACGCTTCTCCTAAAGAAGGTGACAAGAGGAATCCAGATGGATTGTAATTATAGATGTCACATCCCAGGGGACCCCTCAACCTTGGGAAACCCCAGGGCCAGAAAAATGACACAAATAGGAATGAGCGGCTTCAGTCCTTGCAAACTTGCAGGTTTGAAAACATTGGGGACACTGCTTGTCACAAGCTATTCATTTTACTTGGAAATGTTCTCGAGTGTTGCACTTTTAGGCATGACTTGAAGATAAGATTAGATGTCACCAGAGCTTTAGAAACATCCCCAAATGGAAAATTTGTGATGCTTGAAAGGACCAGCACATTCACAAAAGGGATATCAAGGGTGTTGTTAAGTCGTGCTATTTGGAAAGAAAGGTCAGCCTCAGGCAGATTGGAAAATAGATGGAGCGCGTCTTTGGGAGTTGTCCGCGCTCCTTTCAGTGGACGGAGAACCTGCGCCTCCTCCAGATGCACTCAGCCTCTCCTATGCTTTCTCTCCCCTGGATCACACCTGTCCTTTAGCCTTTCTACCTGGCGATGAAAGGCAAGGTGGCTTTTTGCATTTTTAATTCATGGCCTTTATTCTTGGAGCAGTTCTGGGTTTATAAAAAACATTGAGCAGCCGAACCGGTTTGGCTCAGTGGATAGAGTGTCGGCTTGTGGACTGAAAGATCCCAGGTTCGATTCCGGTCAAGGGCATGCACCTAGGTTGCGGGCACATCCCCAGTGGGAGATGTGCAGGAGGCAGCTGGTCGATGTTTCTCTCTCATCGATGTTTCTAACTCTCTATCTCTCTCCCTTCCTCTCTGTAAAAAATCAATAAAATATATTTTTAAAAAAACACACACACAAAAAAACATTGAGCAGGAAGTACTGAGAGTTCCCTTATACTCTCTCACCCCACAGTTTCTCCTATTATTGACACCTTGCATTCGTGTGATGCATTTGTTACAATCAGTGAACCTACACTGACACATCATTATCACCCAAAGTCTGCAGTTTACCTAAGGGTTCACTCTTAGTGTTGTACATTCTGTGGGTTTTCACATGTACAATGACATGTATCCACCATTACAGTACCATACAGAATCAGTGCACTGCCCTAAACATCCCTTGTGCTCCTCCTACTTATCCCCTTCACCTAAGCCCCGGGGCAGCCACTGATCTTCCTGCCATCTTCATAGTTCTGCCTTCCCAGGAATGTGATATAATTGGAATCATATCTTATGTAGCCATTTCAGATGGGCTTCTTTCACTTAGTATGCGTTTAAGTTTCCTCCATATCTTTCGTTGGCTTGACAGCTCATTTCTTTTTTTTCTCCAGATAATACTCCATGTACGGATGCACCCAGTTTTTTATTCCCTCACTTATTGAAGGATAGGTTGGTTGCTAATGGCAAGGTTTTTAATGCTTAGATTATATTAGAATTATAAAAATTGATAAAAAGTGGCTAATACAGGACAAACATAAAGGTTTACAGTCTGCTATTTTTTTTTAAAGACCATATGCTTGTAAAAGAACAGTTTTAGGCTTATAACAAACATATACACCCTTTCCCATTATCAACATCATTCTCCAGAATGATTTTTCTCACCAGTGATGAACCTGCATTGACACATCATGATCCCTAAAATCTTTATTTTTACCTTAGGGTTCACCCTTGGTGTTGTACATGCTATGGGTTTGCACAATGTATAAGGATGGATATGTATCCATCATTATAATCTCATACAGAATATTTTTTCTGCCCAAACAATTCTCTGTACTCTGCTTTTTCATGTTCCACCCCCACCTCCAAACCTGGAAACCACTGATTGTTTTTATTGTCTTCAGAGTTTTGCCATTTCTAGAATGTCATAGAGTTAGAATCATCTAGTATGATTAAGTTTCCTCATGTCTTTTCATGGCTTGACAGCTCATTTCTCTTTAACTCTGATTATTATTCTGTTGTCGGATGTACCACAGTTTATCTATTCATTCACCTACTGAAGGACATCTTGGTTGCTTCCAAATGTTGACAGTTATGAATAAAATTGCTATAAACATCCCTGTGCAGATTTTTGTGTGGACATAAGTTTTTGATTTTTCAAAAATCAAAATGTATATTTTTCTGATTATCAAAGAAATATAAAAGTAACCATATCAAACTGCCAGTATTTGATGATTTTTTAAACTTACAAAAATAGCAGTTTCACACGATTCAGCATACTAGAGAGTATATGCACTATGCCCATAGTATATAGCTCAAACACAGAAGTATGGAAAACAGAAAGTGCAAAAGAGTTTTTATTATGGGTAAAGTAATACAAATTCATTTAAGAATATGTTATGCCTCAGAGCCCATCCAGACTTGTTTTACTGCCATACGTAAGCCCAGCCTGGACTTTCTCCATAATCCCAGAGAAGGTGAGCTCACTGCATGCCTTGGCTGGGCAGCAACACTAGTGAGTTTTGAAGCAACCCACCTTGACCTGGAGACTTCTCTCCTCTGCTGTGCAGTGGCCCTCCCAGTTGAGCCAGCTGATGCTCACAGTGACCTGATAGGTGGACTGGCCTGTCCTTTTACAGCTTCCCTATCTGTAGGTTACAAAGCAGAACCCAGATAGTGGGGACATACGGTGCAGTGGAGTGAAAGAACCATTGGCCTCAGAGTCAGCCGTTGGTCAGTAAATATTATCGAAAGCTCTGTGCGCCAGGCGTTCTAAATTCTGGAGGGTCAATGAGAAATTCAGACCAGTCTCTGCCCTCAAGGAGCTGACACCACCCAGGGCTGGAGGTAGAAGAGGGGGGAGATGGGAGCAGATGTCCCCACTCAGCCACGAGCCAAGATGAGGGGCCTGTGCGACCTCAGCAGGTGGCTCAGCCCCTCTGAGCCTCAGGATTCTGGGTGGACCAGAGAGAGGCTACTACATGTGAAATCACTCTGTACATTTTGCATTACCCTCTGAGTTTCTGTGGTTATTTGTTTTCAGACTCTACCCTCTGCTTTGGAAAGGCTGGGATTTCCTAGGGTGAAGGACTCAGCAGCTCCTAGTGCCTTTTAGCTTCCACACTGCCTTTTACTCTGTAATATGGTTTGGGAACCTACCAAACCTGTACTTCTCCCTAGCTGTCTGCATGTCCTGGTCTCCTCCCTCTCTTTCTCCTGCACATCCATCTACCGCGGGGCTCTGGCAGGGCCCAGGCTGGAAGCAGGGCACACAGAGGGGTGGCTAAAGAGAGTTAATGAAAGATATTTTGCTGAGGTGAGACAAGAGTTTAGGAAAACCAGCAAGGAGTAGTGAACCTCCTTGGGTTTACAATAGCAATTTACCACCCAGGTGACATAGAAGCCATGTGGTCCTTGGGAGCTGGGGGAACTGGAGCAGCTGGGGGAGAGGAGGCATGTGTCAGGAGCCGTAGCCTTTGATGGAGGAACAAAGGAAGGTACTGGAAAAGCATGGCTGAGCAGGGAGGGAGTGGGCAGATGCGGGAAAAGTGCCCTACATTCTTTGCCTGCTCTTTCATGCAGGACCAACTCCTAATGTGTGGGACCTTGTTCAACAATTATTAAGAATTTCGGGACAGTAACAGGAGAGTATTAAACTGAGCGTTAGACCTTTCTGAGTGCTGTGGCCCATGTCACTGTGCAGGTTGCCCACTGTATTAACCATATGTCCAGCTTCGTGAGCTTGATGCTTCACCATGTACCCTACAAGCATATGCTGGACAAGCCCTGTTCTGGACAACTTGGGAATATGCCTGCGTTACCTTGCCTTGGCTCCCAGCCTCTGTCCCCACCCCAACCCCCCACCTTGGGAGGAGTCCTCATCTGGGGGCTGCACTTTTCAAATACAAACCAACCAATTCAGAGCTTGTACATCCAGCCATCTCCTTTATCAGCTCTCGCACCCAGGGCAAGTACATATCTATCCTAATCATCCCAGACAGCTAGGCACAACCACTGGGCCCAGCCAATCTTAAGCCTACTTACACTACCTCATCCACTCCTACAGTGGAAACCACAATAAGGCCCTTGTCCACAGTTCCCCTCCTTCTACCTCAGGACCAACCCAGGTGAAACCCTGTGTGGCCGCCATGGTGTAGTGTGCCCTCTTCTCTTGGGAATTGAATAATAAACTCTCTTTTCAAAAGCAGTTGTCCCCCAATCTGTTAGTATTGCTATACTTCGTAGTTCTGTTAATATACTTTATTTTGGGACACATACCCATAAAGCTGGTCTTGCCCGTGTGCCTTGTATTGGCTGAACTTAACCAAAGGCCAGAGGCAAAAGCCTGGTGGGAAGGTTCATACAGCTTGGCATCGTGAGGTCCATAGAAAGGTGGAGGTGGGAAAGTGAATTTGGTGGGGTAAAGGATATTTAACACTTACTTCATCTTTCCTAACAAGGTGGCATGCACTGATTCTTGTGTAATTAATAAATGAAGGGCCTACACTTTCTTGTGCTATTTTTACTAGTAATCACTTGAGGACAATTCTGGGAAAGGTGTGTCATTTCTTGCCTGACACAGAAGTCATTTTTTCAATAGCTTTATTGAAGTATAATTGATATACACTAAAGTGCCTTTTAAAAAAATGTACAGGTTGATAAGGTTTGGTGCATGGATACACCTGGAAAACCATCAGAAGAGTTCAGCTAGAGAACATATCTATCTGTCCCCAAAGTTTTCTGTGTCCCTTTACAGGTCCTCCTTTTTCCCCCTTTTATTAAATTACTAGAGGCTCGGTGCACAAAAATTTGTGCACTCGGGGGGGGGGGGAGTCCCTCAGCCCAGCCTGTGCCCTCTCGTAATCTGGGCCCCTCAGGAGATAACGACCTGCTGGCTTAGGCCTGCTCCCGGGTGGCAGAGGGAAGGCCCAATCCCTAGGTGCAGCCCCTGGTCGGGCTCAGAGCAGGGCCGATTGGGGTGTTGGGGTGCCGCCCCCTGTCACGCAGATCCCGGTGCCGGGAGGCCTCTCAGCTCCGCTGATCCCAGTGCTAGGAGGCATATTATCCTTTTACTATATAGAATAGAGGCCTGGTGCATGGGTGAGGGCTGGCTGGTTTGCCCTGAAGGGTGTCCTGGATCAGGATGGGGGTCCCCACTGGGGTGCCTGGCCAGCCTGGATGAGGGGATGATGGCTGTTTGCAGCTGGTCACACACCCTTCAGTGCCGGGGTCCAACCCCAGCAGGTCCAGGGGTTCCCAAAGGCGTAGACGGAGTCGGCGAAGAAGGAATGACACGGAGACAGCATTCAGTTGATCAGCAGCCTAGCCAGGATCTCTAGCCCGGATCTCCAGCCAAGTTCTGGTCTGGATCTCCAGAGAGGTTCTGCTTCGGATCTCCAGCCAGGTTCTGTGGCCATGTTCCCTCGCTAGGTTCTCCAGCCAGGTTCTGTCCAGGCTCTCCAGTCAGGTTCAGTGTCCAGGTTCCAGTCAGGTTCTCCTGCCAATCTCTGTAGTCAGGTTCAGTCCAGGATCCCTTGCCATGTTCTCCCGCTAGGCTCTGTCTCTAGGCTCTGAGGCCAGTCCCTCTCCAGGATCCTCCAGCATGCTCTCTCCTGCAAAGTTCTTCTGTCTCTAGGCTCCATGTAGGTTCTGTCTTCTTGATTCTGTTCTAAGTTCTGAGTGTTTCTGTCTTGTTACAACTGTATTTATACCAGTTGATTCAATCCTATCAATCTCTATTACAAAGGTTAGGGCGTTTCTTATCTCCATTCCAGGGAGAAAAGATTATGTAGTTTAAGCATGATTGTTCGTAGTTAAAGGGATTAATTACCCGCCTGGCACTTAGTTGAGGGGTTTTATTCCCTCCCTAACTTCAGGGGAAAATCCCTACCTGGGGATTCAACCTTTCTCGGAGAGGTGACTTTGGTTAAAACACAGCGCCAAGAAGGTGAGCAAACATATTAAGAACCGTATGCCATATATGGCAGGTCCCTTGAAACAGCAAGGATGGACCGGCTCCCGGCACTTCAGGGTGGGGGTCCCCACTGGGGTGCCTGGCCAGTCTGGGTGAGGGGCTAAGGGCTGTTTTCAGGCTGGGACTGAAGTTCCCAACTGCTCCTTTTTTTCTTTTTCTTTTTTTATTCTGGGCCAGCTTTAGCTCTGAGGCTTGGCTCCAGCTCTGAGGCCTCAGCTGCTGAAAACAGGTATCTGGTTTGTTTAGGTTCTATAATCAAAACTCTGTATCAACTCCAGCTCTGAGATCCCAGCCGGCTGAAAGCTGGTTTCTGGGGTTTTGTTTAGCTTCTATATTTGTTACAATGTTTGAAACTGCAGGCTCAGAGGCCGGCAAGGCAGGAGGGGAACGTTGCAGTCCTCTGTCACTGAAGCAAGCAAGCCTCATGTTAGTTTCAAGCTTCCTGGCTGCCGGCCGCCATCTTGGCTGGCAGTTAATTTGCATATCTCGTTGATTAGCCAATGGGAAGGGTAGCGGTCGTACGACAATTACCATGTTTCTCTTTTATTAGATAGGATTGGGGTGACATTGTTTAATAAGATTATATAGGTTTCAGGGAGGTAGCGTGGCCGAGTGGTCTAAGGCGCTGGATTTAGATTATATAGGTTTCAAGTGTACATTTCTATGATACATATTGCATTGTGTGCCTACCACCCAAAGGCAAATCATCTCCCATCACTGCACATTTGACTCCCTTTACCCTTCAGTACCCCTTTTATTTTACAAATAAAAAGGCTACACAGATCTTGATTACGATTTCACTAAATCTATGTATAATTTACAAGAGAATTGGCATATTTAAAATGTTGAGTCTTGCAATACATGAATGCAATATATCTCTTTATTTACTTAAGTCATTTAATTTTTCTCAGCAATGTATTGTCGTTTTTATTGTATAGGTCTAGCTCATATTTTGTCAGATTTAGCCCAAAATACTTCATACTTTTGATCCATTATAAATAGTGAATTAAAAAATCAATTTCTGATGGTTTGTTGCTAATATGTATATAATTGACTTTTAAATATCAATCTTATATCCTGAACTATTACTAATTCAGTGATTAGTTCTAGGATATTTAAAAAAAGATTCTATAGTATTTTATAGACATATGATCATGTTGTTTATGTATGATTTCTTTGTCTTGTGGAATGAAATGAAGACTACTACATGAGAAGAAACAAAGGCTATTTATTTAGAGCTTGACTCCCTTAGTAAAGGAGTCCTTTAGTAAGGAAGTCAGCCACCATCCCATGCATTTGGCAGAGCCTCAAAGACAGACAGAGGAGTGGGAGGGCTTTATAGTTGGGAAAAGGTAGGGATTCAGATATGCCCCGATTGGAGGCTTTTGGCAATGAGGAAGCTGTGGTGGGTTAACTAGGAGTGGACATGCTATGTGATTGGTTTAGGATGGGTATTTGACTTTCTCCAGTTGGTCCTAAGTTGGAAGCAGGGGAACAAATTAGGGAAGCTTCGGTGATTAATCATGCTCTGTCACTTAGGGGCTATTGCTACCGGCATTGCTGTTTGGCATCTTGGACTGGTTGCTACAAAAAGTAGTTTGACTCTATGGACTGGCTACTTGCAGATAGTAAGTTGACTTTCAGGGCTGGTTGCTACAGGCGTTGGTCAGAGTCCTGTATTTATATATGGTAGGCCATTGTCCATTTGTATATTTAGTCTTTCGCTTTACAATCTGGATGAATTTTATTTCTTATACTAGAGGCCTGGTGCACAAAAATTTGTGCACTCGCGAGGCGGGGGGTGGGGGGGGGTCCCTCAGCCCGGCCTATGTCCTCTTGCAGTCTGGGACCCCTCGAAGGATGTCCACCTGCTGGCTTAGGCCCGCTCCTTGGGGGATCGGGCCCAAGCAGGCAGTCAGACATCCCTCTGGCAGCCCAGCAGCCCTTGGGGGATGTCCACTTGCCAGCGGGGAGCAGGCCTAAGCTGCAGTCGGACATCCTTAGTGCTGCTGAGGAGGTAGGAGAGGCTCCCACCACCACTGCTGTACTGGCAGCCATCAGCCTGGCTTGTAGCTGAGCAGAGCTCCCCCTGTGGGAGTGCACTGACCACCAGGGGGCAGCTCCTGCATTGAGCATCTGCCCCCTGGTGGTCAGTGTGTGTCATAGTGACCAGTCATTCCCAGTCGTTCTGCTGTTAGGGTGTTTGCATATTACCCTTTTATTATATAGGATAGAGGCCTGGTGCATGGGTGGGGGCCAGCTGGTTTGCCCTGAAGGGTGTCCCGGATCAGGGTGGGGGTCCTGCTGGGGTGCCTGGCCAGCCTGGGTGAGGGGCTGATGGCTGTTTTCACACTGCCTGCACCCCCTTCAGGGTGGAGGCCCCCACTGGGGTGCCTGGCCAGCCTGGGTGAAGGGCTGAGGGCCGTTTTCAGGCTGGCCAAGCCCCCCGGCGACGGAAACTCCCAGCCTCTCCTTTTTTTCTTTCTTTTTTAATTTTTTATTCTGGGATTTCTTTACCTTCTATAATTGAAACTTTGTTGCTTTGAGTTGAGCTCAGAGTTGGCCAGGGCAGGCAGGAGGGAAGCCTCCTGCTTGCTCTAGCTCTGTGGCCACTGCCGGCTGAAAGCAGGTATCTGGGGTTTATTTACCTTCTATAATTGAAACTTTGTTGCTTTGAGTGGAGCTCAGAGCTGGCTGGGAAGCTTGGCTTCCCCCATCATTGGGGCAACCAAGCCTCCTGCTCACTCCAGCTCCATGGCTGCCAGCCGCCATCTTGGTTGGGTTAATTTGCACATAGTCTGATTGGCTGGTGGGCGTGGCTTAAGGCATAGCAAAGTTACAGTCAATTTGCATGTTTGTCTTTCATTAGTGTAGATTGCTTTATTACACTGCTTCTAGTACAATATTGTACAGAAAATGTGAAAGTGAATATACTTGCATAATACATTTTTGGGAAAACATTCAGATTTTTCCCATAAAGTACAATGTTAGCTTAAATTTTTTTTTTAAATATATATATTTTTAAATATATTTTATTGATTTGTCACAGAGAGGAAGGGAGAGAGATAGAGAGTTAGAAACATCGATGAGAGAGAAACATCAATCAGCTGCCTGTTGCACATCTCCCTCTGGGGATGTGCCTGCAACCCAGGTACATGCCCTTGACCGGAATCGAACCTGGGACTCTATCCACTGAGCCAAACCGGTTTTGGCGAGCTTAAATTTTTTATAGATGCCTTTTATCAAGTTGAGAAAGTTCTCTTCTATTCTTAAGTAATTAATATTAAATGAATTTTCTTATATTTTATTATTATTGGTCTGTAGGTATGGTGAATTACATTGATTGACTTTGAAATATTAAACCTATCTTGCATTTATGGAGTGAATTCTACTTGGTTATGATGTATTATATATTTTTATACATTGTAGGATTTGATTTGCTAAAAATATGTTAAGAAATTTTATATCTATGTTCATGAGGAATGCTAGTATATGGTTTACTTTCCTTGTAATGTCTTTGTTTTTGGTATCAGAATAATGTTGGCCATATAGAATGAGTTGGTAAATATTCCTTCCTTTTCAATTTTCTAGACGAGTTTTTATAAAATTTGCATTATTAAATGTCTGTCAGAATTTCTCAGTGAAACCATCAGAGTGTGATGTTCCTTTGTGGAAAGGTTTTTAACTACAAATTCAGTTTCTTTAATAGATATGCTACTTGGGTTATATCTTCTTGAATAAACTTTGGTAGCTTGCATTTTTTCAAGGAATTTTTTCAATTCATTAAAGCTGTAGAATTAACATGCATAAAGTTGCTTACTATTTTAATATTTGTAGAATATGTAATACTGTTGCATCTCTCATTCTTGAGTTTGGTGATTTGTGTTCTCTCTCTCTCTCTCTCTCTCTCTCTCTCTCTCTGTTTATTTTTTAGTTATCATCATGGAACCTGCTTAGAGAGAGGAATGAAGAGAGAGAAGGGGAGAGAGAGAGAGAGAGAGAGAGAGAGAGAGAGAGAGAGAGAGAGAGAGAGAGAGAGAGACATCGATGTGAGAGAGAAACAATCAGTTACCTTCTGTACGCATCCCGATGAGGACTGAACTTACAACCCAGGCATGTACCCTGACTGGGAATCAAACTGGCACCTTTTGGTGCACAGGACAATGCTCAACCAACTGAGCCACTCTGGCCGGGATTCTTTTTTTTTTAATTTTTTTGATCAGTATGACTAGAGGCTTACCAATTTTACTAATCTTATCAAAGAACCAGCTTTTGCATTCATTAATTTTTCTTTATTTTTGTTTCAAACTTTCTTGATTTCTACTTTTATTTTTTCTTTCTTCTACTTTCATTAAAATTAATTGATTTGTTTTCCTAAGTTTTTTTGATATAGAAGTTGAAGTCATTGATTTGAGATCTTTCTTCTTTTCTAATATATGCATTTAGTGCTCTAGTAAATGTGTGATGGTATTTTCAAAGTCTACATCATGAATCACTGAGTGTTAACATTGATTGGGATATTATAAATCATCATGTCCCATCTTTGCATTTTATAGTTAAGAAACCATAAATTAGTAAGCATCTCAAAGTTAATGTTTGTGTTGGTTCACAAACTGGCCCTATTCGTGCAGGGCAAGGAGGAATAGAAGAAAGAAGCAGACCACTCCGTATGTGGTAGGCTTAATAAAAAAAGGAACTTATGAGGCTTGTCTTGAGTGGCTGTAAAAAGAATAGATCTCTGCACCCATCCTCATGAGAATCTTAAAAGTTTATATAGAGGCCTTAACTGTGTTCAGTTGCATATTCTGTACAGATGGTCTCAAGGCTATGTCTTTGAAATACCTCCCACTGTGGTAACAGTAGGCAGAGTATACATTCCGAAGGACAGAGGACGGGTGAGGAGCCTCTGACTGCCAGGGTCCAGCTGGAGGGTCAACTTTCGGTCATGCCCTCTTGATTACCTCCTCCAACAGTATGTTCCTTCATTAGTGTTTAAACAGTATCTCTCGTGAAACTAGTTTTGGGGTGTTGAACCTACCTTTATACTTAAAAACAGATTCTAACCTTCTGTTCTGCTTTAATCTTTGCAACAGATTGCAAAATTACATTCTACCTACTCATCCTTGAACCTAGAATAGCCTTTGGTGGAATGTAACTGCAGTTTTACTCTGTTAGTGTAACCTGTGTTTATATACACCCATAGTAGGGCCCAGATCCTTGAGGAAGGGGTGTGCTTCAGACATACTAAAGCCAAGGAAGGTCGAGAATGTCAGGCTGAAGAAGGATAGTGGATTGAATTCGGGCACAAGGACTGAATGAGAAGAATAAATGAATAAAAGGTGATGTTGAGTTTACACAAGAGAATAACTGGAAAGTACTTGCTGGCTATGTTTTATTGTGGTACACTTGTTTTTGTAGCAATAACTTAACCAAAGTAATCTATGTGCCAGATGACTTCTGCTGGTGGGTTTTTTTAAAAATATATTTTATTGATTTTTTACAGAGAGGAAGGGAGAGAGAGATAGAGAGTTAGAAACATCGATGGGAGAGAAACATCGATCAGCCGCCTCCTGCACACCTCCTACTGGGGATGTTTCCGCAACCCAGGTACATGCCCTTGACCGGAATCGAACTTGGGACCCTTCAGTCCGCAGGCCGACGCTCTATCCACTGAGCCAAACCGGTTTCGGCTGCTGGTGGTTTTTTTACTCTTGTCCACATATAATATGCTTCAAGCTTTTGGAGAATAAATGAATGAATGAATGAATGAATGAATGAATGATTGTCATGTAGTTGCACATACTATTTACCTGTCATAATCAATAGCTGGCTAAATCCTCTCATAGCTGAAATATCACAGGTTTTTGTTTTTGTTTTTGTAGACTTGGTTTCATGTAGTAAAAGAAAACTGGAAAATTAATGGAATACCAACATTAGTTAAGTTCCTCCCTCATCTTGGCCTAGTTCCATAAATTTACTCTCAGCTGAGAGGAACACGGTTTGAAATACCAGGAATTGGATTTAACTACAATGTAGAATCAGCATATCACCCCTTGTTAAAGTCCAGAGGAAAGGACTGCATGGAGGAGAACAGATGGTTATGTCTAAGGCACTAATTTCTGCTGGATTCTTAATTCAGCCAAGAAGAAAGGGACCAGCAGCCTCCCCTCCCCTTGGCTGCTGTGTTTTGTCATGTAAGCCAGAAACAACTGCGGGGGGCTGTTGAGGAGCTGCAGAAGGCTAAACCCTCCATCCTTTAAAAAAATAATAGTCATAATTTTCCCACCCTTATTCATCAGTTTTCAAAATTTTAGTACATTTACTAGTATATGAAACGGCAAATCAGTCGGCAGGTGAAAAAAAAGTGGGGCAGGCTGAGTTGAAATGTAGTTAAGAGCAGGTGGCAGGAGGGAGAGGGCTGTGCATGGTGCTGCATAACCATGTGTGCCCAATCACATTAGGATGAAGACTGTGCTATATCCTCGATGAGAAAATTACCAGTCAGAATGCATGATTACACTGGTTAAGCGCAGCTCAGTAGTTTGGGGCTAACTTTACATATGCATATTTTTCTGTGGGCTGACTTCTGAGAAGAGATTCTGAATCAAAATTAGATTGCCAGGAAAGATGAGGATAAGGAAGAAATTATAGAATACTGACCATGTGTTTGAGAAAGACAAGCAGAACTGAATTTGACCACAGTTTTGTTTCCTCTGCTTTAACTTCAGTTTAATTAATTAGAAGACATATATATATATATATATATATCTGAAATATATATATATATATATATATATATATATATATATATATATACACACACACACACTTCAGATCAACAAGCATTATTTTGGGACACCTACTGTAAATCCTGCCTTGTGAGACTATAGAAGATTCATATGTTGCTGTTTGCCAAAGTGGTAAAGTGGTTGTAGTTTGGGCTACATGAGATAGGCTGGGAAGTTATTAGATGTGCATGAAATAGTCTAGGCAGTATTTTATTAATTGCTTAAATAAAAATAATAAAGAGGCTAAAATATATGGTAAAGGCTGTGAGAGGTTAGAATAAGATGACATCAGTGTCTGGAGCAACTGGGGAAGAATTCATAGACTAGACATAGAATGTTTATTATAGTTAAGTACATAACGGAAGGCACACATGTATTCCAGGAATTGGGAAGAGAATCACATATAGAGATAGGAATATGTATTTTGTGATCTTATGATGGTAATGGGAAATTATCCTTCACATGTCAGCCTTTCTGTTAGAAAACTGGGTTCAAATCCTGGCTCTATACAAGTTATGTAATCTTGTACAAGTTAAATTTTATTTCACTTCTGGTGCAGAGGAATAAGTTATTCACACTCAAAGTTCATAATGCATTCTCAAAATTGGTCTATGTCAGGTGCCTTTCCTATTATTTATTTACTTATGTACCTTTCTCTCCATATCCTGGGAAGGACTTGACCTTGGGCAGGGCAGCTTTGTGTAGCAGAAGGGATCCTCCAAAGGGTTGCCAGATGAAGGCTGTCTGCTGACTGTACTCCCAGCAGCAGGGACAAGTTCTCTACTGAAGGGGATCTGGGCAGTGCATCTTCATGTCCATCGAAGTGACGAAACTCAGCTATCAGTTCTAATAGTCTGTCTGTTGATTCTATCAACTTTTCTAGATAAATGTTTTCATTGTTTGCAAACAATGAGTTTCAGCTCTTCCCATCTTATTCTTAGATCTCCTTTTCTTTCTTTATGGTGTTAGTGAGAAACTCCAGTGCTATGTTCAGTAGCAACAGTGACAGTGGTCATATTTTCATTATTACTAGTATTTAAAGGAATACAATAAAATTTTATTCATTAAGTGTAATAATTATTGTCGATTTTTCAATGATCCATGTGGAGATAAGAATATTCCTGTCTTTCCTTATTTTACTAAGTTTTTTTAAAAAGTATAAATAGGTGCTGGACTATATCATATGATTTTTCTGCATTGTTTGAGAATATTGTTTTTATTCCTTTAGTCTATTAATGTGATAAATAACATTGATTTTTTTTGTTGTGTCATGCTTGTATTTCTTAGATAATCTATTATTGATCATAATATAATACAAAAAAAACCCACAATATTGTATTTACTTTGTTAATTTTATTTATGGGTTTTGACATCTACTTAAATATTTTTACTTAATAGACTTTTCTTTTTTAAGAGCAGTTTTAGGTTTACAGCAAAATTGAGGGGGATATACAGAGGTTTCCCATGTATACCCTGCCCCACCTCATACATTCCCTCCCTCATTATCAACATCCCAAACCAAAATGGTACATTTGTTCCAATTGATGAACCTACATTGATACATCATAATCATCTCAGGGCAATGGGTTTGGACAGGAGTATAATGACATATATCCATTATTATAATGTTATATAGAGTATTTTCATTGCCATAAAAACCCCCTGTGCTCTGCCTATCCCTGCCTCTTTCTAACCCCTAGCAACCACTGATCTTTTTACTGTCTCCATAGTTTTGCCTTTTCCAGAATGTCATATAGTTGGAACCATGCAGTCTGTAGCATTTTCAGATTGGCTTCCTTCACTTAGTAATATGCATTTAATTTTCCTCCATGTCTTTTCATGGCTTGATACCTCCTTTCTTTTTAGCATTGAATAATATTCTGTTGTCTGGATGTAACCACAGTTCATCCATTTACCTACTGAAGGACATCTCAGTTGCTTCTAAGTTTTGAAAATTATGAACAAAGCTGTTATAAACATCCATGTGAGGTTTTTGTGTGAACATATGTTTTTATTTAAAACAAATAAACACCAAGATGTATTTTTTTCTGATATTCAAAAGAAAATAGAGTTGAACCATGGCTCAACATTCATGAATTTGGTATCTAACACTGGTGGATTTTCATCTGTTAAATCAATAAATCTCGCATGGTCATGGTATATAATCTCACTATTTAATAGTCCTCTTTTTTATAATTCTACATTTTTGTTTCATATTGGTAATATATCCTCAACTTCTTAAATATATTTATCATCCTCATTTAAAATTGTTGGTTGCATACTCCAACATCTTTGCTTCACTTGGTTTTGTGCACAGTTGCCTGCAAGAATTCTGGTATTCCGGACAAAGACAAGAACATTGTAACAGGGAAATATAATGGCTTCTCTTTGGAAGTATTGTTTGAGTAGGGTAGTGGGACACCTAAGGGGAATGTTTTGAAGGAGGTTAGGAAGAGGAGAATAGAGGTTGGGAGGAGGACGGGAAGAAAAGATTGTGAGCAATGAAAGGAGGCAGTCATAGAGGTTGATTGCTGAGCGGTATCAGAACATTGCCTCTGCCTACACAGGCTTCTTGCAAGCTCCCCCCTTCTCAGCTTGCTCTTTGAAGATCCCTAGGACTGGTTCCGATTTTGCCTCACATTGAAGTGCAGTCCAGCTGAAGCTGGAGATTGCTCTCTCAATGGACTTCCTTTTCCTTTTCATCTGAGCTTGGCAGCCCTAGAGGGGAGGGGAGAGGAGCAGAAAGGTGGGAAAGTAAAGCCTTGGTTTTTAATAGTCCACTTGCCTTCTAAGCACTTAGGGAGCTGGTGGAAAACCTAATTCCCACCCCTAGAAATTCTTATTATTAGGTCTGAAACCTTTCTTTTAAACTTCCTAGATTCTGAATCAGGTGGTCCAGGGGCCAAACTTTGAGAAAAATGGAGAGGAAAATAACTACCCAGATCTTGTCTGTATGGAGAGGGGCAGACAATGTGGTGGGGCCTTGGATTCCTGTACCCTACTCTCTGCTGTCCCCAACATTTCATAGCACCTGGAAAGGTAAACTTCCGGCTCCTTTCAGCTAGGTTTCTCTCTGGTTACTCCAGTTCAGGGAAAGGAGTGTCATAGGGACTCTGGGAACATCTGGTGAGTATTTATTGATTAAAACAATCTTCTGCTGAACATGTGATCTTTTGGAACCACCTGGCTAGAGAGGAAGATTAGTTCAGAAATTCCCAACTTTTCGATAATCGTGCTATCAGTTCAAAGCAACCTGTAAAAAGACTAAAATCTGGGACTTTGAGTAGGTAAACAGATAAGCTGAAAAGCAGGTGGCGGTGGAGCTGCAGGTGACAACAGAATTGCAGCTGGCAGGCATGAGCATGTTTCCCCTACAGGTCTGTAGAGTGGTATTAAACCAAACAAATAGAGCAGGGAAAATAAAACATGCTTCTGGGTATTTGACCCTAGGAATTCAAGGGAAAGTATTTTTGCGTCACCGAGTGAAGCAAAAGCTACTAGCCTGTTTTTCTACTGGCATAGAGGCTGGACCTTCTAATTTCACCAACAGTGAGGATCACCAGCCCTGCCCAAGTCACCAGCTGATTCTGCATGCAAAAATCTAGTTCAAATTTGGGAAAACAGTTGGCTATGGAGAAAAGGATGTTTTACTGTGTATGTTATTTCACACTGAGAAATGTTCCTAATACATTTGCTTTTTTAAAAAAGTTATGTGTACCTAGAAGTATTCTTGAAAATAGGGTGGATGTAAAATCTTTGAAAGTAAAGTCACATTTTGAGTTTACCAGAGGATTTAGAAATATAATTTTTTGTAAGTTGGAGAATCACTTTGTTAGGCAGATGTTCTACTGCTTTTGTTTGTTTTGTTAGTCCATTTTTTAAAAAATGATTGCTGTGTTTAAAGTGAGGTCTATTGGAGTTATCTTCTGTAGTCTGAGTCACTTGGCTATTTCTTTATCCATTAATTCATTTATTTCAGCTTTATCAAAGTATTATTCACAAGTACTTTGTAAGATCTTTAAAGTATACATTGTGGTGACTCAATATACGTACACACTGTGAAAGGATTTCCCCCATCTAGTTTATTAACACATCCAACACATGTTTATCAAATTTACCCTTTTGTGTGTGTGAGAACATTTAAGTTCTACTCTCTTAGCAAACTTCAATTATACAATACATTTCTCAACTATCATCACCACTTTTTACATTAGATCCTCAGATCTTATTCATCTTATAGCTGAAAGTTTACCTGCCTTTATCAGCCTCTCCTTACTTTCCGCTGCTCCATTCACTGGCAACCACTTTTCTATTCCTGTTTATATGAGTTCTACTATTCACTCATTCATTCATCTTAGGTTCTGTGCATAAGTGATACCATGCAGTATTTGTCTTTGTCTGGCTTACCTCACTTGGTTTAATGCCCTCAACGTCTATCAATATGTCTCAAATTGCAGGATTTCCTTTATTTTCATAGCTGAATAATATTCCACCCTACACATATCATACACCTTCTTTATCCATTCATCTGTTGATGGACACTCAGGTTGTTTTAAAGCTTGGCTATTGTGCATTATGCTGCAATAAACATGGGAGTGCAAATACCTCTTTGATATCCTATTTTAATTTTCCTTGAGGTGGGATTCCTAGATTATATGATAGTTCTTTTTTAAATTTTTTTGAGGAATCACCTTCCCACCAACAGTGGACAAGGATTTCCTTTCCTTCACACCCTTGCCCACACCTGCTATCTTGACTCTTTGATGATGCTCATTGTAACAGGTGTGAGGTGATATCTCATTGTGGTTTTCATTTGCATTTGTCTGCTTATTAGTAATGTTGAGCACCTTTCCATGTACATATTGGCCATTTGTATGTCTTCTCTGGAAATATGTGTATACAATTTCTTTGCCAATTTTTAATCAGATTTTTTGTTGATATTGAGTTATATGAATTCCATATATAATTTGGATATTAACTTCTTATCAGATATGACTTGCAATTTTTTTCTCTCATTTCATAATTGCCTTATTTATTTATTTATTTATTTATTTATTTATTTATTACTTATTTATATAATCCTCACTTGAGGACGTGCTTTATTAATTTTAGAGAGAGAGAGGAAGGAGAGGGAGAAAAAGAGAGGAATATTGATCAACTGCCTCCTGTTTGCAACCTGACTGGGGATCAAACATGCAACCTGGATACATGCCCTAACTGGGAATTGAACCCATGACCTTTTGGTGCACAGGGTGATGCTCTAACCAACTGAGCTAACCAAAAAAGCCAGGGAAGTTGCCTTTTATTTTTTGACAGTTTTCTTTGTTGCACAGAAATTTTAGTAGAAGGAAGAAAATATCTACTTAGTGGGAGTGGAAATAAATCAAATAGAGAAAATAGAAAAGATCAATAAAAGTAAAAGCTCGTATTTTGAAAGGATAAACAAAATAGACAAATCTTTATCTAGACTTACCAAGAAAAAAAAGGACACAAAATGAAATTATAAATGAAAGAGGAGACATTATAACTAATACTGCATGAACATTAAGGATCAAAAGAGACCACTATGAATAATTAGATGCCAAATTGGACACTACAAAAATTGGATAAATTCATAGAAATATGCAACCTATTAAAACTGAACCATAAAGAAATAGGAAATCTGAACAGACTACTTACATGTAAGAACATTGAATCTGTAATCAAAGACCACCCATCAAAAAAAGTCCAGAACCAGCTGAATTCACTGGTTAGATCCATGAAACATTCAAAAAAGAACTAATACCAATGCTTCTCAAACTCTTCCAAAAAATTGAAGAGCAGGGAATACTCTCAAACTCATTTTACAAGGACAGTATCACCCTAATACCAAAATCAGACAAGGGCAGTACAAGAAAAGAAAATTATAGCCTAAATCTCTCAACAATATACTAACAAACTAAATTCAACAACACATGAAAGGGCTCATACACCATGATCAAGTAGGATTTATTCCAGGGATATAAGGATGGGTTAGCACCTGAAAATCAATGAATGAGACTCACCACATTAACAAAATGAATGATAAAAATCACATAAAAGTCTCAATAGCTACAGAAAAAGTATTAGGCAAAATCCTGTATCCATCCATAAAAAAAAAAAAAAAAAAAAAAAAAACTTTCAGCAAAGTGACTATAGAGGGAATGTACCTCAACGTAATGAAGGCATGCAGGAGGCAGCCGGTCAGGGATTCTCTCTCATCATTGATGTTTCTATCTCTCTCTCCCCCTCTCCCTTCCTCTCTGATATCAATAAAAATATTAAAAAATAAAGGTGATATAAGACAAACCCACTGCTAATATAATACTCAATGGTGAAACACTGAAAGCTTTCCTCTAGATCAGGAACAAGTCAAGGGTGCCCACTCTCACTATCTTTTTGTTGTTTATCCTCCCCTGAGGATTTTTTTCCCATTGATCTTTTAGGAGGGTGGGAGAGAGGGAGGGAGAGGGAGAGAGAGAGAGAGAAGAGAGGAGAGGAGAGGAGAGGAGAGGAGAGGAGAGGAGAGGAGAGGAGAGGAGAGGAGAGAAGAGAAGAGAAGAGAAGAGAAGAGAAGAGAAGAGAAGAGAAGAGAAGACAAGACAAGACAAGACAAGACCCAGCAATCAATTGGTTGCCTCCCACACACACTCCTGACCAGGGCTGGGGATCAAAAAAGCAACCCAGGTACGTGCCCACTCTCACTATTTTTATTCAACATAGTGTTAGAAGTCCTAGCCAGAGCACTTAGGTGAGGCAAAGAAATACAAGACATCCAAACTGGAAAAGAAGTAAAACTACCTCTACTTGCAATGACATAATATACGTAGGAAACCCTAAAGACTTCACCAAATAAACTGTTAGGGCTAATACTTTTAGTAAAGTTGCAGGACTCAAATCAACATATAAAAATAAGTTGCACTTCTACACACTAACAATGAAATATCAGAAAGAGAAATTAGAAACAATCCCATTTAAAATTGCATCCAAAATGTCTAGGAATAAATTTATCCAAGTAGGTGAAAGGTCTGTACACTGAAAACTATACTATACTGATAAAAGAAATTGATGAAGATTCAAAAAATTGGGAAATATTCCATGCTCGTGGATTGGAAGAATTTATATTGTTAAAATGTCCTTATTACCAAAAGTTCAATGTAATTCCTATCAAAATTTCAAAGGCATTTTTTCACAGAAATAGAACATACAATTCTAAACTTTGTGTGGAACCACAAGAGACCCTGAACAGCCCAAGCAATCTTGAGAAAGAACAACAAAGCTGGAGTCATCATACTTCCTGATATTATATTACAAAGCTACAGTAATCAGAACAGTGTGAACAGAATAGAGAGCCCAGAACTACCCACCTATATGGTCAATTAATGTATTACAAAGGAGGAAAGAATATACAATGGGGAAAGGGCATTCTCTTCAATAAATGGTATTGGGAAAACTGGATCCCTATCTTATGCCATACACCAAAATCTACTAAAAAATGGATTTAAGACTTGAATGTAAGATCTGAAACCATAAAACTCCAAGAAGGGAACATAGGGGGGTAAGCTCCTTGACATCAGTATTGGAATGATTTTTTGGATTTGACACCAAAAGCAAAGGCAAAGGCAAAGCAAACTATAAAACAAAGACTACAGAACAAAAAAAGCTGCTGCTAGCCCTAACTGGTTTGGCCCAGTGGATAGAGCGTCGGCCAAGAGTCCCAGGTTCGATTCCGGTCAAGGGCATGTACTGTGGTTACTGGCACATCCTCAGTAGTGAGTATGTAGGAGGCAGCTGATCGATGTTTTTAACTATCCCTCTCCCTTCCTCTCTGTAAAAAAATCAATAAAATATATATTTTTAAAAAGCTTCTGTTCATAGAGGAGCTACTCTGTGCAGAACTCATTTTTTTATTTAAATTTCTTTATTAAGTTATTACATATGAGTCCTTATCCCCACATTACCCCCCATCCCCCACTCTCATGCCCTCACCCCCCTGTTGTCTGTGTCCATTGGTTAGGCCAGTGGTTGGCAAACTGCGGCTTGTGAACCACATGCGGCTCTTTGGCCCCTTGAGTGTGGCTCTTCCACAAAATACCACATGCGGGCGCACACATACAGTGCGATTGAAACTTCGTGGCCCATGCGCAGAAGTCAGTATTTTGTGGAAGAGCCACACTCAAAGGGCCAAAGAGCCACATGTGGCTCTCGAGCCACAGTTTGCTGACCACTGGTTAGGCCTATATGCTTGCATATAAATCCTTTGGTTGATCTCTCCCCTTTACCCCCACCCTCCCCTATCTTCCCTCTAAGTTCTGATCGATGCTTCTCTGTCTCTGGATCTGTTTTTATTTATCAGCTTATGTTGTTCATTATATTCCATAAATGAGTGAGATCATGTGATATTTATCTTTCTCTGGCTGGCTTATTTCACTTAGCATAATGCTCTCCAGTTCCATCCATGCTGTTGCAAATGGTAAGAGAAAGTACTTTGTGGGGATGGATCAATAGTATTAAGATAACAAGACATTGAGATTTTAGTCATAAGAATGAAGTTTAATTTGAGAATAATTATATAGTATTGCCATTAAAATAATGGGGTAAAAAGAAGCTAATAGGAAAATATATAGAGTAAAAAGGTCTCATGTGAGCCTTGTTGCTGCCGTTGTCCTTATGTGGTTTTCTGGGGGATTGTCCTGCCTTGCTCTGCTGGCCATTCCTTTCATAAGGACAGGGACTCTTGTTAACCTTGTTTTCTCCGCAGTCTAAACCTCCCTCAAACGAACAGGTGGAATCCGCACTAGTGTTTGCCCATGGCAGTGGCGGGGTTAATCCTGGAAGACTTCATGCAGTGATGTCTTTACAATTTTTCTTATTCCAGACATGAACTTTATAAGGGAAACCAAGAGACCTTGGGCAACAGTAGCCCAGGAGGATTTGATAGCAAATCATCCAGTTTTCTCTGACTTCAGTTACTGATCACATTGGCTTTATTTTTCACACGTCTCTAACTTTAACTTCTTTACAAGGGGCTTCTGGGGAAACAATAATTTCTGTTTTTCCCCCCCAGACAGCAAAAGGGAGGCCTAGATGAGGTATATAACATGATTTAGCCTTCAGTGTTCTCTTATTTCTCATGTGATTCTGCTTTAAATGCTCAGATATTGTGGAGACGTAGTTAGCTCTGTCCTCACACCACAGGAAAATGTTTCCTCCGTGCTTTGGTGGCAATATAACTTTCTGAGTCGCAGGACTTTGATTTAAGATGGCAGTGCATTGATGTAGCCATTTGTGTAGACAGACGGAAGTACAGATTTAGTGTAAATGTGTTTACACAGTCATGAATACTGCACATTCGCACCAAATACATTTTTCTACAAAGAAAATTTATTTTTTCCTAATACTTGTTTAAGATAAGCATTCCTCATTTCAAATGCCCTTTTACAAATGTCTTAGAAAAAAATGAAGTGACCCAGTTTTAGAAACTTTGAGGTCATTATTTTTGCTTTTGGAAAATGGACTTCTTATTGTGTATAGAAGAAAACCCAAGAGAGCATCTAGTTTAGATGATGGCACATGTCTTGGCTTGGCTGCCACGGCAACCTACCACAGAATGGTGTCTTCAACAACAGACATCTATTTCTCACAGTTTGGGAGAGTAGATGTCTAGGATCAACATGCCAGCAGGTTTGGTTCTGATGAAGCTCTCTTCCTGGCTTACAGATGGCCACCTCTTGCTGTGTGCTCACAAGGCCTTTACTCTGTGCATGTAGAAAGAGGAAGAGATGGCTGGTGTCTCATCCTTGTCATAAAAGGACACTGCTCCTATTGGATTAGGGCCCCACCCTTCTGACTCATTCAACCTTAATTACCTTCCTGAAGGCCCTATCCCCAAATTCAGTAAAATTTAGGATTGGACTTCACCCTATGAATTTGGGAGAACACAATTCAGTCTACAAGAGTGCAAATGCCCAAGATCCTATAATTAAAAAGTAAGATATATAATACCCTAGCCCAACAGCCTACATGTCTGACCACAGATTTAAAAAGATGACCACACTAGCATCTGGTGAGTCAGGTTCTTACAAGCATGGGAGGGACTGACTCTGCTTGTTCCAAACCCATTCCTTAAAAGCTGGATCTGCTTGTGCCACTGTGTCTGCAGCAATGCAGTTCACTCTGAATCTTGACTTTCGTACCAGGGGCAGCAGTTTCTCAGTTCCTTCAGAGTTTATGCTCCAAGCTCAGTCTTCATCAGCTCACCTGCTGAGAGTTCTTCCTCCAGTGTGCACACTCTGCAAAATGCCTGCAGTGGTTTCTTCGAATTCTCTCTGGTCTGCAGGCTCCCTGTTTCTCTGACTTGTACTGCAACCGTGGGGTATAGAAGTGGAAATAGTTGGGGGTTGGGCTTGATTTTATTTTTAGAATGGAAGGGAATCTATAACAATAATGAGCACAATACTTCCACACAATTGGTTTAATTAATCAAGGGTCTTGGGCTCTTGTTCTGGGACTGCCTCTTTCTTTCATTCATGCATTCAGTTACTCAATCAACAAACCGTTACCTACTATGTATCAGGCATGGAAATAGATTATAGGGACGTGACAATGAACAAACATATATAATTCCTGTTCTCTGAGAATTTATAAGTGGTGGGATCGTGAGCAAGTTCCTTGTTCTTTCTGAGATTTATTTCCCGCTTCCTAAGGAAGGACAATTAAAATGGTAAATCATCAATGTTGAAAGGGATTGATTTTTAAGATTTTTATTTTTTTCTCTAATTACTGGAATAATTATTTCTCTTAAGGAACTGGAAGATCCAAAAACAGCATACATAAGAAAAATTAAAGTCACCTGTGATCCATGATAAATAGTGTTCATCTTTTGCTGTGTTTCTTCCCAGACTGTTGCTACATCTATGAATACACATGTGTGTACACACATATATTTTTGTTTAGAAAATTTGGCATCATTTGTAGTCTGGTTTGAAATGGAGGTTTTTTCTTAGTATTATTTTATAGATATTTTTTATGTCATTGAATATTATTAGTATGCTTGTTAATGGCAGCTTGGTGATCTATCATATAGACATATAATATTTAACTATCTCATTTAGGACATTTAACTTATTTTCTCATTTTCACTAATATAAACATATGGCAATACATGCCTCTGATTGCTTCCTCAATATAAATTCATGGAAGTAGGATTGTCAGCTCAAACAAGTTTTTGCCTGTTGAATATATATTGCAAAATTTCCATCCAGGAAGCTTGTGTCAATTTATATGCCTATTAGCTAAATACAAGAGTCTTGTTTTTTCCCCTGTAAATTCACCCACATAGATTATATTTTGAAAAGCTGTGCTTTGTTAAGAGATGAAAATGTATATATTTTTAAGTTTAAAAATTACAATGTAGAATTTGGATGAACTTTTTATGTATCTTTTAGCTATTTCCATGTCTGTAATTCCTATTTATATCCTTTGCCTATTTTAATATTTTTTTCCTTATAAATTTGTTAGAGCACTCTTTCTCTTAAAGTTATTAAACTATTTTTTTATGTATTGCAAATATTTTATCAATTCTTTGGTTTGCCTCTTACACACAGGGTGGGGCAAAGTAGGTGTACAGTTGTGAATATGCAAAACAGAGTTTTTCTTATACTATCATTATTATTTATTGATTATTGTATTATTTTCCATAAGCATATGCATTTCAGATTAACAACACATTTTTTAAATTATAGCTATTAGTTCTGCTTCTTTTGCTTTGTTGTTTAGAAAACTTTTAGATCACACAGTTAGATATATTTTTCTAGTTTCTTTTTGGTTGTAAAGTATCGAGTCTATTTTGGGAATTTCTGTGTCTGTTTATTCTGCCACGTTATATTTGTTCTGGTCTTTTGTATACAAGGTTTCCAGTACCATTTCCTCTTCCTCCTTTTTATCCTAATCCTCTACATTGTAGAAAGTGTCTCTACCTTGACTTTCACAGTGATTTTCTGTGTGCATTCTGGTTTTGAACTTCTGTGAAAGACCTTCAAAATTTAGCTATGGTATGTTTACTGTCCTTACTTTATTAACTCAGACAGTACATCTTCATCTTAGTCAGTTGTCCTATCTTATCTTTTAACTTTTATCCTCAGTTTGAACTTTCTTAATGACATGAAACATGTACCATTTGAAACTTTCTTCTATTTTTCTAGTAAATATTTTGCAATGAAAATAATCCCTGATGTCTCCTCTTTGAGAGTTTTTCCAAAGTCCTGTTTTGCATTATAGAGTTTTTTCATAGGTGCCACTCATCCCTGGCAGAACAGAAATCTATTATGTAGGCCTGCCACATGTCCCCAGTGTGTGTGGCTTGGCTTTGGATCTTCTCATAGAATCTTCTGATCCAATTTTGTCTGTGGGACTTGGTATATTTTCACTCATTCTAGGGTGAGGACCACAAATACCAAGAGTCTGACATCCAAGGCTTCCCAAGAATGACTGACTGACGAGAGAGAGGGTTTCCATCTCCCAGGAAGAAGGGGAAGGTGCCCAGGGAGAGCCCAACTTCACACTCTAAGGTTGAGGGGTGTCGGGGCTGAGCCGCAGACCATTTTAGTGGCCCAGCAGCCCGGGTAGGAGGTCCGCAACTTGGGCCTTGGGCAGTTCTAGCAGAGGAGTTTTATTTCTTCCTTCTCTGTGTTGCTAAAGCCTCCTCCAGGACCCAGTTTTTCTCTTCCTAGGTTTTTAGTTGGTCCACCGTCCACTCTAGGTTTCTGTATCCAACCTCCCTCCTATGGAGCTCAGGAAAGGTACATCACTCTGGGAAAGAAGCCCACTCATCAGAGGAATCCCCACCACTCTCTTTGGTTTATGTGCAATTAACCTTGACTTCCTAGTGAAGTTATGCTCTGGCTTGTCTGGGGCTCAGCCCTGGCACCCCTCAACCTCGAAGTGTGAAGGGCACCTTCCCTTTCTTCCTAAGGGATGGAAACCCTCTCTCTCTCTCTCATCAGTCAGTCATTCTCGGGAAGACTTAGATGTCAGACTCTTGGTATTTGTGGTCCTCACCCTAGAATGAGTGGAAATACAGCAAACCTTTAGGTGGAGATACCTAGAAATTGGTAGCATGTGAGAACCACTCTTCTGTAATTATCAGGCTGTTTCAGACTTTTTTCTTATAGTTCCTGGCTTATTTTAGTGGGTTTCTAGAGGAGATATAATTAGATACCTAGGATGAAATAAGATGGTGAAGACTTAACTAGGAAATCAGGAATGGATCCTAAAGCTTATTTGAAATAACACCTCTCTTGCCAGCCTCACAACTGTGATTTGAGGATAAAATGAGCTGGTAAATGTGAAAAAATTTTAAAGGCTGTTTAGAGCATTATACAACTACAAAGTCGCTTTATCTCCACATTTTATGAGACCAAAATCAGGAGCCTTGGAAGCAAATTTGAGTTGCAATTTTTTTTTTAAGTTATATGTGATAATGGAAGATGTCTATTTAAGTGAAGCACAAAGCCATTCTATTTCCATGAGGTTCGCCCTCTCCTTTCACAGCAGCACATCTGAAATAGAAGTTTGTCTTGTTCCCCCCCAAGAGAAGGCTGGCCTGAATTTCCACTTTAGACTAGTTCTTTGAGTGCCAAGAGATTGTTTCAGCAAAAAAAAAACCAATCTGCAGATAGGTCTGCCCCCGCACAATGCCAGCCATCGGGGGCAAGAGCTCTAATTAAAATGGAAGAGTTGGTAATTTTCGGCCTATCTGGGAAGCTTAAAGCTGATGTGGTTTGAATGAAAGTAATGACTTTTGCTTAAAATGCAAATATTAATGCAAAAAAAAAAAAAAGAGCTGGGACTGACTCTTGGTGCAATTGAAAGATTATAATTTCTTTTTCATGCCTTCCCTTAGAGTAATTGTCCTTTTTCCTCCTGAAACTCTGCACTATATGCATTTAACATGCAGGACACTTTTTTCTCTTTAATGTTTCTTCCAGTTGGCAGCATGTCTGTCTTTTTAAAGTATTAGAAACAGTGCAAATGTTAAGTATTAATAAATCTTCGAAAAAGTCGTAAGGATTTGTTGTTGTGTATGTTTATTTGTGTGGCGTGAGCCAGTTTCAGAAATAGCTTTCTCCCAGGTCTTCTCAGTTTGGTTGTCTGGATAGCGTTTGTCACCCAGCCCCATAGTCTCATTTTAGACATGAAAAGCAAAAGTGACCACATTGTGAAAAGCACACGTTTACCCTGACACATTTGTTTCTATCAAAATAAAGTTTTAAAATTTGAATTAACATGCATTGCTTTGGTTTAAGGATGCGTACCTAATTACCAAGTATTGCAATAAAAATGTGTGTTTTGAACATTAGGACATTCACAAAGGTAGATGGAAATGTGGTTAATTATACTAGTACTGTACATGTGAAAAGCATTCCAGCTCCTTGCTATTTTTTTACTAATTACAATCATTGTGAGTAAAAAGTATACTTAATGAGGAGTTACAATGGCTTGAACATTGCAAAGTTATTGTTATAATTAAGGCAAACTTAAAGCAAGAAAAAATTAAAACTACCCATATTCCTCTACCCTAATAAATCATGCTCCCCCCACCTCTTATTGATATACTAATGATGTTTTATATAGTTGCAATGACAGTATATGAGCACCATTGAGTTTAGCATTTTCATTCAACATTCATTATGTAGAAAGCATATCTTTTTTCAATTTCCAACTGCACATTATGGCTTTCTGGGGGTGTTTGTCAAACACGCATTTGTTTCCCATTATTTATTCATTTATCTTTTTTTAAATATATTTTTATTGATTTCAGAGAGGAAGGGAGAGGGAGATAGAAACATCAATGATGAGAGCGACTCATTGATCAGCTACCTCCTGCACGCCTCCTATTGGGGACCGAGCCCACAACCTGGGCATGTACCCTTGACCGGAATCGAACCCAGGACTCTTCAGTCCACAGGCCGATGCTCTAGCCACTGAGCCAAACCAGCTAGGGCTGGCATTATTTTTGTTTATTTTTAGATAATACCAAAATGAACATCTTTGCTCAAATTTAATTTTAATTTTCTGTGGGGAAGGTTTTATTTTTAGAATAAATGGAAGGAAGTGAGATTACCATGCCAAATGTCAAGCAATTGAGTTAGTTAAGTGGTGGAGAACAGCCAGGTGAAGGAAGTCCCTGTAGGTGACTCAGAGTGTCCTGCCTGGAGAAATAAGTGAGTGAGCCATGTTGGGGGGTGGGGGGGGGAGGCGAGAGGGGTAAGGAAAGCTCACACCGCTGCACCCTGCTGCTGAATGGTGCTGAAGACACCCAGTGCTGAGGCTGGGCAGGTGTTGAGTGCCCCAGAACATTCTGCTGGGAACCTCTTTCTTTTTCTCAACCAGCATCCTTAGGAAATGGCCTTGGGTGTGAATCAGACTGACTGGGAGGCCCACTCCACACGCCTCTCATTGTCTTTGGAGTTTTTACTTCCAGTCCCAAGTCAGGGTTGGCTGGTGCATGGGGGGCATCGGATCCGGCCTAGGCAGCCTGGAAAAAGCAGTGCAAGGGGAGAGAGATGACCACATAGAAGGGCCACACCTGCAGTATCATTCCAAAATCAGGCTCTGTTTCACTTCACCCACACACAAGGGCAAAAGTGGTGCCTACAGGGGAGCCAGTCCTCCTTCCATCAGAGTTGGAGCTGGGGGAGCTGATGGAGAAAAACCAGCATTTATGCACAGCATTTGGGAACATTTGATAATACTCCTTAAACCCCAACATCTCTCCTCGTAGCATGGCTTCATAGCAGAGTTTACTATTTATTTCTGTTTCTTTTCAGTTAACAAGTTCTTGCTAGTTTATCAAACTGCAATTAAATAACCCAGTGAACTCTGCCTTTGCTGGTAAGAGTATTTATAAAATAAGGGTAATATTTTAGGAAAGAGAAAGGAAAAAAAAAAACAGCCACAAAAAGGCTGCATTATGAGATTTCCAATTTTGCCACAATTTTATTCTCTGGGAATCCAGGGCTTTGAATAGATTGATGATGTAGGAACTGTGATAAGAAATTTTTCTATGGTAACAAATGAAAAATTGAAAACCCACTTCAGCCATATTTGAGTTCTCATTATTATCACTTTGTCTTTTCACCAATTACCTGTCTGCTGTGCTTTTCACCAGCCTAGGCTCTGTGGCCACAGTCAGCAGCTGTAGGTTTTCTTCATTTTTGAATGTTTTTGTCTATAGCAGTATATTCCTAATGTTACCACTACCCCTTCTTACAAAAGGCATACAGAACTGTAGGAAATGTGTACATATTTTAGTAGTCAACATATTTATCTGGAAAAAGAAAAAATACCAGTTTGCACTGAGTCGTTCTCAAAAATGTGGAGACTGAACAGTAGAGTTGAAATCATTTGACACAGGTTCACATAGGTCTCTATTTCTCTGTCCTACTAATCTTCCAGATAAGCCTGGCTTTAAAATTACTATGCATCCTAACCCTGGGCAGTGTGGCTTAGTTGGTTGAGCACCACCCCATCCAATGAAGGGTCATGGGTTCAATTTCCAGTCAGGGCACATACTCTGTGAGTTCTGTTCCCCCATTGGGGTGCGTATGGGAGGCAAGTGAACAACTGATCAAGGTTTCTTTCTCACATTGACGTTTCTCTCTTCCTTTCTCTCTCACTCTCAAAAAAATTCAATTAAAATAAATAAAATTACTATGCATCCTAGAAATGGATACAAATGTATTACGAATCAAACTTCAGTGCTTCTACATATTTTTCATGTCACAATAGCACTTTTAAACCCATTTAAAGGCCTTCAAAGCATTCAGGGACTGTTTAGAAGCACAGTGTTCTTGCTCTAAGCATAAAAAAAGAATTAAAAAAGTGATTAATGAGGAAAACCAGACAGGAAGGATTTACCATATATCTTGTAAACAAGAGGCAATTTGCTGTGTGGCTAATCAATGAAGACAAACCATCATCCAGGAGATTGGCTAGAACCCAACTGTCAGTAAAGGCAAAATGGAGCTGAGGCCTGGAAAAAGAGAAATAATCTCTGAGTAAAAGAAGGCGATGGAGGATTAGAATTAGGTAGAAATGAATTCAAGGCAAATTCACATTATAGATTCCACATATAAGTGGAATCTAATGAACAAAATAAACTGATAAACAAAATAGATCCAGAGACAAAGGAGCATGGAACAGACTGGCGAATCTCAGAGGGAGTGAAGGAGGAGGGGAGATGAGATTAACCAGAGAATTTACACGCATATATGCATAACCCATAGACACAGACACTAGTGCGGTGCAGGCCTGGTTGGGGCAGGGCAGAGCAGGATGGAGGGAGTCAATGGGGTGTCAGGGGGGGAGGGGGATGGGGATATCTGTAATACTTTCAATAATAAAGATAAATTAGAAAAAATCACATTATAGAGAATATAGTAGAACTGCAATGTTCTTTAAAGTCGAGGGGATTTTGGGTGGAGTCTCAATTGAACAAAAGAGTAGAGGAAAGATGGGACTAAAGAAAGGTCATTTTCTCCAGTCTGAGCGTGGACTCCTCAGCAGGCAGAAATCCATAGTCCTGCTAATCCTGCAGGACAGGAGGCAGAGCTTGAGCTCTGAGCAGACCTCAGATGAACAGATGATATTTTTTGTTTGCTCATGACATCTGACATTGGGAAGCTCTTTTGATAGCTTATTATTGAGGTTCAGGCATGGGATCCAAGGAGAGGGCTTCTGTTGGAGATGCTGTGGTGCCTGACTCCCAGGAGCCTGGCTCCTTAGGGCAGGGCACAGGAGTGAGAGAGAAAGTAGAGAACCTGGCTCTTCATCATAGTTGATCCCTGTATTATTCCTTCTGCTAACCTGTTCTTACTTTTGAGAACAATTAAATATATTATCCATTCCAAGCTAAAAGATCCCAAAGCTCTTACCTTTCTTCATTAAGTGTGTTTTCTAATCCTCAAATTATGTTGGCTTTATGACCTTGGGCAGGTCACTAAACCTATCTGAGCTTTATCCCACTTAACTCACAGGAGCGTGCAGAAGTGTTTTCTAATAAAAGTGCTTCTTGGCATTTGCAGTCACTGGCTGTGTTTGCAAGGATTTAAAATGCCTTCTCTTTTTCAGTATCTGCTTTTGCTTTTCCTTCCCAGAGTCGAAAACATGCAAGCAAAGTCCGACTGTACTACATGCTTCACCCCAGGGACGGTGGGTGTCCTGCCAAGAGGCTCCGGTCAGAAAATGTGAGTATCTGGCACCTTGTGATATCCTTAGGCAATTTGTTGTGTTTGCTAAGAACTTTGCAGATCAAGGAATTGTAGCCGCATCCAGCTTAGTGGGAAAGCTGAGTGAGTGGAAACAGTTCTCGTTAAGTATTATAAAAAATATTACATGTAAGGAAGCCTTCCCTTTTTCCTGCCAGAACTTGCCAATGTGGTAATGAGGACTTTTTGATGACACTGCGCTGGGACCAGGCAAAGGTCCCTAAAGAATGCGCAGAAGTGCCAGTACAGAGCGGGGCTGGGTGAGAGACAAGAGCCATCAGAAGACAGAGCAGGGAACATGACCTAAGAGGCAAACCTGCTAGAATAACAGATACTTTGCTTTTTACATATTTTATTTTCTCTTTGGCGTGTAAAACAGGATGCCAATTTGTTCATTTATAATGAGGACTGTACGTATCTTGCAAATAAAAAATAATCAGTTCTTTATTTCTGTGAGTCTGTTTTGTTTGTTCATTTGTTTTGATTTTCTAAGAAAAATTCCGTGTATAAGTGAAATCATGTGGTATTTGCCTTTCTCTGTATGACTTATTTCAATTAACATAATACCCTCTACATCCATTCATGTTGTTGCAAATGGATTTCATTATTTTTATCACTGAGCAATATTCTAATATATGTAAACATCTTATTTATCCATTCAACCCATTCATCTAGCAATGGACACATAGGTTGCTTTCATATTTTGGCTATTACTAGTAATGCTGCAATGAATATAGGTAGGCATATATCTTTTCAAACTAGTGTTCTCATTTTCTTTGGGTAAATACCCAGAAGTGCAATTGCTGGGTTGCATAGTAGCTCTATTTTTAGGTTTTTGAGGCATTTCCATAGTGTTTTCCATAGTGGCTGCACCAATTTGCAGTCCTACCAACAATGAGAGACATAGTCATAGCTATGAGAAACACTGAGGATTAGACACAGACATTCCTTACCCTCTGAGTCCGGAGGAGGCTGCAGGTATAGAACTTATACCCTTCTCAGCTTGTGCTCCTGTTTCCTTTGCTGCCACATAGATGCCTGTCTTCTTTCTTAAAAATTACTACATAATCATTGAAGAAACTTGACAAAGGCTGCACCTGTATATTCTTCACAAGGAAGAAAAGAGAGAGGGAGAGTGACATATGACCAAAGATAGTGAGCATCCAGACTGGTGTTGTTATTGAATTCCAAGCATGCCTGTTAGCATCACAAAGTGAACTGCTCATACGCAGATACTGGTAATCTGGAACACTGTAGAGTTTTCTTTTCTGCCTCAGTGAAGCAGCATTTAGAGCTTGTTGGAGGGAAAGGATGCCATGAATACTTTGCAAGTGCTACGACATGGGACTGAGTCTAGTTCCGCCAGTGCTCAGCCTTATGGCCTTGGACAGGTAATTGATCTCTGTGAGCCTCAGTTTCCTCAATACTGCTAAATAATCATACTTTCTCACTGGTCTTTTGAATATGAAATGAAAGAATAGGTAGTGAGGTGCATTGTTACATGTCAGGCACTGAGGAAGGAGAGGTAAATAAGACACAGACTTGTATAAAAGAAACTCATAATATAGTGAGGGAGATTAACATCGTATAAAAAATAGCTATAATGTCACCCTGTAGGTGTTTCTTAACATTCTTCACAAAGTCCCATGGAAACAAAGGACAAGTGATTATGCCAGGGCAATCCTACCAGGGAAGGTGTTACTCAAGAGTTGGCACTTGAGTTGGGGTCTTCGGGCTTGAATGGATTGTACTGATGGAGGCAGTCGGAGTGAGAAAGGAAGACAGGGGCATTCTATCAAAAGGATGTATGCAAGCACAGGAGAGTCGGCCTAAGCCAGTTCTGTGTTACCTCAGAGTCCTTTAGCTACACTGGAGTCATGCTTTCCATCAGGTATCTATTAGAAGAGAGACAGAATTAGTTTTTTTCCCTTCGAAGTTATCCAGCAAAGCGGTCTGTATTGCATTACTCAATAGCCATTTAGTGTCTTATCCCAAGAGTCAGAGACATTGAGTGCAGGGACACTTGACAATGAGCTGAATCTATTCAAATTCTCAGCATGAATGTTCCACTTTTATCTGGGCTTCTGGGGAGGGCGTGGTCAGACAGACAGGAAGGGGGCGCTGGACGCAAGCTGTGCTCCTCCAAGACACGGTGTTGCCACTCTGGTCAGACCCATGATTCACCCACTCAGGCTCTGGTTCTGCCAGCAACCTTGAGATCAGTTTATGGAGTGAAAGATCTTTGAGTTTTAGAGCAAGAAGTACTTGAAAGGATTTGAGGGCTTTTTCCTTTGATGTATCTGTATTTTGCAAACTTTGATCTACCTTTGATTTATTAAATCATTTTTCTTATAACTTATTAGTGTTAAAGTAAATCAGTAAACAGGAAAAAAACAATCTAATGATCTTACTTTTGAAATAAATGGTTGGTGCTTTTATTAGGCTATGTATATTTCATAGGTGAATATATGATTTTCACTAGGCATTTTGGCATACTGGATGAAGTGCAGAGGTCACACCCTGTCCCTCTCCAGGGCTCTGAGAGTCACTGTTGCTAATTATTTGGGCAAACTTTGTTTTGTACAGACTCATACCTAAGTATTAAGAGACTGAGTATACAGATGGACAACGGCAAGGCCATATATAAAAACAGAACTTGGTCCGGAAAACCAAGCCTTTAACGCGCAGTAACCATCCCAGAAAGTCTGCCTAAATCCGACTGATAGGAATTCTGACCACTGTCCCTAGTAACCACCCAGGGAAGCCAAACAGTGACCTTGGTAACAATAGTCCCCAAATGGACAGGGCTTGATTACTGCCTTTTAGCTTCCCTAATTTTTGTCCTCACTTCCAACTTAGGACCAACCAGAAAAAGCCACCTATGCTTCCTAACCAATCACAGAGGCTGTCCTCTTCTAGTTAACCCACCTGTAGCTCCCCCACACCAGGGCCTCCCTTTCATCCATCATAAAGCTTTCCCGCTTTTCTGCTTGCCTTTGAATCGCCTCCAAATACGTGACAGTGGCTGACTCTTTGCTATAGCGAGCTTTGAATAAATAACCTTTCTTTGCTCATTGGGTTGGTCTTTATTTGGTTGGTCTGTAAAATGGGATAACAATAATACCTAATGTACAAGTTTGTCATAAGGCCTAACTGAGGTGACATTTATGTAGTGCTTTGTTTTCAAAGTGCTTTCTGTGTGCTTTGTTATTATTATTGATCCTCTTCCCACCAGCACCCTGCGTTCTTGGAAGGATGTAACGCTGTCTTCCACCTGCTTCTCCATTTCTGCCCATGCTCCCATCTGCCCTGCTTCCAGGAGCTGGGATTTGCGTGCCAGTGTCACAGGGTTGAGAGCAGTTTCCTGGCTGCCCTGAATACCCAAGTGAGAGGCTTCTAAAAAGAGAAAACTTACTGCTGACTTTCCAGACCCTGACCTCTAAAGAACCTTGTGCCCTCAGTGATTCCTGAGATGGGTGGGGCTGGTGAGTAATGGCAGCCATCCTTCCCCTCCCCCTTCTGAGCCTCTGGAATACATAGGAACTGCACGTTTACATGCAGATAAATGGCCAGGTCTGTTATTATAGCTAAGTCCTGTTACCATTTCTACTGCAGGTCATTTGACCGTTTGTTGCTATTGTTGTTTAAAAACTTAAACTTATTTTTGTCTGCTGTCCTGGCATTCCTAGCTTTTAAAATTCCTCCTTCATATGCTTTTACTTTTCACAATCATCCTTTGGGTCTTCTATTTTTTCCCCCTTGAAATTTTAGAGCAAGACATCTTCCCCTTGATGCCACAGAGTAAAATTACACGTGAAATAAATTGTTATAGTTGATTGCTTTAGAGCGACTTTCAGTAATCCCCTGAGCATTCAAGCCAAGAACAGGCTTCAGAAATCCTCTAGCGCATTGATAATCACAGTCTTTCACCGATGGCCCTTTTTATTATCTTCTTACCCAGGGGTCACGTGCTTTGAAAAAAACCATCTGTTTGGGAAATAGCACTTTTAAGTATAAAGGTGATTTAGTTTATTTATTTATTTATTTTTGTTCTGTAAAGATAACTAACTGCCAATCCAAATCTCTAGTCAGTATTAAGTAAATGGTGTTTTTATCTGGAGTTAATATAATTCCTTGTAAGTGGAGGAACTTGACATTTGGTTAGTGTGATCAGGCTTATCAGGGCTACATATTTACCTGATTTCCCTTAGGCCTGAAGTGTTCAGCATTGCTTGAGAACCTGCAATATTATTTTCACAGATACCTAAACACCCCGGATTTCAGGTTGGGAGGACTCAGTGTAATCAAACCCCTCCCCTACTCTTATTACAAAGGTGAAAATAAAGCCCAGAGAAGCACCATGCTTTGTCCAAATTGGTCAGGCCTGAGGTCAGGACTCTCCCTGCTTCCCCAAATCCTATTTCCAGGCTTTTTCCTCATATCTTGAAACTGTATCTTACGTTTAGGCATTGCAGCCATCGCTGCTGGGTCCAGAGCTGAGAGTACTGTTGTTCTGGGTCAGAGAAATAATAGTAGCTGTCACTTTTCAGGCACTTCCCTACGTTCTAAATGCTTGCATACATTAACACATTTAATTCTCCCAACTTTTCTGCAAGGCCGCCCTCAGAGAAGCAACCTGAAATAGAGATTAGGTAACTGGACTCTGGTCACATAACTGGTAAGTGGCATACACAAGGCTGGGGAAATATAAAGAAAAAAAAAGAAATTTCCTCCGGGACTGCAAACTCACCCACCATGCCATGTCTTGAAACAGGTAGAAAGCACTTACTTTCTAAAGCTGCCTTGTCCTCTGTTCCTTGCGAGGAACAGTTTATGAGTGTCCAGCAGGTTGCAGGTTTTGCTCAATAGGAAGCATCGTTCCAAACCCCTTACTTTCTACCTGTTTCATGTGCTGGGGGTACAAAGGTGAAAAGACTAAGAACCTTCTTCAACAGAAATCAGGATCTAGAGCAGTGGTTCTCAACCTTCTGGCCCTTTAAATACAGTTCCTCATGTTGTGACCCAACCATAAAATTAGTTTCGTTGCTACTTCATAACTGTAATGTTGCTACTGTTATGAATCGTAATGTAAATATCTGATGGGCAGGATGGTCTTAGGCGACCCCTGTGAAAGGGTCGTTCGACCGCCAAAGGGGTCGCGACCCACAGGTTGAGAACGGCTGATCTAGAGTGTGTGTGGGTCTTTTAATATAGTGTGACAAGTGCTACTGTAGACAGGTTTAGGCCACCACCTGGGCACAAGGAGAGGTTTCCAGCCTCTCTGGGTAGGATAGGACAGGGCAAGGTTTCCTAGAGAAAGGGACACTGAGCTGATTCTTGAAGGACAGGTGTGGGTGAGCCAAATGAAGAGCAGTGAGAAAGGGCTCTTCTGAGTGGGGTGTCGACATGAGTAATGTCTTTAGGGACATAAAATTCAAAGGTATTTCTAGAGTATAAAGGGCTAGTGAGGGTGGCTGTGTTAGTTTCCCAGGGCTGCTGTAACAAATTACTACAAACTGGGTGGCTTAACACGACAGAATTTTATTCTCACACAGTTCTGGAGGCTATGAATCTGAAATAAAGGCGTAGGCAGGGCCTCCCTCCAGAGACTCTGATTGGAGAGGTCCATGCTTTCCTCCTTGCTGCTGGTGGTCACTGGCAATCCTGGGTGAACCTTGGCCTGCAGCTGCAGCCAGCCTGCCGTCACAGGTCCTTCTGCGTGTTCTCCCCTCTTCACCTAAGGGTGCCGGTCATTGGAGTTAGGGCCCATTGCGATTCAGTATGGCCTCATCGTAACAAATAAACCGGCAAAGACCTTATTTCCAATTAAGGTTCCGTGTCGGAGGTGGACATACATTGTAAGGGGACAGTGTTCACCCAGCAGAGTAGTGAAGACAAAAGTTGAGGTTGGGATGGTGAACAGAGGACAGATCTACAATGTGCATAATACTGACATTTACTTGGTCAATAGTAATTTCGTCAACTGTAGGTGCATTTACCCACAAATGCTGTGCATTTCGGCTCCCAGCTGTGCACTTAGAGCTGGCCCTGGCTCGGACGCAGAGTTGTTTTTACCGCTTTCTCTTGGACTTTCTGAACCTTAATTGCTGTGGTTTTAATCAGGGCCTATCATCACTGCCCTGTCCGCCTCTCGGAGCATTGAAGGGCTCAGGCAAAGCTTCCTGTGTGTGAAGCTGCAATTATAAACGTATGTGAAGTGTTATTTCACAGAATTTTGCAAGGTTTGTAAGCTAGGAATGGATTCTACATTTTTAAATGTTTAGGGGAAAAAATTCAAAAGAAGAATAATATATTGTGATGCATCAATTTCATGAAATTAAAATGTTAATGTCTAAATAAAGCCCTATTGGAACACGGCCGCACTCAGTCCTTTACGTATAGTCTGTGGTCCTTTCTCCGCAACAGCAGAGCTAAGTAGTGGCAGCAGAGGCTCGAAGTCTCTCAAAACCTAAAATACAGGGTGGGTAAAGGTAGGTAGACAGTTGTGAGTACAAGAAAGAGTTTGTTCTTATATTATTATTACTTATTGATTATTGTATTACATATTTGTATTACAACTATAAACCTATTTTTGCCCACCCCTGAATTTACTCTCCAAGTAAAATATTTGCTCACCAAAACGTCTGCTGACACCTGTGTGAAGTGGGTGACTTTGGAGAAGGAAGAGGGCTTTCTCACTCCTCTAGGCCTGGGTTGCCCTGCTCACAGGAATGACCCTTCAGGGCATTTGGACTTTAAAGCTGCCTTGTCCTCTGTTCCTTGTGAGTTTCACTTTATGAGTGTCCAGCAGGTAGAAGGTTTTGCTCAAAAGGAAGCATCGTTCCAAACACCTGAGCAGGAATTGGCACTGTTGCTTTCTGCTTTATTTCTTTCAATGCAGATAGTTTGAAATTTATGACCAGATTATGTTGTAAGAATTAGCTTAAAGCCTGCAAAAATGTGGGAATAATGAGGATGTTTTGTTTCTTCCACCACCTACACATCAGGCTCAACTTATGATAACCCAAGCTCCTGAGTTTTCTGGGATAGCAATGATTAAGAATATTCTTTCTTGTCACTACACATCAATAATATCTCTTGGAAAGGCAAATGTTTCCTCTCTACACTGTACCCGGAAGTGGAATAAAAACAGAGACACGAGTGTTGATCTAAATGATGAAAACAGAGCTCATTGATTTGTTGTGCCCTCTGGCTTTGCAGCTGTATGTGACTTTCTAGGCCTGAGCCCAGGTCTTGAGCTTGGGGCTCTGTTATGAAACTCATTCATACTGAAATATACATCATACTTGTTACCTCTATACAGAATCTGCTCTAGAGGAGAGAAAAGAATTACTCAAATAGACAGCTATGAAAGTAATTTTTTAACAGTGGAGTTGGTATTATGGGCCTTTGATTACTAAAAGCCTTGTCACCACCATCCTGTCCTCTGTAACTCCATTATTCTATTGTTGCAATATCATTGGATATATTTTCTTGTTAGCAGGTCACTTGTTATGTCCTCTTTATGTATCAGGCCATATATTAAACACTTGGTAGAATTTTATTTGAATTTTATTAATGCAGGTAAGAATCTGTATTTCTTCCACTTAAAAAGATGTGAAGACTGAAGCATGGGTCAGGTATCTTACCTAAAATCCCACACCTTGTAAATGATATATCCAAGATTCAAACACAATAGAGTTTGTCTCTAGAACCTGAGCTCTGTATTACTATAAATTCTTCATTAATTTATTTATTTTTTCTTTAAGAAATATTAATTGATTGCCTACTCAGAATCTGGTACTTTGGTGATTGCTTAGAATTTAATAGTGAATGAAACAGATATAGTTTCTGTTTACAAGTGTTTACAGGATTTTTTAAAGGTCATATGAATATACAAATAAAGGAAAGGAGTGAAAAAGCATAGAATTGAGAACCATATGGTCTTTGGGCTCAGAGAAGCCTTCCTGATTCTTGAGCTGAGTCTGAAGATCAGTAAAGATTGACTAGTTAAGAGGTAAGAGGAGACAGGGGGATTCCAGGCAAAGGGAACAGCATGTGCAAAGCCTCTGCTGTTAAGAAGATCACTTAAGGAATAAAAAGAAAGCCAGCATGGCTAGTGTTCAGAGATAGAAACAGGCAGTAATGTGAGATACAGAGAGTGGATTAATGAAAAAAAGAGTAGAGGTGAAGTGTCAAATATCAGCCTTTCAATAGTTCACTGAAAGAGTATGACCTCTGAAAAGGGTCATGGCAGCAGTGAAAAATGAGAAAAAAATAGATGTGAGAGATAATTAAGCAGGTAAAAACAGATGAACTGAATAATGGGTGTGAAAGGGAAGATGGTTTTTGAATGACTTCCAGGTTTAGAACTTGCACAATTAGATGGTTGAAGCCATGACAACCTTCATTTTTAAGGCCATGGTCCAGAGAGCAGAAAGATCTGAGAAGCAGGCAAGGAAGCAAGGAAAACCCTTTCTCCAGGTTGTTCAGTGTTGACCCAGGCTGAGCAGGACTGAAGTTGTGTAAATATGAATGTGGCACCAGCCAAGAGGTAGGGAGCAATTAGGGAAAATGGACTGGTGGATTTTTGTTCTCAGAGCTTCTACTCGGTCAAGTCTTTCTACTTTTCTGAAAGAGGGTGAGGCCATGCCTGGGGCCATCCCAGGAAGTGGATCCCGCACAGGCACAGGCTAGAGATACCTACAGGTGCGCTGACGTCCAAAGCCAGAGCAGTGAGTTAGGGAGCTCAAGGCAGTCACTTAGTGGGGGGACTGTGGTGAAAATAGTACTAGCACCCTGACTCCCTGGGCTAAGCCAGCAGGAAGTTATCTGGAAGGTTTCCAGAGAGAGATGCAGATGCTGGCAGTGGTCAGATACATGCTTCCACTAGGAGAGCTGGGGTTATTGAAAGGTTTAAACAGCTCAGATGTGGTCCTGTGACCTTGGTCCAGGGACTCTCAAAGGGTTCATCTTGTTCCTTAGTTTAAAAGACAGAGATGGTAGGACAAAAGGAACACAATTTTAGATTTTCTGAGGACACGTCTTTACCTTATTTATTTTTGTGTCCTTAACACTTCACACACAGGGATTCTGTAAATGATTGTTCATATTTCCATAATAAGATATTGTCCTGTTATTTTTTCTTCAAAAAAAATTATGATTTCAAAAATAATTTTAATAAAAATGATCATTTGTGTAGAAAGTCTTGTAGAGTATTTCCATGAAATCATACTTGAGATACATACCTATCAAAATGCTTTTGTTAAAAGAATATCTTGTGAAGTTGGATTTGTTCAAGAAAATATGAGGGTTATGAATAGTTTCCATAGAATCTTCACCAGATTCTTGGCCTTTTTTGGGTCCTCCTCTAATAGGAAAACCCTTTGGAAGGGAAAGGTGGGTTTTTGGAGAGTATATTCTCATAGCATGAGCTGGCCTCTCCAGCAATTACTTCTGATCAAGGACTACACATTCTAACTCCATCTTCCCCCTGCAAAATCCTGCTCGCTTATTTGCTCTCTCTGCCAGGAGTCCCTGCCTCCTTTCTCCTGTCTGTCCTTGAGGCTTGACCCTCTTTTACCACAAATCAAGGCTGTTAGTACAGGTGTTGATGTGGCGCTAACAGAGGTAGATGTCCTTCCCAGACCCCAGCCCTCTTTCACAAGACACTGAGGAAGTTCTCTTCTAAAGGACATTTCGGTGCTGACTCAGGGGGAGACTGAGCATATCTATCAGATGATTTAAGACATAGAAGCTATCTGCACAGCAAAAGAAACCATCAACAAAACAACGAGAAAACCCACTGTGTGGGAAAACATATTTGCCAATGACATATCTGATAAGGGCCTAATCTCCAAAATTTATAGGGAACTCATACAACTTAACAAAAGAAAGATAAACAATCCAATCAAAAAATGGGCAAAGGACCTAAATAGACACCTTTCAAAAGAGGACATCCAGAAAGCCAAGAGACATATGAAAACATGCTCAAAGTCACTAATCATCCGAGAGATGCAAATCAAAACAGCAATGAGGTACCATCTCACACCTGTCAGACTGGCTATCATCAACAAATCAACAAACGACAAGTGCTGGAGAGGATGTGGAGAAAAAGGAACACTTGTGCACTGCTGGTGGGAATGCAGACTGGTGCAGCCACTATGGAAGACAGTATGGAGTTTCCTTAAAAAACTGAAAATGGAACTCCCATTTGACCCTGTGATCCCACTTCTAGGAATATATCCCAAGAAACCAGAAACACCAATCAGAAAGGATATATGCACCCCTATGTTCATAGCAGCACAATTCGCCATAGCTAAGATCTGGAAACAGCCTAAGTGCCCATCAGTAGATGAATGGATTAGAAAACTGTGGTACATCTACACGATGGAATACTATGCTGCTGTAAAAAGGAAGGAACTCTTACCATTTGCAACGTCATGGATGGAACTGGAGAGCATTATGCTAAGTGAAATAAGCCAGTCAATAAAGGAAAAATACCACATGATCTCACTCATTCGTGGACAATAGAGACCATTATAAACTTTTGAACAATAATAGATACAGAGGCAGAGCTGCCTCAAACAGATTGTCGAGCTGCAGCGGGAAGGCCGGGGAGGGTTGGGGGGCAGGAGGTAGGGGGGTAAGAGATCAACTAAAGGACTTGTATGCATGCATATAAGCATAACCAATGGACATAAGACACTGGGTGATGGGGGAGGCTAGGGGACTGTCTAGGGCGGGGGGATAAAATGGATACATGTGTAATACCCTTTGTAATACTTTAAGCAATAATAATAAAAAAAAAAATTTCTTCTAAAAAAAAAAAAAAAAAAAAAAAGACATAGAAGCTATAGGTCAATTTCCTTAGCATATGTCTTTCACTTTGCACACTTAATGAGCCCTTACGATGAATCAGAATATATATTTTGTGTAGGGGAGTTTAAATAAAAGATTTCTGTTGACTATAGACTTCAAGAGAGCCATTTGTTTTGTGATAATGACTAACTTCAGCTCTGAAACATTAGTTTACATGTTGGGTTTTCTTTTTTGGGAGGGAGGGGGCTGGCAGGGGTGCACAGGAGCCTCTTTGCACCATTTGATGACTCACTAGCCTGTGGCAGCTGGGCTTTAGCTTTCACTTTCCTTTCTGCAATGTTTTTTCTTTTGAGGTGTCTGTATCTCAAGTACATCTTTCCTGCCTAAAAAAAAAAATACCCTTTGTCCCCCCTGATAGATTTATTGGTTAATGTGCCAGAATTTCACAAAACATGTTTGTTTTTCTCTTAAGTCCGAACTCATTCCTGAAAAAAAAATTATTACTCCTTTTTAATCAAATATCTTTCCTTATGTTCTGGGTCCATTTATCTTCATCTCTTCCCTGACTGCAGGGAGGGGTGTGAGAGAAGCTTGCCTTCTTTCCTTCCTTTGTCCTACATAGCACACGGAGTCTTTACTCTCATACAGCTATGCCATAAATCATGCCTGCTGTCTTCCCATGAAGTGACCCCATATGCCCATTCTGTTTCTTTTTAGTAACCTCTGGGCCTTCCTCATGCTCACAATGTTATTCTTGTAGAACAAAGAAGTTTGTTTCCTTCAGTACATTCTGCCTCGTGACTGTTTGGCTTTGTTTAGGTTGATGTATTCTTGTAGGAATATCTAATTTTTTCTTCTTGCCTTAGAACCAGCCAAGGGTTGTGACATTAGAGTCCAAGATACATTTATAACTGCATGTGACCTGGATTTGGTGCAGGTAATGCTGAGACAGTGATGGATGTCTCCTGATAAACACCAGAAAGCCTTGCAAAGATACATTTGAAAAAAGAGATGATGCCCTGAGTTGTACTAATTTGAAGTAAAATGTCTCTTTGAACTTGGATCTGGCAAACCTATCTTATGCACCTGCCCTGTATCACAGATGGCACTGGGAGCTCTGCATATGTGCTCTTAACTAATTCTCAGAAAATTTTATCACGTGCCCATTTTCAGGTGAGATAAAGAGGGTTCAGAGAGCAGTAGATTCATACACAGAATCAAAACAGGTCATCTAATTCTAGTGCCCTTTTCATCCTGCCGCCTCCCTGTGGCAGCCTTTGATGAACTGCGTTTCTTTATCTTAAGAACACACTTTTACTCCTGGCTCAGCCATTTCAACATGTTGGTGACATCGTAATGCTAAGTCCCTGTAAAGCTTATGGGAATGACTCAAGGAATTCTTTCACTCAGAGCCTATGGTGGGCTGGGTAATGTTCTTGGGTCGTCCTAATCATGTCCTTTTCTTTTCCACTGAGAATGGATGGCATTACACACGGATTGAAAATTGGAGGGGTCAGGTGCCTTACATTACACTCAATTCAGTGTAATGTAAGGAAAAGGCATAAATTTTGGGAACTTCCCTGCAATTGAATTTGGCCTCCAACTCCTACTAGCTGGTGACTTTGGTCAAGTTCGTTGACTTTTCTAAGACTGAGTTTCCTCATCTGAAAAATGGTGGCAACCACTAGTATGTGCCAGGACCGCTGTGAAGAACAAATGTGATAATGTAAACGTCAAGTAGGGAGCACAGGGCTTGGTGAGGGATGGATGCTCAGCAACTGTTGTTACTTCTTTCTCTTTTCTAATGGACCGATGATGGTGAGTCTTTATTTGATAGGGGGAAAACACTTGCCAGTCTGATTAGAATGAGATGGTGGGAAATTCAATGCTCTATATTCCAGGACTAAATGCTGCTGACAAATACATTTTCTGCAGAAGCCCGAAGCAATTGACAAAGAACTGGAACAATTGAGAGAAAAATACTACAGTGTTCAATAACATTCTTGTTTTAAGGAACCTAAACTAATACAGAGTGAAAAATATGGTGTCGGCATTTGCACATCAGAGCTTTGCTTGGAGGAACATGTATGTCTTGTCATTACTTGGCCCTTATCCAGTCCCAATATTTAAGTCTAGCCAGAAGAGAGTTAGACCTTGGGAACAAGCATGCATAACTTCAGCCACGTGCGTAGTGCCGTGGTTGTACCCTCTTGCTCATGGGTGGTATTATTCAGTCATGGCACAGTGACCTCAATAGATACTAAAAATGTGGCTGTTTAAGCGTGTCATTCTTAAAGCCTCATTGAAACCCTCTGTGGAAGCATATGTGAGTGAACATAGTACAGACTATTATTTGATTGCAACAGGAACGTTCCTATTGATCTGTGACACTGTATAGCCAAATCATCTTGTAATTATGTATAATTCATCTATTAGCTTTGTCTTATTGCCAACCACATTTTAAAGAAAAATTGTGCAGAAAACGAAATTATTTTTATTGTGAATTCCTGATGGAAAAAGGCATTTTTCTTCAAAGTTATTAACTTGGTTTTATAGATGACCTTTAAAGGAATGTCTATCATTCAGGTACTCAAGAGCTCAGCAAATATCCTCCATATAATTTAAATAGTCATTATAGTTTGGACTAAATGCACTGAATATGTATCATAAGACACAGTGTTGTTTTTTAATTTTTGTTATTTTATTGTAAAAGGAAAAAAATCTTGTTTCATTGCTGTATTGAGTGATGGCTGACCTTTTCTTATTAAATTTCCTCTTCACATTTCAGTTGTTCATAATCTTAGAAGGTCACTAGTTGGCATTAGCAACCCCGGAAAAGAATGGTCATGGTGTCACATCCTAGAACTGACAAATTAGTTTGTTTGATCTCTCATTATCCATTATATCCATTGTTGTAATGGGGGATGGAAAATGTCAGATAGAACTATGACCTGTAATTTCCTGAACACCAGTAAGAGTCTTTAGTGTGTCTTTCCTACACATTCCTCTCTTCATACAGACTGCATTTTTGTGTTTTTGTGTGTGAATTGTGACATAGCATCCTAGGCAGTAGTTCTCTGCTTTCCTAGCTAATGAGGCAAAAAACAAGTAAAGAGAAGGAAGGGAGGGAGAAGGGGAAACATAGAATCCTACCAAGGCAAAGGTGAAGTTAAATAGTATCCAAAGACTATCTGAGCCCAGAAGGGATTTTAAGGCTACTCAGTCCAAGTCTTGTCACCCGAAATGCAAGTCTTGTCATCTAGAAATAAAACAGAAAAGCTATAGTCCGTGTATGCACTTCACTTGGACTTTCAGAAAAGCTGAGTGACCTTGGACAAATCACATTTCCAAATTGTTTCCTCCCCGGACTAACTGTTGCTTTCCAATTTTAGTAGCATGTGACTTAAATATTCTCTGGAAACCAACAGTATGATCCATCACTAAACTAGATCAGTGGATTGTTTTTAATTTCAAATATTTCTTTATGTTCAATGCAGTAATTATTCACCTATGCAATACATGAATCAGTGTTTTGTGCCTATTCCCGATGTAGAGCAAGCCGTGAGCAAAGCCCAATGAAGACAAGGTCTCTGCCCTCAATTGAAAATGGCACCTCTGAAAAGTGCTATGGATGAGTGGGCATGGTGCTAAGTGAGGCCATTCAGGAGAGGTGACCTATCTGGGAATTGAAGGAAGGTTTTCCTGAGCAGTGATCCCTAAGTGGTGGCATCTAGTGATTTAAAGGTGTTTAGGCATCAACTGGGGAAAGAAGTAAGAGGGAACAGTATTGATGAATGTTTGGGGAGGGATAGAAGGCAGGTGAGCATGGCTGGGTCAGGACAAAGTAGAGGTGGTAGTAGAAGAGGCTAGAAGGAGCACTAAGTAGGAGCCAGACCACTGAGGTTTTTAGGGGAAGGGTGAAGATGTAATTTATCATCCAAACTGGGACACTTCTGAGAGTGAAAGAGCACTGTTAGCAATGAAACTGGAACAACAGATGTAACCTGGTAGGTATGATCGAGGGCTCTATTTAAAAGCTACTGAAAGAAGTTTTTGTCTTTAAAGTGCAATGAAAATCCACTGAAGAATGTAAGCCAGGAGATGGAGATGATCAGATTTGGCATTTACAAATCACTGTTGCAATGTAGGGGAAAGATTGAAGGAGATAGATCCCAGAGGAGATCTGAGTGGGCCTGTTAGGATCCTATGGTAGAGGTACGGGAGTAGGGACTAGGGCCAAGGAAGTGCAGATTAGGAGGAGTGAACAGATTTGAGAGAATTTCAAATGAACATTTTCAGTGATGGAGAACTGATTGCAGTAAAGGCCCTGGGTCGCTTCCACCTCCGTATATCCAGCCCTTTGGTATTATCCTCCCAACCTGACTCAAGGCTTGACCAATTTGCTTTGGCCAGTGGAATAGTAGCAAAAATATCCCAAGCAGAGCCATGGATACAGGTGTGCCTTGCACTTAGAGACTCTTTTTTTTTTTTTTTTATTGCTTAAAGTATTACAAAGGGTATTACATATGTATCCATTTTATCCCCCCGCCCTAGACAGTCCCCTAGCCTCCCCTATCACCCAGTGTCTTATGTCCATTGGTTATGCTTATATGCATGCATACAAGTCCTTTAGTTGATCTCTTACCCCCCTACCTCCTGCCCCCCAACCCTCCCCGGCCTTCCCGCTACAGTTTGACAATCTGTTTGAGGCAGCTCTGCCTCTGTATCTATTATTGTTCAAAAGTTTATAATGGTCTCTATTGTCCATGAATGAGTGAGATCATGTGGTATTTTTCCTTTATTGACTGGCTTATTTCACTTAGCATAATGCTCTCCAGTTCCATCCATGACGTTGCAAATGGTAAGAGTTCCTTCCTTTTTACAGCAGCATAGTATTCCATCGTGTAGATGTACCACAGTTTTCTAATCCATTCATCTACTGATGGGCACTTAGGCTGTTTCCAGATCTTAGCTATGGTGAATTGTGCTGCTATGAACATAGGGGTGCATATATCCTTTCTGATTGGTGTTTCTGGTTTCTTGGGATATATTCCTAGAAGTGGGATCACAGGGTCAAATGGGAGTTCCATTTTCAGTTTTTTAAGGAAACTCCATACTGTCTTCCATAGTGGCTGCACCAGTCTGCATTCCCACCAGCAGTGCACAAGTGTTCCTTTTTCTCCACATCCTCTCCAGCACTTGTCGTTTGTTGATTTGTTGATGATAGCCAGTCTGACCGGTGTGAGATGGTACCTCATTGCTGTTTTGATTTGCATCTCTCGGATGATTAGTGACTTTGAGCATGTTTTCATATGTCTCTTGGCTTTCTGAATGTCCTCTTTTGAAAGGTGTCTATTTAGGTCCTTTGCCCATTTTTTGATTGGATTGTTTATCTTCCTTTTGTTAAGTTGTATGAGTTCCCTATGAATTTTGGAGATTAGGCCCTTATCAGATATGTCATTGGCAAATATGTTTTCCCACACAGTGGGTTTTCTCGTTGTTTTGTTGATGGTTTCTTTTGCTGTGCAGAAGCTTTTTATTTTGATGTAGTCCCATTTGTTCATTTTTTCTTTAGTTTCAAGTGCCCTAGGAGCTGTATCAGTGAAGAAATTGCTTCGGCATATGTCTGAGATTTTCTTGCCTTTGGATTCTTCTAGAATTTTTATGGTATCCTGTCGTACATTTAAGTCCTGTATCCATTTTGAGTTTATTTTTGTGTATGGTGTAAGTTGGTGGTCTAGTTTCATTTTCTTGCATATATCTGTCCAATTTTCCCAACACCATTTATTGAAGAGACTATCTTGGCTCCATTGTATGTTCTTGCCTCCTTTGTCAAATATTAATTGAGCATATTGGTTCGGGCCAGTTTCTGGGCTCTCTATTCTATTCCATTGATCTATATGCCTATTCTTGTGCCAGTACCAGGCAGTTTTGAGAACAGTGGCTTTGTAATACAACTTGATATCTGGTATTGAGATCCCACCTACTTTGTTCTTTTTCAGGATTGCTGCAGCTATTCGGGGTCTTTTTTTATTCCAGATGAATTTTTGGAAAGTTCGTTCTAGATCTCTGAAGTATGTTGTTGGTATTTTAATGGGAAGTGCGTTGAATTTATAGATTGCTTTGGGTAGTATGGACATTTTAATGATGTTGATTCTACCAATCCATGAACACGGTATGTTCTTCCATCTGTTTATGTCTTCCTCTATGTCTTTTTTCAACGTCCTGTAGTTTTCTGAGTAGAGGTCTTTTACCTCTTTAGTTAAGTTTATTCCTAGGTAGCTTAGTTTTTTCGGTGCAATGGTAAACGGGATTGTTTTTATAATCTCTCTTTCTGAAAGTTCACTATTGGTGTATAGAAATGCCTCAGATTTCTTGGGGTTAATTTTGTATCCTGCTACATTGCCAAATTCATGTATTAAGTCTAGTAGCTTTTTGATGGAATCTCTAGGGTTTTGTATGTATAATATCATGTCTGCAAATAAGGACAGTTTTACTTCCTCTTATCCAATTTGGATGCCTTTTATTTCTTCTTCTTGCCGAATTGCAATGGCTAACACTTCCAGTACTATGTTGAACAGGAGTGGTGAGAGGGGGCATCCCTGTCTTGTTCCTGTTCTTAGGGGAAATGGTGTTAGTTTTTGTCCGTTGAGTATGATGTTGGCTGTGGGCCTGTCATATATGGCTTTTATTATGTTGAGGTATGATCCTTCTACTCCCACCTTGCTGAGAGTTTTTATCAAAATGGGTGTTGAATTTTGTCAAATGCTTTTTCTGCATCAATTGATATGACCATGTGGTTTTTTTCTTTCAATTTGTTTATGTGATGTATCACATTTATTGATTTGCGGATATTGTACCATCCTTGCATCCCTGGCATAAATCCTACTTGGTCATGGTGTATGATCTTTCTGATGTACTGCTGGATCCAATTTGCTAAGATTTTGTTGAGGATTTTGGCATCTATGTTCATGAGGGATATTGGCCTGTAATTCTCTTTCATTGTGTTGTCTTTACCTGGTTTTGGTATTAGGGTGATGCTGGCTTCATAGAATGAGCTTGGAAGTGTTCCTTCCTCTTGAATTTTTTGTAGTAGTCTGAGGAGGATAGGTTTTAGTTCTTCCTTGAATGTTTGGTAAAACTCCCCTGTGAAGCCGTCTGGTCCTGGGCTTTTGTTTGATGGAAGCTTTTTGATGACTGCTTCAATTTCTTCCATAGTTATTGGCCTGTTGAGATTTTTAGATTCTTCCTGATTGAGTTTTGGAATGTTGTATTTTTCTAGGAATTTGTCCATTTCCTCCAGGTTGTCTAGTTTGTTGGAGTAAAGCTGTCCATAGTATTTTTTAACAATCATTTGTATTTCTGTGGGGTCTGTTGTTATTTCGCCTCTATCGTTTCTGATTTTATTTATTTGGGTCCTCTCTCTCTGCTTCTTGGTGAGTCTGGCTAGAGGTTTATCAATCTTGTTTATCCTTTCAAAGAACCAGCTCTTGGTTTCATTGATTTTCTGTATTGTTTTTTTGGACTCTATGTCATTTATTTCTGCTCTAATCTTTATTATCTCCTTCCTTCTGCTCACTCTGGGGTTTTCTTGTTGCTCTCTTTCTAATTCTTTGAGTTGTAGAGTTAGATGATTTACTACCATTTTTTCTTGTTTTTTGAGATAGGCCTGTAGAGCTATAAACTTCCCTCTCAGGACTGCTTTCAATGTGTCCCATAGGTTTTGGATTGTTGTGTTTTCATTGTCATTAGTTTCCAGGATGTTTTTAATTTCTTCTTTGATCTCATTGGTAACCCAATCAATATTTAATAGCATGCTATTCAGCTTCCAGGTGTTTGAGTATTTTGGGTTGTTTTTATTGTAGTTTATTTCTAATATTATGCCATCGTGGTCTGCGAAGACGCTTTTTATGATTTCAATCTTCTTGAATTTGGGGATACTTTGCTTGTGACCCAATATGTGGTCTATTTTTGAAGATGTCCCATGAGCACCTGAGAAGAACGTATATTCTCTGGCTTTGGGGTGAAGTGTTCTGAAGATGTCTATTAAGTCCATCTGATCTAGTGAGTCATTTAGGATTGCTGTATCTTTGCTGGTTGTTTGTCTATAGGACTTATCCAGTGCTGTCAATGGTGTATTAAAGTCCCCTACTATGATTGTATTGTTGTCGATCTCTCCTTTGATATTTTCCAGGAGTTTTTTTATGAATTTGGGTGCTCCTACATTGGGTGCATATATGTTTACCAGGGTTATATCTTCTTGTTGTATTGATCCCTTTAGTATTATGAAGTGGCCTTCCTTATCTCTTGTTAAGGCCTTCACTTTGAGGTCTATTTTGTCCGATATAAGTATTGCTACCCCAGCTTTCTTTTCCTTTCCATTTGCCTGAAAGATATTTTTCCATCCTTTCACTTTCAGTCTGTGTGAGTCCCTTCTAATGAGGTGGGTTTCTTGTAGACAGCAGATGTATGGGTCATGTTTTTTTATCCATTCAGCCACTCGATGTCTTTTGGTTGGAGCATTTAGTCCGTTTACATTTAAAGTTATTATTGAAAGGTACTTGTTTGTAGCCATTTCTTTTTTTGTGTGGCTGTTTTCTTTCTGAGCTTTTTATTTCTTATTTTTATACCAGTCCCTTTAGCATTCCTTGCATTGCTGGCTTGGTGGTGACAAACTCCCTTAGCCTTTTTTTGTCTGTGAAGCTTCTTATTTCCCCTTCAAGTTTGAATGATAGCCTTGCTGGATAGAGTATTCTTGGATTCAGTCCTTTGCTTTGCATCACTTTGTAAATTTCAGTCCATTCTTTTCTGGCCTGATGTGTTTCTGTTGAGAAGTCATTTGACAGTCTAATGGGAGATCCCTTGTATGTAACTTTCCGTCTCTCTCTTGCAGCCTGTAAGATTCTCTCTTTGTCCTGAACATTTGCCATGGTGATTATGATGTGTCTTGATGTGGGTCTTTTCGGGTTCACCTTGTTTGGGACTCTCTGGGCTTGTGTGACTTTTTTCTTCCCCACCTCAGGAAAGTTTTCTGATATTATTTCTTCGAGTAGGTTTTCGAATCCTTGTTCATCCTTCTGTTGTTCTGGTACTCCTATTATTCGTATGTTGTTTCGTTTCATGTTGTCCCAAAGCTCCCTTAGGCTCTCCTCCTGTCTTTTAATTTTTTTCTCCAATTGCAGTACATTTTGGGTGTGTTTTGCTTCCTTGTCTTCTAATTCACTAACTCGGTCCTCCACTTCTCCTAGTCTACTGTTGATACTTTCAATGGAGTTTTTCATTGCAGCTATATCACTCTTCATTTCTTCTTGGGTCTTACTTAGGTTGTTGATTTTTTCATCTGTTTCTTCTAGCTTCTTCCATATGTTATCTATTTTTTCATCTGTTTCTTCTTGCTTCTTGCAGAGGTTGTTGATTTTTTCCTCCATCCGGTTTATGCACTCTAGGATCCTTATTCTGAATTCTTTATCTGTCATGTTGCATGCCTCTGTATTACTTAGCTGCTTTTCTGGAGAGTCCTCCTTCTCTTTCCTTTGGGGGTTTCTTTGTCTACCCATGTTTGATCTCACTGACATATCTAGACGTTGCGTTGTTCAGTGGTTGCTCCCTTGGTGGCAGTGACTCCTTGGTCTGTGGTTGCTCTTCGGGCGGTTGCGGTAGCAGCTGCTCTTCAGTTGTCAGCAGCTCCTCTGGTGGGTGCTGTTCACAGCTGTGGTGGCTCTTCTGGCTGGTGGGGCGAGGTTTCATGTACAGCTGCTGTTCCTCAGCAGAGGATGTGGTGCTCAGGAGGTTGCTGTTGCTTGGATCTGCTGCGTTGATTTAAAGGCACAAAATACAACACAACAAGGCACCACGTACCAGGCACTATACACAAATATATTCACGATATTAATAACCCCAAATAAAGGTGACCACCTGAATTAAGAGAATTAGGGGATAAGGAAGAAGGAAGAGAAAAAGATAAAAGAGAAAAAGGAAAAGAAAAGTAGGGACCAAAAAAAGGGAGTGCAAAAATGAAATTGGGAAAATGGAAGGGGGAAAATAAAAGCGAGAAAAGAAAAGAAAAAAAAAAAGAGCGAAAAGAGAGAATGAAGTGGAAGAGGGAAGAGACTTTTTATATGAGGAGAATACTCCTATAGAACAGCCATTAATCCCAACAAATTCCAGCAACAGCTCCCTGGATATGAATGCAAACTAGAAACAACCAATAATATAACGATGAAAATAGAATGGTGAACACTAATCCCAAAATAAAATAAAGAAAAAATAAAATGGCACTTTAAAAAATGGTAAAATGGTAGCAGTAATAATACTGGTTAAAAATAAGAAGGTAGTAATTAAAAGGGTAAAATCAGGTGATGGAAAAAGAAGAAAAGAAAGAAAGAAAGAAAAAAAAGAACAGGAAAAAAAAGAATGAAAAAAAATTGGTTTCTTAGTTAAAAAGTGAAAAAAGAAAAAAAAATTGCAGTAGTGAAGGTCCTTCGTTTCTTCTATTCTTCAGTGTGGCTCGCCTTAGACCTTCCAGGTATTCAGGAGAGTGTTGAGTTTCCCTGCGATATACTGTTCCTCTGTGTTGTAAACCACAGTCCTTATTTTAAAGCATGCCACATTTATTTCCCAGACTGCCTTATTTTGTGTTTAGCAAAGAGTCAGTTTGTGGGTCAGCCTCTGGGTGGCAGTGTTCTGGGGTTGGCCTCTGAGGCTATAGGGCCTCTCTGTCCAGTGGAAGTTCACTGCCCAGAGCTGACTGCGTAATAGTTAGTTACCGGCGCTATGTTGTTGCTGGGATTGAAAATCCCCCTATAGGCCAGACCCTGTTAACTCCCAGGGACTGATCAGGTTATCTTAATCCTTGATCTCGTACAGGGTGGAATCTGGGTGTGGCTGTGCTCCTTGCCTGGGGGCTGGGGGGAGGAGACTCACTCTCAGGAGAGGGTGGTTGCCCCAGTCCTGGGCTCAGGGGTGTCTCAGCACTCAATTCACTACCACCTCTCCCGGCTCCCCCTCTTTCCCCAGTCTCTCCCCAGATTCCACTCCTCAGCACACTCTCCCTCTCTTCAGCACAGGTGAGTGTCTGTATCCGAAATGTCCCATGAACAGGATTCAGTGAAAACAAACAAATAAATGCCGGCCGCGGAAACGGGGAAGGCTTGGTTTCTGTAAGCTTCTTCTCTTACCGGGACTGCATGGTCAGGTCAGCTCTTCAGGCTGCCCCCTTTAGGCTCAGTCCTCCGTGATCACAGAACCCAGCTCTCAATTTCCCTGGCGGCGCCAGGAATCCCGCGGTTCTCCTTTCCCCTGTCAGGGGCTGTGCCTGTCCCAGGGGACGCGGCTGTCTGCCACGCGGTCTCCCTCCGACTCTCTGGGCTCAGAGGTCTGGCAAACTTTCCTGCCCAAATCCCTGGTTTTTTTTACCTTTCCAGGGGAGTTCTGCTCTTCCCGGCTGCAAACCCTCTCACCAGCTGAGCAATTTCGCCAATTCGGTGTGAGTGTTACTAGCTTCAGCTGCTCGCTCCATTTGCTCCGGGACACGACCTGGGACACGTCTGCCTATATCGCCGCCATCTTGGTTCCTCTCCACTTAGAGACTCTTGATGCTGTTGGACTCTTGCAACCAGTCTGGGCCAGCTGACTGGAGGGTAGAGATAGAGACCATCACAAACCTCAGAAATCAGCCAGCACCAGCACCAAATAGCTGGCTGCAAACTCAGAGAGCAGGCAACCCAGGGTCAGACCAGAAGGACCACTTAGGTTACCCTGCCCAGATTGCTTACCTGCCAAATGATGCACTAGATAAACAGTTTTTGTTTTAAACCATTAAGTTATGGGTTGGTTTGTTACACAGCAGTAGATGCAGAAGCTTTTACTGGGAGAAAACTCTGAAAGAAGACATTGTTTGGATAAAACGGTTTTGTTTAGACATGCTGACTTTGAAGAGCAATTAGGGCATGTAGGAGGTTATATCCAATAGGAGTGGGTATGTGTGTTTGGAGCTCAGAAGAGAGGTTTGGGTGGGAGGGAGGAATTTGTGTGTGATCTGTGTGATTGGGAACATCTAGGGAGAGAGTGTGAGGAGAGAAGAGGAGGGAAGAGAAGAGGAAGGCAGAGGAAGGCCAGAGAGGGGAGGAGTGGTACAGAGAGTCTAGAAACCTACAGCTGGGAAGACAATGAGGCTACAAAGGAGACATGGAAGAAGAAACAAGCAAAGAAAAGGAGAAAAACCAGGAATGTACAGTGTAAGGGAAGGTTGACTGGTTGCTATTAAAGCAGTGATAGAAGATGAAATCAGCTATAGAACGAATTTTTTTTTTTGCATTTTACTACTGTATATTCAATAAAACAATACTGAATGGTCTATTTTTTTTGCTTCCCCAAGAGGGGATTTTAGTGATGGGCAATATGAGATATCAAATGTCCCTTTGCTTTCTTGCCTTCTGGATCATGGGTTTGGGGGCCAGTGGTTCTGATGATCTTAGAGAAAGAATAGGATAAATCCGCTCTCTGGCTGGAAATGGGGTGATGTTGCCTGGAAGCTCTGACTCTGGGCACAATGTCAGGAACATGCTGCCTGTGCCCTCTTGCTGCACCTTTATTCCCTCTCAGGGCCATTGTGCTTGACTCTCAGATACTCTTGCTACCTCTCCTCCAAAAACCTTGCTTTGGGAAAAGACCTTATAAGCTCATTCACACTAAGGTGCAAATTACTGATTAGCTTAAGTCTTCTGTTTTGTTCAGAGCACTAAGTCTTAAACATGAAGACATATCTCTCTTTTCTGGAAAATGCTATTATTTGAGTGACGGGCAGATGTTTTAATATGTCACTTATTTGGATTACTTCCCTGTAGTTTGCTTTTATATATTGAAAATAAAGCCCTATGGCTACAGGATTGTGGACTTTTGGGTGTTTTCAGTCTAGAATAACTATGCCTAATAACCATTCTCTCCACAAAACCTGCATACCCTCCTGTATGTCCTTTTATGATTTAATAATACCAACCCTTTCCCATTTTCTCAGACTAAATATTATTGAACTACAGACCCAGTGTACGAATTCGTCATGGGTGGGGTCCAGCCGGCTTGCCCTGATCTGAGCTGATCTGGCCAGGGCCAGCTAGGGGGAGGGGCCATGGGCCATTGGCAGATCGGCCCTGCCCCTTGGTTGAACTCCCGGTTGAACTCCTGGTCGAGGGGACAATTTGCATATTAGCCTTTTATTATAAAGGATGACATTTGGCTCCACTCACCTGTCACACCCATACCCTGCAGTTCTGTCCTATCTGACCCTGGTCACCTCATCTCTGTCCTTTCCTGCTGCTTCAGAACAAGATCAAGCCTTCATCAGCTCCCACCTGGCTTGGTGCCTCTGTCCCTTGACCCTTGTGTTCAGTCTGTCTTTTCTTCTATCCAGCCTAGAAATTTTGTCACCAGAATCCCTTTTCTTATATCTAGATTTGATCTTGTTCCTATCCTCTTCATATACCTTTGATGATGTAATTTCTTGTAGAATAACATCTAAACTTCTTGGCAGAACACCACTCCCTTCTAAGGACTGCCAAACCAGGACTTGCTTCACTTGTTATTTTTGTTTGACATTACAAAGGAGTTGCAAGATACTGAGGGAAGAGACAGGCTAAGGATTTCATTCTCCTTTCATTCTCTGCCAATAGTGTATCAGTAGTTTTATGCCTCTGGGTGCAGATACAGTTATTGAACTGTACAAGGGGTCCTATATCCAAGACGGATGTTTCTCAATCATTCAATTGGAGGACACTTGTGAGTTACAGCTGAGCAGGAGCAGGCAATGACACCAAGGAGGTGCTGGGATGGGATTAGGGATATGATCCCATGTATTCTTCTACTTAGAACAGAAATGGTGGATTTTTGGGTACATATTATCACTTTTTTTTACCTCCTTTGGGACACCAATGAGCAGGGTGTCCCTGATATTTTATAGAAGCATAAAAGGCATCGAGTATGCTGACTAAACCAGTTGAGTACCTGCTGATAGATCATGCCCGTTGGCCTCCCCTCAACCTTTCACTCCACCTCCCAGCTCTCCACCTTGAGCAGGGTTGCCTTCAGTATCTGCTGGCTAGGTACCCACAATCCTTGGAGTATCTGGATAGAGAACCCAAGGCAGCAGGAACAGTCTGTGAATTGATCCCTCCTGCTTCCCTCAAGAAAGGTACATCTAATGTGCAGTACCAGAGAGCTTCAGGTCCCAAGTACAGAATTTCTCCAAGGGCTCCCTTAACATGCCTTTGTTTTCCTTTTCTTCCTCCCTCCCTCCCTCCCTCCCTCCCTCCCTCCCTCCCTTCCTTCCTTCCTTCCTTCCTTCCTTCCTTCCTTCCTTCCTTCCTTCCCTCCCTCCCTCCCTCCCTCCCTCCTCCCTTCCCTCCCTCCCTCCCTCCCTCCCCCCTTCCTTCCTCCCTCCCTTCCTTCCTTCCTTCCTTCCTTCCTTCCTTCCTTCCTTCCTTCCTTCCTTCCTTCCTTCCTTCCTTCCTTCCTTCCTTCTCTCTCTCTCTCTCTCTCTCTCTCTCTCTCTCTCTCTCTCTCTCTCTCTTTCTTTCTTCTTCTTTCTCCTGTTTACTTCCCAGAAATGAATGCCCGTTCCCCATTTCTTTGTCTAGAGAAGCCCATTCACTGTTTATGATCTAGCTCAAATAGCACCTATACCATAATGACTACTGTGACCTGTGGCCCTCCCTCGAATTCTTTTTTGTGGAATATCTGTGTATGTTTCCTATATTGTAAGAGCTCCCTTCTCTCCATAAGGTCTAGAGGGCAGGGGTTCTATTAGTTCTTTTTCATAATAGGTACTTAGTACATGTGGAATGAATGGATAAATGAATGAGAGAATAATGTGTGGGTTTTAGCCATGCCTCTGTCAGCCCAGAACATCATTATTTTTAAAGCAGATTTCTTGGCCTTCAAGAAATGCTTAATGGGCAACCTCAGCCAGGGCAAGTTCAAATCAGCTGTCTGAGGCTCTGCCTGACATCTTGGGACCTTTAGGAAATAATCAGGAAGAAAGCTTGCTGTTCAACTGTCATCTCCGGTTACTGCCTTCAGGTATTAACTGAAATGGCCCAATTACACAAGTGTTTTAAAGCCCCGAATTCTTGTTAAAAGCTCAATTATTCAAAGGCTCCTTTCAAAGATGCCTACCTTTGACAGACACCAAAACAAGGTTACTTTTTGTCAGAAAAATTATTTTCCTTTTTAATTATGTAATATAATAATTATTATTTTCTATATTTATTTATTTAAGTTGAAAATAAAATATAAAATTTCTACTCCTAAGAGATAGTATTGTTAGTAGTATGGTAGTATGGTGTATATCCTTTCTGGTTTCTTGACTTTAATGTACTTGCAAATATATATATATATGTGTATATATATATGTATATATATATATAATTTTGATAATTTCATTTCTATATACATAAATAATATTTATATATAAACTATAAACAATGCATAATATTTACATATGAACTTTACATAAACTATATACATACATATATATTTTTGGGATAAATGGGGTCACACTATAGATAATGTTCTATGTCCTATTTTTTAATGTAATAAAACAATTTAGTCAAATTCCTATTTCAAAACCTAACAGAGATATCTTATCATTTTTAATTCTTACTTTTTTGCTATTTAACTGAGTGAATATTCTGCAGTTTATTTATTCAATCTCTTTTTAATGGATATTTATGTTATATGGAAATTTTAAACATATTTTTGTTTATTTGTACAGGTATTTATTTAGAATAAAGTCCTACTAGTGCCTTGATGTGTTAAAGTATATGCACATTTATAGTCTCTCTCTCTCTCTCTCTCTCTCTCTCTCTCTCTCTCTCTCTATATATATATATATATATATATATATATATATATATATATATTCATATTGCTCTCCAGATAGTGTTTTATATTTCCACTGTCAATGTATTAAAGTGTCCATTTTACTTCATCGTCATAAATACTAGATTTTATTAAGCTTTTTAATCTTTGCTAATTTGATAGGTAAAATGAGATTTTATTTAGTTGATGCAGTTTAATTATTAGTGAGGTTGATTATCATGTCTGTGGCTATGTCCATCTTTTCTAAATTTTCATAACCTTTCCAACATTTTTATTATATCATTTGTTTTAAAATTATTGGCTGTTATATTTTGTTCTTTGTTTCCCCCCCCCCCCAATTTATGAAACTATCTTCTAACTTTGAGGGATGTGTGTGTGTGTGTGTGTGTGTGTGTGTGTGTGTATGTGTTTCTCTCAAAGACCAGTGCTGTTCAAATGAGGTTTTGCTAAAGGAGATAAAACACATAATGAACTGAAATAGATTCTTCCAGAATGATTGCAATAAGTTAGAGAGAGGAAATGTATATTGGGGGAGCACCTTTGAATCTGACGCTCTTGCAAGTCAGCTAGCACGTTTCTGCTCCTGCTCCTCATTCCTTCAACATCTGCCCCAGTCTGCTTATTTTATTTGCACAGGAGCTACAGTGCAATTTTTTTTTAATAGAGGTCCATGAACTTCCAAGGGATTTATGGGTAGAATTCTAGAGATTCGTGAGTTAATATTTTAAAAAATACACCTTTATCTGCACTAACATCTTCAATTATAAATGTGGGCAATATACCATAGTAATATTAGCATTCCCTGATATTGGACACTATAAAACCACTGATATTTTAAAATCAGATTACTGCTGTTAAAGATATCTTATAATATCATTAATGCTCATCACTAAATGAAACTATATCTTGTGATGTTATAAAGAAGCATATATGTTACTCTATCTTTTTATCACAAAACATTAAATATTTAAAAGTTGCATTTCACTCCAATTTGTTTCTTTTGTAGTCCTGTGCGTTTTGCTTTATGCATGTAAAAACATTATTTTAAGAATGGTCTCTAGGCTTCATCCGACTACCAAGGGCATCAAAGGTACACAGAAGTCAAGAATTCCCAAGCTAGAGAGAGTGTTAATGTTACTAGAAGGTTTTAACTTGCTCCTCAGTGAGAAGCTAGGTCTTCTTCCTTTGCTCTGACTCATTTTCCTGCATCCTTACTTGCTCTCAGGGTTACCTGTCTTAGATGTCCTGGAAGCTTTTCCAATGTTCTATCAAATAGATGAACACTTACCCACATTTCACAATAAGTACATTTTAATTATAACTATTTGAAATAATTATAATACTTTTATTTTATTTTAAATTTACTTGATAATGAGAAATTAACTTAATTACGATTCACTATGATTTTTGACAGCCAATGTGCTTACTCAGGGATTCTTGCAAAATAGGAAAATCTAACATACAAATTGTTTTCTAAATGTAATGAATTTTTTATGAACCATAAATTTAACATTAATGAAGTTGACATGATCCATTTTGTGTACATTTTATTAAACATTTAGTTATAGTGATTTTGCAGTTTTCTTATTTTGCAGCCATTTTTTTTTTTAAGTTTGTCTGTTGGTTCTGGAAAGCATGTAGGCCCTGAGGCCAATGCCTGCAGTGCCTCGTGTAGTACTGCCCCCTCTCCCCCGCCACCAACATCAGGGCAAATGAGCCCTAAACTCAGAGCACATCCTCCATCTCCTTCACATACCTGAAAACTCTCTCTCCATGTGGAGGGCACTTTCCTGCCTCCATGAACAGACACTGCTGGCCTCCCCTTATCATGGGGCCTAAAAGTATTGTTAGCACATGCTCAGTTCCTGCTTGCTTTTTCCACTTTTCTACCCTCAGGCAAAATTCCCTCCTAATTCTAGGCTCACTGAATCCACATATTTCAGCCTCTAGCTCTCATTTAGTTATAATCTATGGTCTTATCCTGACTACTCTGGGATCACTGAGTCTATTCTCCCTGCTACTGTCCAGCCACCACCTTGAATAACTCTTCCATCTATGGGGACAGCCCATTTGCCCCCCCCCAACCTCAAAGCTTTGCAGCAGGTTTCAATTCTTTTGAAGGTATGTCTCAAGCTTCCCAATTAACATGCAGTCATTTCTCAAGGAATATTTGTTTGAGAGTGAATGAACAATATTTGTCTTTTAATTCATCTCCCTATTATTGCCTTCATCCTAGTCCTTTGTTAACTTCTAAAGTTCTTCTGTAGTACAATGTGGTATACACACTTCTAATCATAACTTCCTATTCCTCTACCTCGCCAACTCCTAACTCCTGGGATACCTTCTTCTTACCTATGTATAGCTCCAACCCTTCACCTCTTTCCTCCTCAACCCATCCAACACTTACCTTTTTGCTTTGTTTTTCTCAGCACTCTTCTGGACCAGTCTTTTGCTAGCATCTTCAATGTCCTAACTGTGGTAGCAACAATGGTAGTAATATTCATCACTCGCACTAATAATATAAATATTACAAATGTTAATGACCAAGTGCATCTAGTGCATCAGACTCTAAGCTAAATGTTGCATGTAACTCTTTGAGGTGAATACTATTCTTCTCTATTGTCTCCATTAAAAAGAAATTAAGCTGAGGACAAGACAGATTAAATAACTTGCTTAATGTCATGCAGTTTAAAAGTTACAAAGCTGGAACTTTGTGTTGTTCTCCACAATCTATATCTCTATATAGAAAGGTATATCTATAATCTGTGTCTATGCTGATAGATATAGGCATATAACCAGACCTCCCCCAGCTTCACTCCTTTCCTTAAACAAGTTTACACTGGGTTCTCATCTCACTTACCTCCCACCCACAAGGCCATTGGGCACTGCTGAAACATGGCTAAGGTTATAAATTGGGCCCTGCTAATGACCAGTGTCAATAGGACTTTTTAGTCTTTTTCTCATCTCATCTTAGCATATGACATCAATGACTATTCCTATATTATTAAACACACACACACACACACACACACACACACACACACACACACACACACACCAAAAAAACAAAAACAAACAAAACTTGTCCTCTTGGATTCTATGACTCTTCTTCCTTTTATTTTTCTAACTTCTTTCCATTCTTCTTTCTATGGTTTGCTTCATTAAGTTCTTAAATTCTGATAGACTTAGAAATCCCATTCTGGGCTCCCATCTCTCTCCATATATATCTTCTCTCTATATATTTTTCATTTGCTATCATGGCTCTTGTCACCACCCTATCTACACACATTCAGAACTTCTTCCTACTCTTGGACCTGTGTATGCTAATGATTTAAGGATTCCTGCATGCAAGTCCCATAGACACTATTTATGTCAGTAAGAACTAAACCTGTTCCCTGTATTTTCAGTTTTGGCAAATGAGGCCCCGAGTCAGACACCCTGGCGTCGTTCTTGTTTTCACCCCCTCCTTTCAGTCCATAAGTCTATCCCACCTGCTATATCTGCTGGGCCTCTCTGACCTGTTTGCTGCAGGGTTTCCATGTCCTGTCTTCCATCACGCCTACTCATCTCTCACACAGCTGGCGGAGGATCCTTCTAAACTGCAAAACCCATTTCTTCATGATCTTTCCCTTGGTTATACAACTACCTTCCATCTCACCCTGTTCTTCTTGTGGTCTGCCCCTTTTACTCCTCTAAACTTGTTATGCTCTTGTAAAATACTTCCAGCATTTTTTTTGGTGACTTCTGTTTTTACTGTTTTTCTCTAAGTTGACTATACATTCCTCCTAAGCAAGAAATGTGCTTTTCATTTTGTATCCCCAGTGCTTGTACTATACTTTTCTCAAAGGTGGTATACAAGTGAAATTTACTGATTGAACAAGAATGGCAGGATGCTACTTTGAGATTGTTAGCTAAGACTTACTGCTCAAAGATAAAAAATAGCAATGCCAGAAAAGCAAAGGCTTCTGGGTATTATCCAAATTTCAGGGAAAGTGCCCACCCACCGTTTTCTCACTGATGTTTGCTCCTTGTTCTTGGTATACCATGGTCAACGGACTCCCTTTCTCTATGTCTCATGCATTTTCGTGGTGGGTTCATTGCAGCAGGCCAGCAAAGGTTAGAGGAGGGTCCTCGTTTTCGCCAGCAGCCTTGAACGTTTTCTTGGACACAGGCCCTCAGCCAGCGAATGTCTGCTTGTGGTGGCTCTTCTCCATGTTCCTGAAGCCACTGGGAGCTCAGGTGAGGTGAGTCAGACTCTCCCTCATTCCACCTGATGAATTATCGGCCTGAACGGTCAGAAGGTGGATGTATTATTGTGTACCTGCTGCTCTGCATTGTAGTATCACCATATGTGCTGATGTTCTTCTCACCTTTTCTATTATGTGTTGCTCCATAACCCATCTGGGATTCTCAGCTTTTTAGAAGACCTGATTTCCAGTTTCATCACAGTTATGAACTCCCTGTGTGACCTAGGACAATTCACTCAGACTCTCTGTGCCTGTGTCTTTTTCTGTGAAAGGAAAATGCTTTCCAAGCCCCTGTCCAGGAATGCTGTCCGGCACTCAGCTTGGCGGTGGTTAAATGCCCCTGTGCCTTTGTTTGCAGTGTTTTACCAGAGAGGCACTGAGCTCACTGCTTTAAGAGGATTATCACATTCACTGAGCACCACTCTTTGCAAATTATGATGGGCGTTTGCATGTCCATTTGTGAGGAGAGCCAGAAAAGTGGCTTCAAATTCAAATGCATTTCCTCAAGCTTTGCTTTGGGTTTAACTCCTGAAATCAGCTCTCAAACATTTTTTATCAAGTTTCTAGTACAATAGAAGTAGTAATACTCATATCCTGTATTTCAATAATGCTTAAAAAATATCTGGCATTGTCTAAAATGGACTATCCTAGGTGAGAGTCTTTTTCAGATAACTGGCTATTACTCTTGAGGACATCAAAAATGAATATTTAAAAATTTTGATGGAAATCCTTAAAAAATATATGGAACATTATCTTGTCTTCTAATAGCAGAAAATATTGAATATAACTTAACATTTCTATATGACTAAGTTCATCTCTTTTATTCCTTTATTTAATAAATTAAGGAATTCATATTACCTATTAAATATTTTTTATTTATTTCAGAGAGGAAGGGAGAGGGGGAGAAAGAGAGAAACATCAATGATGAGAGAGAATCATTGATCGGTTGCCTCCAGCACACCCCCTACTGGGCACTGAGCCTGCAACCAGGCACGTGCCCTTGACCAGAATAGAACCTGGGACCCTTCAGTCCACAGGCCAATGCTCTATTCCATGAGCCAAACCAGCTAAGGCTAATAATAAATATTTTTTAAACTCCAAATATGTGCCAAACTCTGTGCTAAACACTGGGTGTTTAGTATCTTCATTTGCAGATTTATTAACACCAAAAATTCCTTACTGTGGCTCCACTTATACAATGTGACTACTTGGCTATTATATTAAATCTGGAGTTTTGAGCAATGATAAGCTAGAGTTTCTGCCTAGAACATCAGATTTAGTGAGCAATTCAGATTGTCACATGCTCAGTCAGTTAAAAGCTGAGTCAGCCATGCCACACACTGGGTTTTTAGTCATCCAGTCATGGGCCTTCTCCCAAGAAAGAGTTAGAAACAGTTTTTGTTCTTCAAAAATCAAACTCAATAGGCTCTATAATTTTGGGTCATAACGGAAACTGGTTTTATCATATTATATCCAATAAAAATTGACATAGAACTCATATGATGTGTTTAGTGTATTTTTAAAATCCTTGCACATTTATTCAATTCCAAAGACAAAAATATTTATTGCAAAATTCAAGAACAATATTGCAAAAAATGTAATTGCTATGTTAATGTTTTCTTAAATATTGGACAATGTAGATTTCTTTTGGTGGAGGACTTTTAATGTTGGCTTTTGGAAAAGCCATCTGTAGCCTTAAGGGATAGTTGTGTTGTGGAGAAATTGCTGTAAAATGTAATGTGAATCCTATTTCCCCTTTGACTTTCACTGTAGACTTAGACATGCTGTTTGATAGGGGGTGGGGAGAGTAGACCGATGGGTTTTTCTCAAGGGAGATGCCAGAGTCCCTGGTCCTCTGGAATGTTAGAGCATGCTGGCAGGCTACTCCTACTCTTTTTTTTTTGTCTCCTTTCAAACTCAGAATCTTTCAAACTCAGAATCTTTCCACTGGGACACTGAGCATTTTCTTAGCAATGGGTAGTTTTTCTTCATGTGGAAATCATCAGAGTCTACACTAAAATATTCCAGATTTTGTTTTAATTTGCAGAGTCTCAAGAAATTGGTTCACTGGTAGATGCCAATAATGAATGACACATTTTACATCTTAAAATGGGCTACTATCTCTTCGAGGCCATTAAAATGGCTGAGGGTGTTTTGGTTGTTATAATGGGATCTATTGGCATTGAGCAGATGACCAGGGATCCTAAATGTCTTTCACTATTCAGGGCAGTATTGAACAGGTAAGAATACTGTTCTAGCATCGAGGTTGCAGTGGGCAAACAAAGTCTCTGTCCTTGTGAAGTGGAATATTCCAGTGATGTAACAGACTGGTGTTTTCCTGGTTTTAAAAGTTTGTTGAGGTATGTTTTGCTTTTGTTTATGTTTTTAATTTTGGGTGTGGGTGTGGAAAACAATTGCACAAATGGTGTTATGTACAAGGGATATAAGAGACATATCAGAAATTTACAATTCTTCAAAAATAATATTGTGTGTTTTTTTACTAATTATTCTAAAAATGTGTAAAAGCATCTGTGATTTAATATCAAATATAACAGTAAGATAATTAAAGCTATGCCTCATTTAAAACTTTTAAGATAGTTTTAGAAAGTTGTATGTAAACTGATAATTGTTTTAAGATCATCTTTTTATTGGTTTGTAGTTTGTTTTGAGAAATGGTTGTCCCTGTGCCCTGACCTCCCTGGTGATCTCTCATTCTGTCTTTTCAATGCCTGTATCTTGCTCTGGATTTCCTACCCCAATTCAACATGTTTTCAACTGAGACCATCATCTTACTGAAATAATTTCCCCTCCCCAACTACTAGGATCTGTTCTTCCAGTTCCCCAAACTCAAACATTCAGTTGTACTCTGCTCTTCTTCATGTATCTAAGCTGAAAGCCATAACTCATTATTCTTGAAGTTACCCAGAGTATAAGCCTTGTAATTGGAACTCTACCACAGTATACCATTTTACTTGCCCTGCGTCCGGATAACACACTTCCTGAACACAGGAATCCTGACTTTAGAAGGGTCCTTTCCATCCACTAAGGAACTGAGGAGTAACCGTCACTGGCAATACTAAGGAAGTCGTTCTGAAATGACCTTAATCTGAAGAAGTCTACAGCTTCTTCTCTGAGGCTCCCCCTCCTCTTGCCCCAAAGAATCTGGTCTGCTTGGGAATGTCCAGTACTGCCTTACTCCAGACTCTCATCAATAACTTGGACTCGGTTTGGTTCTATGTAAAATGTAGCTTTGATGATTGCCTTTTCTTAGCCCTTGCAGTGCCATCCACAGGCTCTGTCCCATCCACGTGTGGTGTGTGTCAGCATCTTCCCTAAGGCTAGTGATGAAACTCTGTTTTGGGAGGAAGAGCCACCTCCTGTTTGAAGCTCCAACTGACCATGTATGCTCAATTTGGGCAGCACCATAATTTTCTTGTGAAGCACAATTGAGCCCCATCCAGGCAACAGCATGTGACATCACTGCTAAGTATACTCCATGCATAACTCTACATGGGTTGAGCCCCTGTTACTTCTCCACCAAACTACAGTGGTGTGTTTTTATCTGATATTGCTGCTCTCAGTGTTCTTTCCCTGTACTTGATGATCAGTGTTTCAGAAGAAAATGTCACTGTCATTAAATAAACATTAACCCTATTATTTTCTTTGCAGATAGCTTCCTGGCTCCTAACAAATCCATCACATATTTCTTATCCTGGCATTAATGATTCTTCTTGGTTCAGCTCTAGTTTACTTTTACGACTCTATTTCCAACTCCCACCATTTTGTTCAAATATCACACCCAGGAGAATGGATCTCTTTGCTGTGCCACGAACATGCCTTTAGTTTTCTGTCCTCATTCTTTGCATGTCTAGATTGTTAATCTTTTCTACTTGCTATCGCTAACTGTTAAAATCTTGTTATATCTAAGTGTCAGTGAGGCTACTCTCTTCTTTGTGAAGCTTTCTTTGAATTTCCAGCTGGAAATGTCGTTTTCATTATTTTAATGCTCATAGCATCTTGTTTTTAACCTGTCACCTACTGGATGTAGCTAATTGTTAATATGTGCCTTCAGGAGTATCAGCTCCTTCAGGACTAGAATCATGTCTTATTCATAGTATAGTTCCTTACTCATAGGAAGGCTCAGGGAACATTTGTTGAGTGAATGAATGAATGAATGAATGATAGTTGAGTAAACAGAAAGTCCTTTATTGAGGCAAATAACGTCCTGCTACTTTTGATATGTCCTAAGGTTGCCTTTCATTAACTAATATTTCTTAAGATGGAGCCCCCTATAATAGTTTTCTGGATTGCATGAATATGTCACTCTTAATGAAATCTGAAAGTAGTGCCTAAGGCTCCAAAAGAGTAGCAATTCTCTTTTGCCTGCCCCTGAAATTGCCTTGACACAACTTATAATAGGCTATGACTGCCCAACAAATCCAAAAGCTTCTGCATTTCAGCAACTTGTTAAGAGTCCCCTGAACAACTCTAGTTAATTCAGTAGAATATACAAGATTCACTTTGAAGTGTATTAGATTATTAACACAAGCCCTGTGAATTAACATTATGACTAGGCATGCATTGCAAATTAGTCGCAGTTACTTTCTCTCTGGCAACAACTTTTAAAACAACATGATAAAGTTTCAAGGCGTTTTAAATGCAAGTGAAATATACCAGAGTTTTTATTATTCACAAAGACATTCTCATAAAAGAATGTACATTTACTTGAACTGTGTTAAGAGCAGGAGGTCATGCTCAGCCTGTGCTTGCCAGGTGTCCCTGGCTCCCAACCTCTGCATTGCTCTTCTTCCCGCAGCTGAAGCAATTGGGGCATGCTGTCCTCATGCCCTTCTTTGGGAAGAGATGATGAAGGTCTATCCTACATCTCCTTCTCTCTCTCTTTTTTTAAATCCTCACCTGAGGATATTTTTTTCTGTTGATTTTCAGAGAGAGTGGAAAGAAGGCAGGGGGGGAGGGGGAAGAGGGGAAAGAGAGAAACATTGATCTGAGAGAGACATATTGATTGATTGTCTCCCATACAAAACCCTTTGGTGCACAGGCTGATGCTCTAGTTTCTGAACCACACTGGCCAGAGCTGTCCTACATCTCTTGAAACCAGCATTAACCACGCTTGCTTTAAGACTCTGGACCTTTGGCTACTTTGGATAGCTGTTAAACTGTCCTCTTCCTCTGCCCCAGTCCTATCTTGGTGACTTACAGTAGCTGTCATTCTAGGGCAGGAACCCGTTCCGTTCCTGCCAGTCTCCATGCCTCTTGGACACATGAGTCGTGGACACAAATCCAGCCCCATGCTTGGACCTGTTCCCCATGGGCCAACTTTCCTAATGCAAGTACCTCTTTTCTGCTTGGACTTCTGGGGGCGGCAGCTCCAGGACCCTTGTTGTGTGCTGTTCAGCTCTGTCTAATGCCACCCATCTGCCTGAGCCTGTTCGCTCTTGTTTTATTGGTCTGCTTGCCTCCCAATACCTGCACTGGGTCTGACCTTCCAGTTGCAGGCACTTTATCAGGACCCTTTGTTTCTGAGCCAGATATGTCTGCCCTTTCTTTGAGTGGGGAGTGGAGGAAAGACTGCTTTCCTTGGTATAGCCCTAGGTCCTATGAGACCCTTCCCAGGCCTACACCAATCAGACCCTCCATGTACATGCTTAGGTCTGAACTCTTTGAGGCAACACAAATTAGAAACACTCCTAAAATCCACATATACAGAAATATACAATGAGTACAACCAAGTATTTTAAAGGCAATGAAGAATTAAGCATTGGGAATGTGTTAGGTTAGGCAAATAAAAAAGATCATCATATGATGGCATATTCATGTACATATACAAAAACTTTCTATTTGAATATGATGCAAACCTAATAGATATGCCCAACTTTAGAAATGAGTAATATAATTATATCAACTTATTTTCAAACAGTTTTCTTTTTATGTATTTTTATTGAGTTTTTGTACATGTTAGGTGATTAGTAAACACAGAGCAGAGGATGCTGGTCTGTTTTACCTTTCAGCATTCCTCAAACAGAAAAGAGTGCTGTGTTTTCTCAGTATGTTTTTGGTCTGGGAAAGATTTTGTTCTGAAAATATTTATGAATTTATGAATACAGGCTTCCACTCATGGATACCTGTGATAAATATTTAATTTACGTTTCTATAATTACAAATTCTATTTTTGCTTTTTACTTTAAGTTAAAACAAATGTACTCATATCATATGAAATTTAAGTTGAGTCCTTTGTGAATCACAAGTCTGCAGATTTTAAACATAATATGGTAATTTAAACAGATTACTCTTTATACCTAATCAATAATGTTCTAATCAATGCCAAGTAATTTATTTTTAAAATATTGAGGCTTCAAGGAAAAGATGTACAAAAAAGCACTAATATGAGGTAGCTGAAAGTTCTTTATTGCTTTGAATATTGATTGGCTATTTAGTACTTTGTCAGAACATGTGGATAATTAACTGCAATAGCCGTTTATTTTGTTATTTAACACTAGAGGCCCAGTGTACAAAATTTGTGCACATGGGGGGCATCCCTCAGCCTGGCCTGCACCCTCTCCAATCAGGGACCCCTTGGGGGATATTCAACTGACGGTTTAAGCCCACAGGGATCAGGCCTAAACCAGTAGTCAGACATCCCTGTCACAATCCAGGACTGTTGGCTCCTACTGCTCACCTGTTTGCCTTCCTGATTGCCCCTAACCTCTTCTGCCTTCCAGCCTGATTGCCCCCTAACTGCTTCCCTGCTGGCCTGATTGATGCCTGACTGCTCTCCTGCTGGCTCCATCACCCCCAACTGCCCTTCCCTGCTGGCCAGGTCACACCCAACTGCCCTCCCCTGCAGGCCTGGTCACCCCACGCAGCCTGCTGTTCAGTCGTTTGATCGTCATCCCACAATAACCCCCTGCTGGCCTTGTCTCCTCAAACAGCCTGCTGTTTGGTCGTTACTGTTACTGTGACGGTGTCTCAGACAATTTTCATATTCCTCTATTATTAGTATAGATGGCTGACTAGTAAAAATGTTTGTAGAGCTGATAGTTTTTCAGACTACATTTCAAAACTTATTATATATACAATGCAAGTACTTCCATGTACTGCAAGAGCTTTGACCTCTTCTAGGCTAAAGGTCAGAAGCAATATGTAGATCTCCCATGCAGATGCTAGATAGGACAGAGATAATTAACTGTCCTCCAAAAGATTTATGCTTTTCAGAGTGCAGAACTGTCACTGACAGGTGTCTGCCCAGCAAAAGACATCACTTCTCTAGCCCTTCCTATATTTATATGGGTTCTCAGCAATGGAATGTATGCAACTGTTAATAAAGATTTTTGTGGTTTAGTCATATAATGCAATAGTGTTTAACAACACGAAGGAAAGAACTACTGATTTATGCAACAACATGAGTGAGTTTCAAAATATTGTGTTGAGCAAAAGAAGACAAAGACAAAAGGATGCATATTGTGTAATTCTATTTACATAAAGTCCAAGAATAGACAAAGCTAATCTATAGTAATAGAATTACAAAGCAGTTGCCTAGGAGGGGATGATGAATTGACCAGAGAAGAGCACTAGCGATTTTCTGGAGAAGAGAAATTGTTCATATCTTGTTTTGGATGGTGATTATTACACAGGTGTAATTGTCAAAACTCATTGAACTGAACACTTAAGATCTGTACATTTATATATGTAAATTATCCATCAATAAAAAAGGAGATGTGCTTTTTCTTCTCTTTATTTCCCCATCCTATAACTCAGCAGTTTTCAAAGAGAGGCAATTTTATCCCCAGACAGTTTTTGAAGGCATTTTTTGGTCGTCATACTTCCATCATCTAGTGAGTAAATGACCTATACTGCTTCTAAACATCCTACAATGCATAGGATGGTCTCCACAACAAAACATTGTTCTAAAATGTCAATACTGCCAAGTGTAGAAATACTGCTTTACTTGGATGCAGATGGCTCTGAGTCCCTAAAGAAGGGTGGACCCATAAAATGGAAAGATCATGGCCACCCACTGACCTGAAACACTAGTACTGGATGTTATGTGAGCAAGAAATAAAGTTTTACTGTGTGACCCATTGAAATATTAGGGTTTGTTTGTTTTAGTGGTTAGCCTCACTTTGACTAATATATCAGACTTTAAACTGTTTATGCTAAGGATGTTATTTATTAAAATGTCCTCATTATTGGGAGACATGAGTGGAATTTATCTTATATCTAAATGTCAAGCAAAGCTATGCTTCTCCTAAACAGGTATTGTGGTTTTATCTCATGGACATTGGCAGTTTTGTAACTTACTGTGTTTCTTCTTGTTTCAAATGATAGAGAGCCAAGAATTCAGTTTTTAGGTGGTTTTTACCAGCAACTCTCCAGGAACACATGGCTTGCATTTCTCCATGCCTCCTTACCTCGGTCTTTAATGTTTTCCTTCCCTTAATTTCCGCTAGCACCAATTCCTATTACTTACTTTGCCTTTTCATATTTAGATTTTTTAAAAAAGTTAGCTCATATTCTGTATGCAAAAATGCAGCTTATAAATATAAAAACATATAAATAACGTATTTATTCAGACACCCCCTGTTCAATTATCCAAGGTTTTGAATTAGTAATGGTTTTTATATCTGAGACCTGGAAGGGATTTTCATCATGTCTTAACTTTGTGAGATCCAGAGAGATGAAAGGATGTACCCAAATTTATAGTGATAGTTCATGGAGCTATTTTATTTTTAAAATAGAAAGTATTCTCTAATATATATATATATATATATATATATATATATATATATATATATATATATATATAGAGAGAGAGAGAGAGAGAGAGAGAGAGAGAGAGAGAGAGAGAGAGTCTATGCTTTGTACATAGAGTACAACTTGCTGGTCACTAATTGGATGTAACTTGTGACTTATTTTTCTAGTGATAGAAGGAGATTCATATCAATCTATAACAGACATTGTTGGTTGCCTACTCAACATCCATCTTCCCTCCCCATTTTCCTTCTGGCAGAGCCCCAATTTTTTCACAGATTCATCCTTCCCAGCTAAGCCATACACTCCGGGGAGAGAGATATCCATCTCAGCATGAAGGACTGCATCATGATCTGAGTAAGCAGTGGTCCTGTGTTCTTGTCAGTCACTATAATGGCTACTGAGATGCAGGGCAAGATAGCTGAGGGTGGGCCTGGCACTTATGGGAATAGTTTTACTCAATCTTAAAAATAGACACAAGGAAAGATTGTTCTACCGCTGCTGGACATCATTGTGTCAGCATGAAGTGACTAAAGTTTGAGAAGGCTTCTCAGAGCCTTAAGGGGAGTTAGCCTGAAGCACAAATAGACAGACGAAGCACTGCAGTCCACAAAGATCCAAAGAATCTAAGTATTTGTTGAACAGCCAAGACAATAACAAAACCAACCCTGAAGTTAATTTACTTCTCAACTTTTTACATGAAAAAAAATCCTTAGGCCAGCTGATTTGGTGTTTTCTTTTACTTGCAGTTAAAAGTATCCATCCAAAGTATATTTTTCTACATTTTTGATCACTTAGGGTGGCCTTGACATTTGTAATGTTCCTATTGGGAACCAGTATGTCATCTGGGCTCATGAGTTAGAGAATGTAAGGCCTCCACCTTCAGCAGAGCATGCTCCAAGAAGCTGGGCTCACTAGCCCAAGCACCTGAGACAAGGGTAGGATAGTTGCTTCTGTAAAGGGCCAGAAGGTAAGTATTTGGGGATTTGTGAGTCATACAGTTTCTGCTGCAACTACTCAGCTCTGTTGCTGCAGTGCAAAAGCAGCCATTGATGACACAGCAAATGAGCACCGTGATTCAAAAAACTTTGTTTCCAAAAAGCAAGCAGTGCCCTGGCCGGTGTGGTTGAGCACCATCCCATGCACCAAAAAGTTGCCATTTTGATTCCTGGTTAGGGCACATGCCCAGGTTGTGAGTATGCTCCCCGATAGGGGGTGTGCAGGAAGCAACTGATAGATGTTTCTCTCTTGCGTGCACTCTCCCTTCCTCTCTCTCTAAAAATCAATAAAATTATTTTTAAAAAGTAGGCAGTGGGCCAGATTTGAGCTGTGGCCATACTTTGTCAACCTCTGACCTAAAATACAATCTCAGCCAACTGTGGATAATCAAGGCTCTTGGGGCACAGAGCAGCTAACATTGCCTGTCTCCCATTTTCACTCCTGGAGTTGTCTGTGCTCTGATTCAAGGGCTATCTGCAGTAAGAGGGTGGAAAGGCCAAAAGTCAAGAGAGAGAAAATTGAGGAACAAGAGGTTTATATAATTGACTGTCTATTTAATCAGTTACTGAATAATTGACAGTTGGCTCCATTTTCTGAAACCATTTGTCCCTTGAACTTGATGCGGCTGACTGAATGAAAAAACACATCTGGAGCAGTTTTCCCCCAGTCCATCTGCTTAAGCACAAAACATCTTTGGCTAACTAAAGGCAACATGATTAGCCGTCAGAGTTTGCACAAAAGCAGGTGCATCTGGGTAGTCTGTGCAAGAATGTTGTTCTAATTAGGGAAATAGGAAAGACTTGATTTCTGAAAGTGCTAGTCTGTCACACTTAAGCCAGTGTATTATTTGAGATAATGAACTCTGTCAAACAACATGGGGTAATGGAAATCAGGTAAAAGATTGATCTAGGGAAGTACCAAAGATGAGTACCTGTTGAGAAAATAAAAGAGGCAAAGCAGAATGAAAACTGGAGAATCCTAGCTTAGGTGGTATAATGATCAATATTATGAAAATATATATTTGTGTATAATACATATTCAGAAGAATATTTCATAATTTTTACAAAACCTTTCTCTTTTTCAAATATGTTTTTATGGATTTTTAGAGACAAAGGAAGGGAGAGGGTTAGAGAGATAGAAACATCGATGAGAGAAACATCATTGATCTGCTGAACTCCTGCCTCTTGGATAGCGCCCTCCCGCCCCCGCAAGGGATTTAGCTCGCAACCCAGGCATGTGCCATGACTGGTAATTGAACTGATAACTTCTTGGTTTCTGGTTAAATGTTCAACCACTGAGCCACACCAGCCAGGCCCAAATCCTTCTCTTATCTCTTACTTTCCGTTTCTTTAAATGCAAACTGTCTCTGACAATAGGTGGAAATGAAATCATTATTTTAAAATAGTCCTCAGTGCACATAGCCCCAGAGTGATAGGGTCCCAGTGGACGGTTTGATGGGTCCTCCCTTGTGACTGCCACTCAGGATCAGCAAAGGCTAAGCCTGGTGCTTTTAAGCAACTGTCCCTCGCACCTCATTTAGAAGTGTATGTTGCATCACACTAATAATGCCATCGCAAGACCTCTATACCCAGCGCCTTAGAGCATTCTGATTAATGCAAACATACGGATAGAAAATCGAACAAAAGAACCCTCCCTTCCCCTTAAGAAGCACCTCAGGAAAGACGTTACCTTGGCTTTGTTTCTAATTAGGCCCTCTCTGCCTCTTTGGAGAATGAGTGAACACAGCCACGAGGAGACGTGAATTCCTCTAACTCTTCCATATCACTCTCCCCACAGCCTGATTGCCACTTTACAATTAATTGAAAAACCTATGCTTTTAAGTTGCTGCCAGGTGACTTAGCAGGAATAAATACACTTGCAGGTGTCTCAGGAAGAGCAACTCGATTGTGTGGTAATTCCGAAATGACTTCCCTCTTGAGTGTGCTCCCTGAGGCTTGGCTCCTAACGAGGCAGCTTTTCTACTGAGAAGTGGTCCACTGCAAGTTGTGTAGAGATGGAAAAGGAGTTGTCATTCCCGCTTTCTTAGTGGAAAATATAGGCAGTGTAACAGGAAGTACAATCTTGACTTCTGATCCTTCCGTTAGTAAACTATTTTATAGGTGAGCATAGGGAGCTAAGAGTATCAGATCACCCCCTCACTTCAGGTCTTGAGCTTCCTTTGGTCCTAGTTTCTGCTACTTGTTCACTCCATCTCCTCCCTCAAGTAACCCACTCTGCATTTTTCCCCTTTTCCAAACTCTGTCATCTCCTTTCTCATGTCCTGTTTCTCACATGCTTGGCAAAGACTTGATCATCCTTCAAAACCCAGTTTGAATATTTTTCCTCTAGGAAGGCTGGGCCTCCCTTTGTCTCCTTAGAACATATCAAGTGTATTGAAACCGACTGACCCAGTTATATGCCAGTCTTTCTCCTTTCACCGTGAGCTACTGAAGGTAATAGTCTGTGCCTTTATTTATCTTTGATGCCTGTCATATAGTAGATGATTAATAAATATCTGAAGCCGAGTCAGACAACTGAAAAGCCAGATGTCATCTTAAAACACTGCCCAGTGATGTCCTGATCTACAAAAACAGGTTAGAACGAATCAGACTTCTTTTAGAAGGCTGACAGAGCACAATACCTATGTGCAAGTGAATAAGTTTCAAATCTTATTAAAAGCCAAGAAAATAATGTTTCATCCTGACTTCCTTTGAGACGTGTGCCTACCATAGATAGCACATCTGGCTTCTTGAATGGTTTTGTCATCCGTACCTCTCCGTATCCTATTTGGATTATTTTACCAAGTGAAGTCCCAGAGTGTGGTCAGCCTGCCTGTTTTCATGTGATTGTTCCCAGGCAACTCGGCTGGGTAGAGAGTCGAGAAGGAGAGCATTGGAGAGTGGCTTTTGTATAGAGAAATCAGAGTGCAGAGGAAACAACCCAGAAGACAGGAAAACACTGAAATGCAAACAAAGCAGGGTAGTTTTAGGAAAACCACCTTAGCTGGGTGCAAGGTGTGGGGGTGCTTATCACGAGACTTGAAGAGGCAGTTTTGCACATGGCGGTGTGATGGCCGTCATTCCGCAGAGTGCATTCTCAGATGTGACGTTTTCAGAACATTCCAGGACAGTCCTCTCCATCAGCAGCACCTACCTTCAAGACAAAGGTAAGAATCTATTCCCTGCCCTCCTCGATAGTTACCAATGTACAAATGTATTGTGTTCCAATAATTCATTTGTAAATCTATTGCCTGAAATTTGGGGCCTTTTTTGACTATAGAAATAATATAAAAGCTGGTTAGGCGTCCACCTGGCCCATTAATCTTCCATGATGTATCTAAGGTAGAGAATCAATGGAACCTTTCAGCTGCACCTAACCACTCTTTACAATATGGTTCCTAAGGAGAGATCTATTTGGGAACTCAAATATGGGTGCTCATTCTTTCCTCCCCCTCTTGCCTGTCTGAGTAGGCTTCTAGGTCGTTAGTATTCACAGGCAATGCTTTGAGGGCCACAGTCCTGAATATCAGATGGATTCTCACTTTTTAAACCATTTAGACTTCTTGTGCTAAGAGTGTGCATGTTGGAGACCGGAAGACTGGCTTATGATAGGTAGAGATGGCTGTAAATGGTGTCTGCTTCCACCTGTCAGTTTTCTTCTGCATGTAGTTTCTCATCATTTCACTGGTGCCTACTACAGCCTATTGTATTTCCCCATAGTTAGCTCCTGTTCATGGACAGGAGGGTTGTTGGTTGGTATCCAAGTCTGGCTTTTCCCCTTGGAGTTTCATCACATAGTTTAATTTTGTGGATCACAGGAAAAAATGATTATTAAGTTTTTAATAATTTGAATATGGCTTTATCATCATTGATGACATTTTATTTAAGGACACATTTTCTTTATAAAGAAAAGCAGATAGTTCTACAAACAATATTCAAAGCATAAAAAGAGAGGTGCAAAAGTGGCTTTAAGATATTTGTCATCCAACTGTGTACTTATCTAATTATAAATACAAATTTTCTTCCTACTAAGATGCTTTTAGCTGAAAGCTCTAAAAGGCAGGGACATGGTTCAGCTTTAAGATGAAGCTCTATGATTTAGAAAAACCTCTACCCTCAGGGTCACCTTTAGGCTTAAAAATAGCTTTCTGATAACATTTGTTATTCTGCCTCTGAGCCTCTCTCTCCACCCCTTTTCCCTCTTTCAGACAGAGCTATTAGGAGACAGGGAGTTCTAAAAGAGTCTACCCGATGATTCTGAAATTTTATCAGGCTGGTGACCTAGCCAGGCCATTGATGTCACCCTCCCTGTCATCCTTTGCCTGTAACTCGAATGGATGATGACAGCAGGGAGGGGGGATGATGCAAGGGCTTCTGACCTCAGACCAACACTTGTATTAACCCAGAGCAATCATAACACCTTCTAGAAATTAAAAATAAATTTATTAAGAAAAGTTTCAGGACACTTGCCCTGAATGGTACACAAATCCTAGCACCATTCATACTCAGTAACAGGACTGATTGTACAGTCACTGGTGACAAGGATCACTTGAATAAGATTGCTTCCATTTGTATCATTAATGGTGCTGGTGTTTTCAAATAAATTCTGAAACTCAGTAACATGGCCAAGAATTTTATTAGATTGTTCAGACGCAGACATCCTTTATTACTTTGGAATTAGAGAAAGGCAAGTCCATTGTTGACATAAACTCTTGGGAGGCAAAAGATTACATAGATGGTTGCCTGGTCCTACAGCAGAGGACAGATCAGAACTGTCTCCAAGTTTTAATGCCAAGCCAGAAGTACCCTGGGGGAAGGGCAGGGGCTGCTGAGAAGTATGGGGGTTGGTGTTCTTTGCACATGAAAAAGCTTTGAAAACTTCTCCGTGAGACTTGTTGTCTTCTCATTGCTTTCTCTAATGTGTTTTTATTCAAATCTTAACAACTCATGCCAACTTATGAATTGAAAAAAGGAAAAATATCTCTTTGGTGTAATGAATTTACGTAGAGCCCCAGTTTTATGGGCCTGACCCTTTTCTCATCTGGGTGGTCAGTGTTTTTAAGTGTCTCCAAGAATCAGACTTGAATACTTGTTTCTTCCACTTCTAAGGGCACCTGGGATTTCAGGTCAATGCCACATGAAGAATATCATTAGAAATGGAACATGAACCATGGCATAAGAAGCATAAGAAGAGAGGATAGAGCGTCGGCCTGCGGACTGGGGGGTCCCGGGTTCGATTCCGGTCAAGGGCATGTGCCTTGGTTGTGGGCACATCCCCAGTGGGGGGTGTGCAGGAGGCAGCTGATAGATGTTTCTCATCGATGTTTCTAACTCTCTATCCCTCTTCCTTCCTCTCTGTAAAAAAATCAATAAAATATATTTAAAAAAAGAGAAAGAAATGGAACATGAAGAGACAATTATTTCCATGCAGGAAACCATCTTTTTTTGTTGTGTTTTTGTTTTGCATCCCCGGAAACCTTATCTATAGAGCAGGCTTGGGAACCATTGTCTGGACAGGCTGTTTGTAAACTTAACTTTTGGCTATAGGTTTTTGTTTGTATCTCTCTCTCTCCCACTTCTGTAGAGGTCAATCAAGTGAGAATAAGAGTGGGTAATTACAAAGTAATTGTTGTCAAGAGGATTCTATCTCCTTGGATAATTATCCCATGGATAATTTCTGTTTTTCTCACCTTTGCCCAGACCTTCTTCATACTATATAGCCATTAGCTATTTAGTAGCTCAAGTAATTTTTCAATAATGAATGAATTTAGTAATTTTTCAATAATGAATGAATTTAGTTTTCTAAACCATTTGTCATTCTGGCCATCTGGAAAGTATTGTTACAAAGAATTGGCCTACAACATGCTGGCTTACTTGTATCTTCAGGAATAGGAATCAGTAGGGCTTGTTTAGATTGCCCAGTTCATTTGGATCCCAAATAGATTTCTTTTTTTTTTTATATTTTATTGATTTTTTACAGAGAGGAAGGGAGAGAGATAGAGAGAGTTAGAAACATCGATGAGAGAGAAACATCGATCAGCTGCCTCCTGCACATCTCCCACCGGGGATGTGCCCACAACCCAGGTACATGCCCTTGATTGGAATCGAACCTGGGACCTTTCAGTCCGCAGGCCGACGCTCTATCCACCGAGCCAAACCGGTTTCGGCCCAAATAGATTTCTTGCTCCAACTCCAAGCCTACCTAAGAGGGCACCAAAGTCTGGGTAAGGCCAGCCTACCTTCTGCGGCAGGCTGGTGGCACTACATAATGTGTTGTTTTATGTTTAAAGCAGAAATGCTACCAGTTATGAAACGTAAGATGCTGTGCTAGTTCATTAACAGCTATTTATAAGTGGCTATTCTATATGAAGTTCCAATCCAGAAGCTTGCAGGAAAGAGCAAAAGAGAACTGAAAATCAAAATGCTAAATGCAGTATGCTATCCTGGATTGGATCCTGGCACAGAAAAAGAATATGAGTAGAAAACTGGCGAAATCTGAATAGAGTCTGGGGTTTAGGTCATAGTAATATTAATTTCTTGTTTTGAAGAATGCATCATGGTTATGTAAGATGGTCCATTAGGGGAAGCTGAGTGCAGGGAAGCTGGGGACTCTGTACTATCGTCACAACTTTTCTATATATTTAAAATTATTCCAAAATAAAATATTTATTTAAAAACTAAATAAGAAGGAGCATACTCACAGTAAACTTACTTTGCTAAATTGGATTCCTGTTTGAAGTTGAAAGAGTGTCTGAAGTTATAACTCTGGGATTTTTTCAAGGAATACACATTATTATTGAATGTTATATTTTGCATATTTCCTGCTGGAAGGTATTTTTTTGGGGGGGGCGGTATGGATTGCTTTGTTGAACTGACACAGAAAAGCTAGTGAATATGATTTGTTCTGACCTTTTTATACAGTCTGCATCACAGACCAAGTACATATTAAATGGTAAATGAGAATCTCAGAATATCTTCCATCTGGCCTCTTCAAACTGGGACTCAAGGGCCTTCAGTGTGTGCAAGACTTAATAGCAAAAGGATGGTTCCACCCTACTGGGAAAAGATGGTATTACTGAGCAATCAAAGAGAAAATTACAGGATTATAAAAGAGATACAGAATGTTTCAGCTGGTCTCCTTGTTAAAAGAAAGTATCCAGAACTTGTGATAGAAAGACAGTGTTTTATATCTACGGAGATTAATTTACTAGTGAAACAACTGCACCATGATAGGTATGCTTGTAGTTGAGAGAATAAGAGAGAAAAAATAGATCTGCATGTGGTCTATCTGCATCCTGCACTAGAGAAACTGTAATTGACCCAACTCCAGCCCAGTCTAGCCAGCTGGCAAAGTAAATGAGCCTGATAGGTGTTGATAGGTTGAAGAGACCCTGCCTGTAGAAACCTCCATAGAGCAAAAAACAGTAATGAAGACCTGATAGAAAGCTAGACATTTTGACCCCAATCAAACTGACTTTCCCTTAAGTAAAGGCAGGAAGAGTCCAAGGAAACAACTCCTGCAGTATATGTAGGGCATTCTTTAGATAGGGCAGAATCCCCTAGAGCGCTTGATCCTATGGGAGAATTTCTGATGCAGCAGCTCTTAGGTGGGGGCCTGGGAATTTGCAGCAAGTTCTCTGGTGATGCTGATCCTGCAGACCTGGGTATTACAATTTAAAAATTGATTTTAGGGAGAGAAAGAGGAAGGGAGAGGGGGGAGCTGGAGGGGGGAGAGAGAGAGAGAGAGAGAGAGAGAGAGAGAGAGAGAGAGAGAGAGAGAGAGAGAGAGAGAAAGGTGAGACAGAAACATTAATTAACAGGGGATCAAACCCACAACCTGGGTATGTGCCCTAACTAGGAATTGAGCCCATGACACACCAACCAACTGAGCAACACCGGCCAGGGCCTCCATTGATTTTTTGTCCGTTCTTTAGTTCTGATTATTTATTTCCTAGTGCTGTGATGATAAAGACAGCTGTGGGAATTGGTGTAAAAAGTGTCTGTTTCTGATTGTTTTCTCTGTAGACAGTTGAGGACTGATGTGGAATTTGGAGTGGTAAAGACATACAACCACATGCATTTGAAGATTTGGGCAGAAAGCATGCCACTTCTTGCTGCCTTGGCAGTTTCCTTTCATGCCTTGTCAGGTCAGGGTGTTGCTAGACTTGCAGCTTTTTGGGAAGTTTAAATAGATGTGGAAATGGACCGCAGAGAAACTTATTGGACAGGGGACCCAGGTTATTGAGGCGGGTCATGCTGCTGGCCCTGCTTACCAGTCACATTCCTGTAGACCTGCCTCATCTCTGCTGGGTTTCTTCCCGAAGAGCTGAAATGGAATTGCACCTGAAATCGCGTGATTTCTCTCTTTTTAACCCTCAGCCTCCAAAATAGTGGAAATAGAGATTTGCTCATTCTTTCTTTTTAAAATATTTTAATATATTTTTAAAACTTTGTTGTTGTTCATTAAAATGGAACACAGTAAATATGGAATGTTTAGACAATTTATAAAAAGCAGAGTTTAATTTCATGTATATGTACATATATAAGCTTTTACATATTTAGAGTCATGCCTTTCTAGTTTGTTTCACTCTTCTTCACTCCCCTCCCTTAGGAATATATGAATAATAAAATCCATGTATACCCATGCAAATATATATATTTACATATATTTAAAATATTTGTGTGTGTGTGTGTAGGCTGCGCTGGTTGTGGCCTGTAGATCCTCTGCATCTCATCAGTATAAAAGCCAGTGTCTTTACTATGACTACCAGGTCCTGCACGGTTTGTATCATACCTCCCATTGTCTCCTGACCTACTGCTACTCAGGTCTTCTTGCTGATTAATTTATGAACACGTTGGTCAGCCTCCTGCTCAGTGTCTTTCTAGTAGCTGTTCCCTGTACTTAGAATGCTCTTCCTCCAGATATGTGTGTGAGCAGTTCTTTACTTCTTCAAGTCTTTATTCAAAAGTCCCTTCCTACAAGCTTTATATTTCCCTTTTACTTTTCTCTCCTCCTTGGCAATTATGACAAATACAATATATATTTTATATATATATATATATATATATATATATATATATATATATGATCACTGACTTATTATTATCAGCTTCCCCAATTATCAGATATGCTCTATGACAGGGGTTGTCACCTGGGCTGTTCCTTGCACTGTCCCAGGGCACAGTTGATGCTCTATAAGTACCTGTTTAAAAATATCAAATGAATGAGCCTAGCCTCAGAATCATATTCCATGTCCCTTAATATCTTCTATCATGATTTTAATAGCTTTGTTTTCATTTAATGACTGTTTTCATTCCACTAATATATAATATACCACATTTTATTAAATGTTATTTTTATAACTAATATGCCACATTTTGTTCAAGTACTTTCCTCTGATATTTTCCGTATGCATTTATTTTGCTGTTGTAATCAGCCAAATAACCTTGTATGTATTTACTCAAATCTCTAATATTTTCCGTAGGATACATGTTCAGAAATGAAATTTCTGGGTCCATAAGGAGATGTCGGTAAGGTTTTTGATATATACCTTATCACATCTCTCTCCAGAAGGGCTGCATCTTTCTCACAACAGAGATTTAGAATGCTCATTTCTGTTCAGCTTTCATAATACCAGGTACTTTTTTCAAAAGCTTCCAATTTTATGAGAAAAATATAACTCATTAAAATGTGTATGTTTCTTAGATTAGTGGTAAGATAGATATTTTTCATACTTTTTATTGAACATATATACTTCTTCTATACATTTTTAGTTTATGTTCTCTACTTAATTTGGGGGAGGGTGATTAGCTTTCTTTTAGTGTTTTGCAAGTGCTCTTTATATAGATAAGCATTAACAATACATATGGTTAATTTTCTTTGCCATTTGCTTTTAAATGTCTTCATGGTGTTTCTTGCTACAGAGCACATTAAAGTTAATGTAATGGAGTACATTTATATTTTTTTCTGTATTGAACTGCTTTTCATTTTATGTTTTAAAAGTTTAACACATCCTAAGATTACATAAATATTTCTATATGTTCTAGTTATTTTATGGCTTTATTATTTTCCCCCAATTGTTATTCAGTCTTCTAATTCTATTTATTAAATAATGTCATTTTCCTCATTGACTCGAAATTCCCCTTTATTACATACTAATTTGAAAGTATTGTTGGACTGTTTCTGCTCTAATTTTGTTTTATTAACTTGCACCTTTCTGTAGCAGAAACCCACTTTAAAAATTAGCGTTTTATAATATTTTCTTATATTAGGCTAAATCACTTCTCATTTTTAATTTTCAAAATGATTTTATCTCTCTAATATGGGCTTTTTTCCTTGCAGAAGAAATTTAGAAAATTTCCCCCCAAATTCCAGTGGTTAAATTTGTATCAATTTTATAAATAAATGGGAGAAACAATGACTCTCTTGGTATCTGACTGGCTAATTCTCAACCCCTTTATTAGATCTATTATGAGATGTGGCTTGATGTGCACAGCTTCTGACCAATTCCCAGTTTCCTCAAGTTCAACTTGAGAGTCCAGCTCTATTTTTCTGGTGCCATCTTTTCCTACCTTTGCTGCCTGGTTTCCAACATTAGGAGTCAGTGCCTCATGTCAAAGCTGTGATTCCCAGGTGCTGAGCCACTGCAGCTTTCCCTGTCTCTGCCCCGGTGGCCCACTGCTTTTGCTGAGGAGATGGGAAGCTACTTTCACCAGTGTATAGTGGATCAATTGCATTTCCCTGCCCAGATGACAACTAGGAATGAATGTCACAGAATGGATGCGGAAAGATGATAAGCAATCAGTGTTATATCAGTTCAAGAACGATATGATAGATAAAAGAGAGCTGTTCAGTCCCCTCTGCCCCCACCCACTCCTACAAATCTGGTCGGGGGGAAGGACAGTGTGAGGCAGATAGTGTCATTTTATTTTTGTTTCAAGAGTCTCTCTTTTATGAGAAGCAACCCTGGGTAAGAATGTAATAAAAACAATAGACTATTCTTTTTTTTTCTTTATTGATTAAGGTATTACATATTTGTCCATATCCCCCCATTACCCCCCCCCAACCCCCACTCTTGCCCTCACCCCCCTGGTGTCTGTGTCCATTGGTTAGGCTTATATGCATGCATACAAGTCCTTTGGTTGATCTCTCCCCCTTACCCCCACCCTCCCCTGCCTTCCCTCTGAGGTTTGATGGTCTGATCGATGCTTCTCTGTCTCTGGATCTGTTTTTGTTCATCAGTTTATGTTGTTCATTATATTCCTTTTGCTCTAAGTCAGGCACTATTCTAATTACTTTTCACATATAAATTGATTTAATCCTCCCTAATACACTGTAAGGGAAATTCTATTATTATTCTACTCTAAGGGCTTACCTCAGTGAAGCTCCTCATACCTTATAGCAGGTAGGAATTCACTTTAACTTCAGGCATCAGATGGTCTATAAATGATTTTTAGTGTGTTTTCATCCTTTTCAGTCTTCATTAATATTTTAGAGTCATACTTAGGGAGACACTTAGGACTGCTAGCCAGGTGCATTTTAAACAGGAATTCATCTTTTTTTTTAACCTTTTATTAGAAAATAAAACACAGGCACAAAATTCTAAAAAAAAAAAAAAATAGTTCCATCACTTAATGAATTCTAAGGCAAACACTCTTGTAACCACTACCCAGGTCTTTGCCATTATCTCAGGACTCCCTCCATTTGCTCCATCCTTATCTTGACCCTCTTTGTTTCACCAAAAGTAACCACTATCCCGCCTTTCCAGAACAATTTTCCTCCGTGTTTTTTTTTTTGTATAGTTTTATGACAAAGTGTGCCTCCCAATTATCATAGGTTAGTCTTGCCCAATTTTTAAAAACTTGATTTATATTGTCATCTATTTGAGTTTGCAGATTCCTTCTCCACTGTCTTATTTCCTTTATAACAAACCTGTAGAAGAACTTGGGGCCATTTGCCCAATAGAGTTTTCTAAAGTGTAGGTTTTGCTGGTTGTGTATTTCTGGTCCCACTCAACACGTTTCTCTGTTCTTTCTATTCCCTGCAAATTGGCAGAAGGATCCAGAGACTTGATAGGATTTGAGATTGATGCATTTGGCCAGACAGTGAGTGGTGTTGAGTTCTTTTGTCCAAAGGCACATGATATTTGAATGTCTCTCTTTTTGTGATGTTAGCATATATTGATGCTCAATGCCTTAAAGCCAGTAATTCATTGGAGGTTAAATAATTATTTTATTCTATTATTTATTTTTCATTGATTAATTGGAATAATTTTGAACAAGCATAGTTCCTCATTTACTAATTGATATTCTGTGCTGCAGTTTTTGTTTGTTTGTTTGTTTTTAAAAAAGGCAGAACAATTGCTTCATTCTTTCCTTTTGTTTACCAATTTTTCAATTAAGGAATTGGATCACTATTACTCTGCAAAGGTGACCAAATAGGATTTTAAGAAATACCCTTGTGAACGAATGAATTTAATGGGTTTTGTCAATCATGATCACTATCTCTTTTTTAAAAAAAATATATTTTATTGATTTTTTACAGAGAGGAAGAGAGAGGGATAGAGAATTAGAAACATCGATGAGAGAAACATCGATCAGCTGCCTCCTGCACACCTCCTACTGGGGATGTGCTGGCAACCAAGGTATATGCCCTTGACCAGAATCGAACCTGGGACATTTCAGTCTGCAAGCCAATGCTCTATCCACTGAGCCAAACCAGTTAGGGCACTATCTCTTTTGAAGTTCAAGATTTCCCATCTTTCGTCAGTGGAAGCCTCTTCAAATGTGTCCCTGAGTCCTTGTGTCATGACTGTAGTAGTCTTTGATAGCTTTCTTGTTATCTAGTATGGAGTGGAATGGGATGCATGAAAGAGGGCGGTGCGAGACAAGATTGCTCAGGACCCTGTAGTCAGTCAGGAAGCATGCCTTGTGGGTCCTTTGGTCCCACTGTAGTGGTAGAAGAGAGGAGAATTCTTTCCTGCTTACTGCACCTTTTCAAAATTAAATACCAGACTATAAGAGACAACATGCACAACACAATAATTAGTTGCATTGATTGAACATTTAATCTTACTACCGGGTATGTGCTAAGAGATACAGTTATTTCTGCCTCTAGTAGTGGGTATGAGGTGTCTCTTGCCTTTAGGTGTAGCTCAGTAGTGGCTGCAGTTAGAGTTCCAGAATAACCATGAAATGTCTTTAGCCAGTGATCAGAATTCCAAGGATGTCCAGTTAGTGCTCAGAGAATTCTATATACTATAAGGGAGACAACATAAGCAAAATAATTCTCCCTATTTTTCCCTTTCTGTAATGGGTTTGGCTTCCAAGTAGAAGATTCCAAGAAAAGAAAAGAAAATTTATGCTTCAAATTTCAGTGTTTCTTTGGGCTTTCTAAATCGTTTAAATGCATCTCTTAGGCTTTTTCTATAACAGCTTTATTGAGATATACTATATGTACCATACAATTTACATATTTAAAGTGTTCAATTCAAGTGTTTTAGATTATTCAGAGAGTTGTATATCCATCACCATAATAAATTTATCATCACCAAAAAAGAAACCCTGTACCTGTTGGAAGTTGCTCCTCATCTGCCCTGAGCTCTCCCTTCTCATCTCCCAACTTTTAGACAATCACTAATCTACTTTCTGTCTTCATAGATTTTTCTACTCTCATAAAATTTAATATAATGGAATCATATAATATATAGTCTTTCATGACTAGCTTCTCTCACTTAGTATAACATTTTCAAGGTTCATTTGTGTTGTGGAATTTATCAGTACTTTATTTTTTAATTACTGATAATAGACAGTTTTATGCATATAGCACATTTTATTTACCTATCCTTCAGGTAAATAAAATGTGAATAAATGGGTTGTTTTCACTTCTGGGCCATTATGAAATGTACAGCTATGAATATTTATGTACCTGTTTTTTTTAAAATATATTATATTGATTTTTACAGAGAGGAAGGGAGAGGGATAGAGAGTCAGAAACCTTGATGAGAGAGAAACATCAATCACCTGCTTCCTGCATGACCCCTACTGGGGATGTGCCTGCAACCAAGGTACATGCCCTTGATCGGAATTGAACCTGGGACCCTTCAGTCCACAGGCCGACGCTCTATCCACTGAGCCAAACCGGCCAGGGCTGTACCTGTTTTTTATATGAACATTTTTTTTTTTATTTCTCTCAAATGAAATATACATTTGATTCTCATTTTTCATGATATTTATGTTCTATAAAGTCACCAATTAGCAAATACTGAGCCATCCAAAATTAAATACCAGACTTTAAGTAAATACTGAATTAGCAAATACTGAGCCATTGCTCCTTGAGGAAATACAGGGTTAAGTCCTGTAAGCCGCTGGTTACAAGACTTTTGCCAACCAATCAATATATAACCTTGTTTGATGTGTGTTTCCATTTAAAGATGTCTCATTTAATATATACTTCTTACAAATAATTGATTACATGTAGTTTTCCTTTATAATAAGACACTAGCTGAAAAGGGTTTAACATTTTCTTGACTCTAGTTAATATGGTAAATGTCACTGGCATTTAACCTTATAAGGATGCTTTTTCTTATCAGCCATTATCTCATGAATCCACAAATTTCGCCACTTCAAAGTTTCATCATGTACTATTGACGTCTTTAGCATTTTCTGGAGTGGTCTCACAGACACATCAGGAATTTCCTCCTCTTTATTCTAGAAGTACAGTATTGTCAGGTGATTAACATTTAATTCATAGCCAACATCACTATTTCTCATGCCTGAATGAAGCTTATTTACCACACGTATTTTCTTTTTAAAGTCCATCACAATCTTCTTGTGTTTCGGAACACTAGACAGCAGCTTAACATTACCCTTGGGAGTAATTTTAAGCAGCAAAATCACCAACAAAAAGCACAAAAAGCAAAAAACGTGGCACGAAGTAGACCATGAAAAGACACTATTTACATTCTGAGAGGTGAAACTAGGCAGACACACGGCCTTGTTCAACCTCAGCTGGGAATGGGAGTGTCAGATGACTCAATTTTTTGCCACTTTGCATGTATCCATAAATGACCAGAAAAATTACACAGTATTGATTTGGGGTTACAAATAAATACTTGCAAGCAGGTAAACTCATACGTGTGTGAATAATGAAGATTGTACCTAGAAGTGGAATTGCTAGATCATGTGATAACTCCATGTTTAAAGTTTGGAGGAACTGGCAGATGGTTTTCCAGTGTGGCCGTGCCATTTTACATTCTCACCAGCAGTATGTGAGAGTTGCCAATTCTCCACACCCTTGCTAATACTTTTTATTACTAATCCTTGTTGTTGTTGATCTGGCTATCTTAGTGGTTATGAAGTGGTAGCTTGTTGTGATTTGATTTGCATTTTCCTGATGGTTAATGATATCTAGCATTTTTTTCATGTTGTTATCGGCCATTTGTATACCTTCTCTGTAGAAATGTCTATTCAGATCCTTAGTTCATTTTTTAACTTGTAGAATCTCTATATAATAAAAGCACAATATGCTAATTAGATTGGACATCCTCCGGATGTACTTCTTTCCAGACAAAGCTGCAGTGGGTGGGGGCCAGGGCCAAGGTCCTTGCATGAATTTCATGCATCGGGCCTCTAGTTTTTAATAATTAGAGTTGGAGACTTTGATGCTGCACTTTCAATAATAGGTAGAACAATTATGCAGAAAGTTGATAAGAAAACCGAAGAAAAGAGAAGACTTAACTAGATTCAATAGACATCTATAGAATTACCTAGTTCTCCTTTTTATTCTGTCAGATTTTGCTTCATACATTTTGTAACTGTACTTATGTGCATGTATGTATATGATTGTTATATTTTCATGAAGACTTGACATTTCAATCATTATAAAATGCCCCTCTTTATCCCTAGCAATAATGTTTGTTTTAATGTTTTATTTTATCTGATATTAGCATAGCTGCTACAGCTTTCTTATGGATGCCGTTTGCCTGCTGTATGTTTACATCCTTTTACTTTAACCCATAGGTATCATTGAATTTAAAGTGTCTCCTCATGCAACGTGTAGATTGGTCACTTTTTTATCCAGCCTTACCATTTCAATTTTGATGATCCTATCTAATAAAAGGTAATATGGAAATTAACCATCACTCAGTCACAAAGATGGCTGTGCCCATAGCCACAAGATGGCAGCACCCAGTCCTCTCAGCCTTGCCGGAGTCCCCCAGTCCTGGGGGGGTGGGGTGGGAGGGCGGCCGCTGAGAGCGGGCAGCGTGAGCAGCCTGGCGGAATGCTTCCTTTGTTGTCATGGTGATGAGGCAAGCATTCTACCCCAACTGCAAAAGGCCTCTGGGCAGCGGACATGGAGGGGTGGGGTGGGGGGGTGGGGGGGGTGCTTGTGTTGTCATGCCAGAGACAAGGCAAGTGTTCTGGTCCTGGCCATGGAGGGCCTCTGGCCAGGCCCAGCGCAGAGTGCATCATTGCAGGCTGGACTGAGGGACCCCTTCCCCCGCCACATGAATTTCATGCATTGGGCCTCTAGTATTCTATAATACTTTCACATTTAGTGTTATTATTCCTACAGTTAGATTTACGTATACCATTTTACTTTTATTTTTTAAATGAATCATCTTTTTTGTTTCTTATTTCTCTTATGCAACTATATGTTGAATTGAGAGGATATTTTGTATTATAACATTTTAATTTCTTTAGTGATTTTTCAGTATATTATTTTAAATTATTACTTTAGTGGTTGTTCTGGAGCATACCACATAATTCTCAACCTATCAAAATTTATTTAAGATTTAAATGAGCTTAATTTAAGCCAGATATAGAAATATTATTCCTGTATAGCTGTCTGCTATCTTTCCTCCTTCTGTGCTAATATTGTTGTACATTTTCCATCTGTATGTTACAATTCAGCAACATGTTGTTATAATTACTGTTACATAATTTTCTCTTTTAAAGAAGTTTATTAAAGAAATGAGACCAATGTATATTTAGTGTGTTAACCTTATTCACCCTTAATGGTTCTCATCGTTTGTTCTGTGAATTTAAATTAGAATCTGGTGTCATTTTCTTACTCAAGTACAATTTTGCTGTCACCTACCTCCTTTGTGCTATTAGTGTCAAATACCTTATATTTTTCTATATGTTATTGGCCCAACTATACAAATATTTACATATGATTTCATACCTATACTTTGTAAATCAGTTAAGGGAAGAAAGAAGACATATGCCTATATTCATTTTTTTTTATAATTATATAATTATTTTTACTGGTGCTTTTTGGTTTTGGTTTTTTTCATGAGATTCAAATTACTCTCTGGGGTCACTTGTTTTCAGCCTAAAGAACTTCTTTTAGCAGTTCAGGTAAGATAGATCTGCTAGTAACAGTTACTCTCAGTTAAAAAAAAAAATCTCTGACTGTCTTTATTTCATTTATTTTTTTTAAATATAAGGTTGCTGGATATATGATTCTTAGTTTATAAGTTTTTTTTTCTTTCTTTCAGCACTTTAAATATATCAACCCATTAGTTTCTGGCCACCATTGTTTCTAATGAGAAGTCAGCTGTTAATCTTACTTTGTTCTCTTGAATTTAATGAGATGTTTTTCTCTGCTGCTTCAGAATTTTCTCTTTGCTTTTGGCTCTTAGTATTTCAACCATGATGTAGCTGGGTGTGGATCATTTGTGCTTATGCTATTTGAATTTTATGAAAAATATTGGGTGTGTAGATAAATTTTTTCTAAATATTTGGAAAGTTTTCAGTCATCAACTCTTTAAATATTGTTTGCTGTTCCTTTCTCTTTCTGTTCATCTCTGATACTCCCATTTTATGCATATGCTGTTCTTAAAGGTGTTTCAAATTTCTTTGATACTTTAATTTTCTTCATTCTTTTTCCCTCTGTTTTTTCAATTGCATAATCTCTATTGGTCTATCTTCTAGTAACTAATTCTTTTTTCTGTAAACTCAAATCTACCGATGAGCACTCTCTAGTGAACTTTTTATTTCAATTATTATATTTTTAGCTCTAGAACTTTGATTAAATTTTTTATTTATTGATATTCTCTATTTGATAAAGTATTGGTACCATACACTACATTACTTCTTTAAACATGATTTCCTTTAATTCTATGAACACATTTATGAATGTTTGAAATCTTTGATGTTGTTTCAAAGTCTTTGCCAGTTAAACCTACACCTGCCCCCTTTCTTCTGTGTAGGGATTACACTTTTTCTTTCTTTCATATTTTTAAGTTTGTTGCTATTGTTGAAAACTGGATATTTAGGTAATATTTTGTAGCAGTGCTGCATTCTGGTTCCCTCATCCTCCAGGGATTGTTTTTGTTTGCTCATTTCTTTGTCCAATGTCTTGGCTAAACTATTTTAATAATTATTTCCTTCACAATGGGCAGCTACCAATATCATTGCTCAGAAGAGAAGCCTTAGGAATGTGCACAGTCACTGTGTGATGACAGAGGTTTTAAGATTCCCTTTGTCTCTTTTTCTGGTCTCCCCTGTTAAATTGCCTATCTCCGCTGGAATCATACCTAGAATGTAGGTTTTACTAATTGCTAGATAATTGTTCAGTTGTTTTGTCACTGCTCTAGGATATAAATGCTCCATAGTCTGATCTAATTAAATTCATTTCTTTTTGTAGAGTTAGTTTTTGAGGCAAATCTTTAAAGTTTGTTCTGACTCCAGAATGGCTGTCCTTAGCTGTCTCTTTTCCTGGTCCTCTCTGGTAAACTAGCTGGCCTCTGGTCTAGCTTATTGCTTTAATAGAGCTATCTGCTTTGTCTTAATTGGTTACCATCAAAATCTCCATTGGTTTTTAGAGCACCCTTGGACTCTATTTCAAATAAAGTCAGTTCCTTTGGGGAGAGTTTATGAGCTCTCTGTTCTTATGGACTTCCTTTTCTCTATTTGTTCTTATTGAAGAATAAAACCTCTTAGATGGTGCCCTAGAGCTAGGGACAGGGACAGTGGCATGATTCTCTCAGAGTGAAAGCCTTGCTTTATTAGCTGGGCAGAGGTGGCAACCTCTGGTCTTCTCAGTGTATCTGTCCTGGCATGGACAGATAGGCATGTGTGCTGAGGCAAGGGCAATCAGAGTTACAATATTCTTAGCCTGCTGTGCTTAGGATAGAGCTTCTGTCTTATAAATGAGGGTGAGTGGAAGTGGGAGTACCTGATTTCATGGCTACATTACAAGGAATTTAGCTTTTTCATCTTATAAATGAAGAGAATGTGATTAATTTAGGTGGCCTTTCCTTCATGATTTCCCTTAACTGGGACTTGATGGGTCAAGGAGCTCTGTTTTCTTAACCCCACCCAACCATCATATCGAACTGAGGGTTTGATGGGGAGGTAGATAGTTGTGGCTGAAGTTCTTATTGAAATTTAGTATATTTTCTTAAATAAATATTTCTTAATTTGCCATTTGCTCTTAGGACAATTTCCAGAGACTTTAAATAGTTGTTTGTTTTTTAAGAAGCAATTTTTATTAGTTATGGTTGTTTGCTGGGGAGCAGTTTCAAATAAGTCCTTACTCTGAAATTCTGCAAGTGGAAGTCTCTCTCTTGGACTTTTTATATTTATCTAAAATATAAGAAAATGAAGGCAATTATTTGAATTTAATTAAAAAAATTGTAAAGAGAAAGGCCTTCTGGGACTAGATTTCTGGGCAGAATCATCTAGAGCAGTGGTTCTCAACCTGTGGGTTGCGACCCCTGAAAATACATCCTGTATATCAGATATTTACCTTATGATTCATAACAGTAGCAAAATTACAGTTATGAAGTAGCAACGAAAATAATTTTATGGTTGGGGGTTACCACAACATGAGGAACTGTATTAAAGGGTCGCGGCATCAGGAAGGTTGAGAACCACTGATCTAGGGTTTTTTCACTGTGATTGAATTCATTTGAAAACTTCTTAGCTTTGCAAAATGCTTTGACTAAGCAGACTTAGGATACTCTACAAATACATTTTTTCAGCAATGTGGATGTTGCACTAAAATGTCTGACTTAATTATTGCCTCTAGTGTGAAATCCATATTTTAAGACAATCTTAGTTTTCCTCTTCATTTACTTGATAGCTTGGGGCCATTATCAATTTTTTAAGCCAGAAACTTTAAATGTATTCATTGAAGTCAGTTCATCAAACTTTATGGAGTTCTATCCTGGACAATCTATGGACATTGCTCTATGTACAGTGGGAGACTTCAATATAGATTATATGATCTATAGTTGCAAAGAGCCATTAATTGGGAATTTACATAACCAAGAAGGCACAATTAAATTCTCTCTCTTTGCAGGCACTTGGTTAATATTTAAATTTTTTCCTAAGTAGTTGTTTTTTTCACTAAGGTCATTAAAGTAGTCAGAAGAGGTGGTATTTACAATTGTATCATGTGAGTTACATTGGCTCCTTTAGTAAAATATCCCGTAAGCATGTCCTGCTGGCCTCAGTGGCCACCTAACTTCTCAGGGCCTCATAGGCCTTCTATTGTCAAGTACCCAAACTTTCTTGGTCCCTTGTTTATAATTATGGCATAACTACATTCCATGGTATTTACTTTAATAATGATTGGCTCTCCTTTTCTATTATTATTTGATTCTCCTATATGATGATGATGTGAATGAGATTGCCGAGGTAAGCAGAAATCTAGGAATATATATTAAAACTATGACCAAACCAACAAATTTTGGGGAAACATTTCTTGCTTAAACCCTCAAGTTAGGAATAAATTGTTGATACCTCTGGTTTTTCTTTCTAGTTATCTTCCTGTCAGTCTGAAATAATTTGGATGATAACTAGACCCCCGTGTGTTACCTGTTTTCATTTTGTACTTATGTCATTCAAATTATTAACCACACAAAACAACCCAGAACTCCATTCATTCAGTAAACAACTAAAGGTCCCCCTGTCTGGCAAGCATTGTGCTAAGTGCTGGGGCTTCAATATTAGTGAGATTATTTCCTTGATCTTAAAAGAATTTTATAGGCTCATGAGGGAAACAAATATGGAAACAAAATAAATGTATTAGTTAGTGTTCTATGGTAAAAGAATTATGTGCAGGGCAGATAGAAGACCGCAAGGTCAATGCTTACTTCTGCAGAACAGTAGAGAGGTCAGAAGAATCTTCACCTTCAGGAAGTGATGACTAAACTGCGCCATGAAGACAAATTCTGAAAAGACTGAATTAGACAAAAAGTGATGAGGAAAGGCATTCCAGGCATGAGAACAGCTTGAAGAGAAAAATCCACACAGATAGACTTATCTTAATGGTCTTTTAAACTTACAATTAAAAGGATGTAAGTCCAAGAGAAGACTCTGTTTCCTTGATTATAATACATTTATTTTTATTTTTGGTCTGACTCCTCCAAGTCTCCCGGTCTCAACGTCCTTGGTAACAGAGAGCAGTGCCATTTTTATCTAATACAGAATCTAATATTTAGTAGGTTCTTAAAAATGTGCTGAATGAATCAATGACATAAACCCATTGGTCATTATCCACATTAAGGCCAATTCTTTGCCCTGGAAATTAGTTCTGAGTGTACTTCATATCGTGATACCAGCCCCTCATTCTGGGTTTCTGGCCTTTCATTAGAGCTCCAGCAAGAGAAGGACTGCCTCCTGAGGCCAGGTTTGGCTGCACTTTCACTGGAAGTAGCAGCAGGGATGTGCAAACTCCACATAGTTATAGACTGTGAGGGTTAAGCTTTGGCTTATGATCTTGTGCCTAACTTTAAGAAAAATTATATACCTTGATGCATATCATGCATAAATAGATCAGAAATTGGTCATTCAAGCTACTCCTTTCATTTTAACAACCTTTCTTCCATTAATTTTTATTTAATGAAGCACTGATTATCTTCTATAGCACATAATAGGAAAGAACTGGGTTGGGTCTTTCATCCTTCCTGGTCTATCACCTCCTCGTTTACTGGTCTTGAACCCTTAGTAACACCACAATTTGTCATTTCCGGGTATTCCTGGGCTCTACCCCCTCCATGGGTTATGTGTCAGCTCCAGGGCATGGTAGGAGAGGTAGGTGAGGAGAAGCCAACTCTCTCCTTTCCTGCCTCGCCCAGTCAGTCTTCACTGTAGACCCCACAGGGTGTAAAAGTGTTTATGGCTTTTTTCTTTTTTTTTAATGGGGGAAAACTCGGAAATCTTGACTTTAAATGCTCAGCAAGGGCACACTCAGTGGGTGCAGCTTCACTGACTACCCAGGTGTCCTGCCCTAAGGTGAGTCCCTTTCTAGGAGAGGACATTTGGGGGAGCTCCTTCTCTCTCCACAGGATCCATTTTCTCTCACTGACCCCCCAAATCCCCAGCAGTACATTCCCTCACATCTCACTCATTAACTATAATTAAGGGGGACACTCTGAGGCTTAATATTCTAAGATCAAGAGGATAAATTGCAGTAGGTGCGGCTTTGTAACTCCAAATCACACAGATTCCCTTTTGAAGTCTCTCACTTCCCCTCCTCCCCTGAACTACAGGCCAGCCCCTGGAACACACATCCCTCCCCCGCCACACTCACACCCTCCCCAACCACCACACACCACTCCTCCCAAGGACTAATGCTAATTATCACAGAAATTACAGACTAATGTCTTAAAGAAGGAAGAGTTCGTTTTCTGCCACATAATTTGCAAGGCAATACTCTCTCCGCAGTCTGGACATCTTATTATTATGCAAAAAAATACACAGTATAATTCTCTTTCTCCATCCCATCCTCACCCTAATCCTTCTCCCTTGCCATTTTAAATTGCACTCTCTGGGCTTGCTAGAAATAAGAGAAAGTCCTATTGTGGGGCCAAAGACTCATCCACGGCCTGCGCTAACAAAGAGATGCTTTGCTATTGCTGTTCCATTAAGGAATAGATTAACTCCTTATCTGAGAGTCCACTTTACCCTCAATTTCCAACTAGGCAGGAGGGGTGCCAATGGATTAATCTTCCCCTGGCAAAATATAGGCAATTGACGATGTGTGCACAATAGCTAGGTCACATGGTCTGACAAAGGATTTATTTTTTTTCTGATTCATGTTTCATTTTCATCAAATCTTACAAAAGAATAAAAATCAAGCTGGATTTCAGTTTTTGGGTGTGTGGCATTAACTAATCACCTTCGTGGAGAAAAGGAAAATTACACAAACTCTCATAGAAAATTCTGCCAGCATGGTCATCAGAGCTTATAGATACACGAGTTAATTATGAAAAATGTTCAAGCCCTTAAATAAATCTTAAAAATTCTCTTTGAACACGTGGCCCTGTAGCCTGGTGAGGCTAAAATTGGTCAAAGGCAGAGCTGAATGTCAAATGATAATTTCTGCTAAATAATTCAGGTCACCCGAACTCTGATATTTTACCTATTTTAATGAGTATAATGGGTGCAATTAGAGGCTGTTTTCCTCACGGCGCCAGACACAATATGTTCTCCCCTAATTGTGGGCTCCTTTTTCTTCTGGTAATTCCTATCTGAACGTTTGTCCTATATTCCCAGTGCCTGGCAGCAGCAGCCGCTAAATAAATGTGGGGTGAAGTCAGGAACTGAGTTAAGTTTTGATGCTTATCGTGAAGCACAAAGAGATTGCAGAGCAAAAACCAGAGACATCTCCATAAGAAAGTCTGTGGTCAGTTTCATCTGCAACAGAATGGAATGGGAATAAAGACATCTTAGGACTTGGGCTTCTCTCTAATGTTATCTTTTTTTCTCCCCTGGCAGGGAAGTGGTGCTGATATGGTTGATAAGAACAAGTGCTGCACACTCTGCAACATGTCTTTTACCTCAGCGGTGGTGGCCGACTCCCATTATCAAGGCAAAATCCATGCCAAAAGGTTAAAACTGTTGCTAGGAGAGAAAACTCCGCTAAAGGCCACAGGTATGTGTGTGAAGCGCAACCGTGGGGAGATGCCGGAGTTCAAGCAGCGTGCCTGTCTCCTTAATTCTGCTCCCGCTTCAGTGGTGGCTGCCAGAATCAGAGACTCATGGCAGATGTCCTTCCACAATGAAAGGGAGGGGGCAGGTAGATCTGGCAAACCTTACTGTCATGGACCGTGAAGTCCAATAGCAGGTGCTCATTCTGAACCTGGCTCCTTTAGATCTGTTAGCCGGCAGCTTGCAACTTCTGAAAAGCTGTTTACCTCCTGTAAGATGTTGTCTGTCATACTTATTGTATGTTATGTAAGATATTATATCTATTATGCAAAGAACAGTGTTCTTCCCTAGCTTCAGTCTGCAATCGGTATGGTAACGGAGAGTGTGCTGTGTGTAACGGGTACATTCCCTCCCAGGCCTGTGTGGTGCGGGGTATCCTGCAGGGAAGAGGAAAACTGCAGTTATGAAAACCATATTTGTTTGCAGACAACTGAGTTGGGTTTTTTTTTTAAAAGAAATTTTATATTTAGAATAAGAAAATATAGATATGGTGTTTTAAATATAAATCTTAAATCCTTATTTTCAGTTGTTAAATATTTGCTATAATTTTTTAAAAATATACTTTTTATTGATTTTTAGAGAAGAAGGGAGAGGGGAGAGAGAAACATCAATGATGAGAGAGAATAATTGATCGGCTGCCTCCTGCATGCCCCACACTGGGGATTGAGCCCACAACCTGGGTTGTGCCCTTACAGGGAATCGAACTGTGACCTCTTGGTTAATAGATTGACGCTCAACCACTGAGCCACACCTGCCAGGCTATTTGCTATAAATTCAATAATCCATCATGATTTATTTAATTATTGAGGTAACATTGGTTATAACATTACATGCATTTCAGTGCTCACCACTGAAGGTCTAGTTTCTATCTGTCTCTGCACCTTTGACCCCCTTTACCCATTTCACCCTCTCTCTGCTCCTCCTCTGGTGACCACCAATCTATTGTCTGCATGTATGAGTTTGTTTTTCATATGGTCATTTTTTTTCTTCACATCTGAATAAAATCACATGTTTTTTGTCCTTACACATCTTGCCTATTCAATGAGCATACAAGGTCCATCAATGCTCTAACAAATGACAATATTTCATCTCTCTTTTTTAACCTATTAACTTTCACAATAAAAAGCTTACATATTGATAACATTTGGCCTTCTAATTGCTTAACTAAACCTTTTTTTTCAGAAGTCTATCAAAGCAAAAAACTAAAAATACTGTTTTAATTTAATCAAGGTAGGCTATTTGAACAAGGCATACATTATGGTGAAGATGTTAACTAGAATAGGTTATAATCCAAAGAACTTGGAGGTGTAGTTTAAAATGTCTATTCTTTCAATGCAATTAAAATTTAGCAGTTCACTTTATCCTGCTGTCTAATGAATCGTGCATAAATCGTGGGTGTAATTCTTTTTTAAATGGTATTTTGGAATTTGGAGAATGTATAAAACAATACTTGGCTTTTATCCTCAGCAGTGTTTTTCTTAGGAGAAAGATCTTCTTTTACTTAGAGAATAGCAAGAAATCTTTTCACTGTATTTTTCTACTTAGTCTAACAAAAGAACACTTTTTTTGCAAAGGTGGCTTTGACATTCAGATATAGGATAGGGTTGTGAAACATGAAATCTGGTGACAAGCTCAGCCTATTTGGGGGCATACTCTGTGTATGAGCATTTGATAAGCAACCACTTGATTGAAATTCCTGATTGTTGCTCTTTAAAAGGTTGGATACTCACCTTGTAACCTACTCCCCTTCAAATCTCTTAAAATAGACACCTCAAAAAAACAGTCCCTGGAAAATTTTTCTCTGTTTTCCATGAATGAGCAACTAGCTCATTTGTTCTCTCTGCCTCAGCAGAGGATTGCTATTAAATTTAAGTTTAGAGGTAGAGATGAAGAAGAGCTGTACCATTGTTTATCACCTTAATTAGCAAATAGAGTCATTATTTCTGTAAAAAAGATAACCACATGGCAAAAATAGTTCTTTGTGAATTTAAATATATCCCCAAGATCGCCAAGTGCAAGTGTGTTTTCCTGAATTCAAATACCCTCAGAGCTGTAAATAGAACTTGGCTGTAATTTGTTAGCTGCCATCAATATTCCAAAAGAAAAATCCAAATCACTTAAACTAAAATCTTTATATAGTGCCTTTGCTCTGGTGTCCATAAAACTGGCCCAGTCTTCACTGTGACAGAAATCAGGTTGCTGGGTAGGCAAGTAGGGAATGGGGGTGGGGGGGTGGAAGAGCACTACTTGTGTGTGGGGCTGTGGGAAACAGCATTCCCCTTCCTCACCTTGCTCAGAGTCCCAGGCTGCACATCACTGTTCAGAAGCTAATCCTCTCATCCATTTTCTTCTAACACGGCTCTGAGAAGAAAGAATCTTGAAAAGTGGCAACATCAGATAGAATTGAAGGGCTTGGGAAGTGAAATTGGTCCCTGGGCTTGGGTTAGTGTCAACCCAGCTGCTGGTAGTGAGCAAAGGAAAACAGTATACCTGATAAAGAGAGGTGAGTCCTTAGGTAAGAGTATAAGCAGAGGGTAGGCTAGGGAGGTGTGGCACAGGATAGGGTTTGAGGGCTTGCTAAGGAGGGTAGAACCTAGCAATGGAGTCTGGGTGCAGAGGTCCTGCAGAGACATGAGCAGGGCACCAGTGCCAGGAAAGTCTGGCAGGTGGAAGCAAGGTCCTGGCTGCAATCATGTGGTTCTAGGGTAGTGGTCGGCAAACTCATTAGTCAACAGAGCCAAATATCAACAGTACAACGATTGAAATTTCTTTTGAGAGCCAAATTTTTTTAAATTTAAACTATATAGGTAGGTACATTGTTATTAACTTAATTAGGGTACTCCTAAGGCTTAGGAAGAGCCACACTCAAGGGGCCAAAGAACCGCATGTGGCTTGCGAGCCACAGTTTGCCGACCACGGTGGAAAGGAAGGACTGTTAAAAGTGTTGCAGAGCATCATTATTTAAGAGTACTGGGCTGGTCATCAGGCATAAGCAACATGTCAAAAACCTGGTTCCCAGACCTAGGATATAGGGGAGGGCTTGGTCTCAAGCACAAATTCAGTTACTGCAAGTACAGGATCAGGACCAAGAGGCACCAGAAATGATACCCAGGCCACGGGACTCCTGAGCTCTGTGTCGCCCCTTTAGCTCTTTACCTGTCATGGATCCTGCGGCCTGCAGCCCAGCCCAGCAGCAGTTCCTGAAAGACTTCGCCCTCTGAACTGTGGCTGCCCTGTGTACATCTAGGAACTGCTCTGCCTAATCAGCCAGCTTGGCTTCAAATTACCTCTGTAATGAAAACAAAAGAAAAAAAACACCCATATAAAACTCAAGAAAGTGAATCAAGATCCAGAGCAAAGCAATTCTTCTGCTCAGGTGTGCTGCCGAAGCTGCCCCTCCATGAATAATGGGCTCTTTGAACTGTAGTGTTTTCTGGGCAGGAATAATTGAAGCACGACTCATTGCTTCTCCTAGCTATTCCGCGTGTTGAGGGTGAGCAATTGGTACCTGTGAATCATTACCTTTCCTCCGACTCAGGGTGCCCTGGGCTCATGCATCAGCTGGGTATCCTGCAGAATTAGCTGTCATTTTAGTTGCCTTCTCCAGGTGGGTACACATTTACTAGAACACCTGAGTCACTGGAACAAAAACCAGTTTCAATTCTTGGTTAGTGTGTTTCAGAATCTCTGTTCTAGTTCATGCTATTCTAGATCCTGCTGCAAGATGAGAGCAGGGGGGAGGACTCTAGACTCATCGTGTTTTCCAGGGTCAGAAGACCTCAGCATGGAGATCTTGCTGAGATCAGAGGCCAGAGTGAGGTTGCCGTAGTCGTGTCACACTTCGAGGAGCATTGAGGGGAGACTCAGAGGCCAGAGGCCAGACAATGAAGAGCATGAAAATCCTCTCATTGGAGGAAGAGTGAAGGAAGCGAAAGTTGTTAAGTATGGAAAAATGATTACTCAGGAGTAAATCATTTGGAAGACTGTCATGAGGAATATTCATGTTGTGTGTGTGAGTATGTATGTGTGTGTGTGCATATGAGTGTGTGTGCAGATGCATATATGTGCTTGGTTGCAACAAATATAACCGAGGAGTAAGTAGAAAATGAGGGAATTAGATCTGAGCTCAAGATAAGAGAGAATTTATTAATATTCAGAGATACTTAAAGGTAAAATGTGTAGCTGTGGGAGTTGCTAATCACTTGGCAGGGCATTTTTTGAGGGGGTTCCTGCATAATTAGCATACATGACATTTAAAGTCCCTAGATTATATAGTTAGTCTGGATGACATTAAATTCCTTCTAACCCTGAGATTCCCCTCCAGAATCTACAGGCTTGGCCCACTGACATAATATAGCAGAAATAATACTGACCTGGGAGTCAGGAGACGGGAACTCAGGCTCTAACTCTGCTTAGTTATATAATCTTTAGTAGTTCTGCTATCTTTTTCAACCTCAGATTTCTTATCTGTCATTTAATTCGAATGGTGGATGAAGTGATCTTACTAACCCTTATCAGAATAAACAATAGATTTAAAAGCACTTTTGGGAGGTGGGTCCTGGGTGAAGGTAGGCAAAGGAGGGGAAGTGGGGGACATGTACAATAGTGTCAACAATAAAAATATATATAAAAAAAGAAAATTAGAAGGTGCTCTGAGCATTTGGTAAGTGAGTTAATAAGGGATATGGCTCCTAACATGGGCTGTTCACACACTACCTTGGGAATAGCACACAGGGACATTCTGTTGTGTCTCCTTGGAGACAGATCTTTCTAGGATCCGTTCTATGAACTGAGGCGAGCCTGGCACTGGAGCTGCCCATTAGCGAGACAGTGCTGGTGGGCATGGGGAGCATAGACTGTGAATTCATGGGCAGGGGATGGCCGAGGAGACAAACAGGCTCTGACATTAAGGAAACCTGTCAGGAGGGAGAGATAGCCACCAAGCTGGGGGCAGGACCAGGGGTCTGGGCCTGGGGCCTGGCAAGTAGAGACCAGAGTAAGTCATTTTCTAGAGGGTAAAACAAGGAACCAGACACCACAATGAGGGCCCAGAAAAGGGTATAGATCTCAGGAAATTGGAAGAGGCTCTGTTATCAGAATAGAAACATAAGTGATAAAAGAGCTAGAAGCTTAATGCCAAACTTCAGAGATCAGCTCCAATCTTGCTCATTTAAGGCTGGGATTAGCCCTAGAGACCACTCACAGGGAGCTGACTCTGGGTGAAGGTGAGTACTTCCTATAGAGTAGAGAGGATGAGCAACCAGACAGAGCCCTAAGCTTGTGCACTTCATGGTTGCTTTTCTGGGCTCCTGTGCACTAAGCTGTGTTTTTTTCCAAGTGGCTGCCTGGTTGGCCTGTAAGGACATATTTAGGTCTGCCTTTGATGGATCCCCAAAGGCAAGATCACTGACTGTAGGAGACCAAATAGCGCTATCTAAAAATCTCCACATCCTAATCCCCAGAACCTGTGAATATGTGTTTCATGGCAAGAGGAATTAAGGTTGCATATGGAATTAAGATTCCTGATGTTTAAAATAGTAATACAATAAAATTGTGTTATTTTAAGGAACTGAATCTGTGGTAATTTGTTATAGCAGCTATCAAAAATTAATACAATGACCTAAGTAAATACTTGGCCAAATAGGGTACTGCTTCATGCGTATTTCACACATTTCTCCTTGGGGAAGCTCAAATTCCACTCAGGGAATACTGATGTAACTGTTGTCAGGGACTTACCTAAGGGCAAGACGTATATCTTTGTGCCATGGTCTTATTCCTCAAACACAACTGATTACTGTGCAATATTTTTGGTGACTGTTTCCTATGATATCCAGACTCGTTAGTCTTTCTAGCTCACAGGAGCTGCACAAGTTAGCTCTTCTCTATCCCCAACCCCATTTCCTCTGTCTTCTCAATACACACTCTCAAATGCACCAGTGGCCCACCGTGCCTTTCCTGCCGATATCTTATATCCAAGAGGCCCTTTCCTCTTCTTGTCATGAATTTCAATAGCTTCTATCCTCCAAGGTTCAGTTCAAGTCTCAACCAGTCTCTGGAGTTCCTCCTGGCTACTAGAAATCGCAGTTAATACAGTGTGGGCTGTGAAGTCAGACATACCTGGGCCCCACTCTTCATTATCTGAGGACTTCACTTGCCTGAACCTTCTTTTCCTAATCTGTACAATGGGTATAATGCTGTTACTTATATCAAATGATTTCCATGAAGATTACACTGGCTGATTAATAAGTGCAAAGTGCTTATCACAGTGTCACAGAGTCAGAGTTCAGTAAAAGTTAGCTCTGTCCACTTAGGAAATTAAGCTACTTTTATTTACTCTGCTCTGAGCTCTGTGCTATATAATTTTGCACTTAAAATATTATATTGCCTATTGTACAAGGTTGCTCCCGGTGGGTGAGTCTCCTGTCCCATGTGGTCTGTAAGTGCTCCTCATCTTCACACTGATTCTTCTGCTACATTCGGTGCACAGCTGACTGCCATGTTCTTCTTCCTCACAGACAGTGACAAGAAAATGTAACCTGCTGTTCCCTTCCTGCCCGAAGATAAGTGCAAGTAACATAGGACAGGGTACAAGGTCTCAGAAACCTTGGGGAGAGGAAGAATTGAAACAGCCATGGAAATCTGCCAAATGAGACATTAATCCAGTGCGACTGGGCAGAGAGGGGAGACGGGTGGCAGCTAATAGGAGTGAGCAGGAGACCAGGTTTGAGCAGAGGTTAGGTGGGAGGAAAGGAGAAATGGTCTGAGTGCCTGAGAGGCTGGCCCCTGAGGCTTTCCATTGTGTGCCAGGGACTTGGATGTGTGCCGGGAAGGAATCAGAAAGGCGTTGGCCTGGACATCCAGGTGTGGACAAGCTGATACCAGAAAACATAGGAGGGAGAAGCATAATCAGTGCAGAGGCTTGGGGTAGGGACAGAGCGGAGCTATGAGAAAGGAAGAGCAAACTCCTGACTGAGAGAAAATCAGGAATTTGGGAGGGAAGCTAAGTTGGGAATCCCAGGGGCATTGGTTATGTCAGATGGGAGCAAGGCTGAGCAAACTCAGAGTTAGGTATTCTGCCAAATCCATATCGTCTCTGTGACCTCAACTGCCCTGCCCCGTGTAATGCCATACAACTTCTAGCTTCTGACTCCAAGTTCAACAGATGCTTGCCATTCAACTCCTCCAGGAGTGGTGCAGGAAGTCCTATCTGGCTTTAAATCAGGGATGGGGAACATCTGGCCTGCAGGCCTTCTCAGGCCTGCAAAATCATTTATTCTGGCCCTGCCAAGGCATCAGGGGCAATTTATTTAAATGTTTGACCAAATAGAGCAGGCTGATTTTTAAGCTGATAATTTTGTATGGCCCAAGAATGATGTGATGAATACCCAAATGGCCCTGGGCAGAAAAAAGGTTCCTCACCCCTGCAGTGGCGCTTCTCACTGCATGGAGCCTCAACCAGCTGCAGTCCCACCAGGCTTTCTGGCCAAAGCTAGTTCATGCTCCATCCAACGTGGCACCTTGTTGCCAGTTGACCACCCAGGATAGCAAATATTCACTGTCAGGGATAGAAGCAGCTTCTGCAATTTCCTTATCTGGTACCTGCTTTAAGAGAGTTCATAGCCTGAAGATTTCATTTCATTATTTTCTTAGCTCAGTTCCTCTCAACAAACATCCTGTGATGTGGGAATACAAAGGTGGATAAGACGCCCTTGCACTTCTCAGGTTTACCATGTTGAGGAGGGAACATATGCACCTGACTACAATACACAACACACCATGAAGATCTACAAATACAAGAGTGTATTGAAGAGCTGTTAAAATAACTGCACTTTGCCCTAGCTGGTTTAGTTCAGTGGGTAGAGCAATGGCCAGCCTGAAGACTGAAGGTCCCAGGTTTAATTCAAGTCAAGGGCACATGCCTGTGTTTGGGCTTGATACACAGTAGGGGTCGTGCAGGAGGCAGCCAATCAATGATTCTCTGTTATCATTGATTTTTATAACTCTCTCTCCCTCTCTTGTCCTCTCTGAAATCAATAAAAATATATTAAAAAAAATTAAAGTAACTGCACCTGGAAAGTTCTGAGAATAATTTATGAAGAAAGTTGTTTATGTAAGGCCTTACTAACTATATAACTTATGAGGATTTGTTAGGGTGAGTTCTCAATATCTCATAGGAATCCTATATCTAGAGCAAGGTTTCTAATCTCAATAGTATTGACATTTTTGACTGGATAATTCTTCATTGGGGGGTGGTGAGCTGTCTTGTGTATCACAGGATGATTAGCAGTATCCTTGGCTTCTCATTTGATGTCAAGAGAACCCCCCTAGTTTTAATGATAAAAATGTCTCCAGACATTGTCAAGTGTTTCCGGGGGGGGCGGGGGGCGGGGGGCAAGGCTGTACCTACTTGAGAACCAGTGATCTAGAACAGGGTACACTTAACAAACTGTCACCTGAGGACTACATCTGACCTGCTGCTGTATGTCAGAAAGCCAAAACTCATTTTTATGTTTTTATATGGTTAAAAAAATTAGAGGAATGTTTTGTGATATATGGAAAACATATAAAACTCATACTTCTGTGTCCATAAATAAAGTTTTATTGGAACACTGTCACATGCATTTGTTTGTGTTCGATTTAAGCTGCTTTTGTGCTACAATGGCAGAGTCGAGTAGCTATGTCAGGGAGCCTAGAGTCCACAAAACCTAAAGTATTTGCTACATGGTCCTTTATATAAAAGGTTTGCTGACTCCTGATCTAGATAATGAATGATCACAAGGGAAAGGCGGCAAGGAGAGAATGGAAGGGGTATGGGTGCACATATAAAATGGAAGCATTTTCCAGGGCCATGCACCTTTGAGAAGCTGGGGTGGCACTGAGATTGGGATTGGTGTGTAGATGAGACTGGGCACAGAGAAAAGTTAGAAGGATGTACCTTGGGGAAGTACCTTAAGACTAGAGAATGAGGGAAATCCAGTGGTTCTCCCTTGTTAAGCATGGAGAGGCCCTCCAGAGAAGCTACAAGATTTGAGTGATAGCAAATGTCTCAAGTAGGCCTAAAATTCAAAACATTTATGAAAACTAAATAGAGGAAATTATAACCAGATTTTGCCATAATCTTAATATGCTTCTATCTGCTGATTGAAAAAAATATATGTTTTTATTGACTTTAGAGAGAGTTGAAGGGTGTAGGAGAGACATAGAAACATCAATGATGAGAGAGAACATCTATCGGCAGCCACCTCCATGCCCCTTATGGCTGGGAATCAAACTGGCATCCCCTTGGTGCGTGGGTCTACACTCCCCACTGAGCCAGACCAGCTGGGCAGTAGCTCCTGATTTTTAATTCTTATTTGAAGTCTGAGATCCAATCTGTGTTAGTTTCCCATGGCTGCAGCCATAAAGTCTCATAAATTGGGTTGCTGAAAACAATAGAAACTCATTCTCTCACAGTCTGGAGGCTAGAAGTCTTTGCTCAAGGTGTGGGCAGGGCCATACTCCTTCTGAGGGCTCTAGGGAAGAATTCTTCCTTGTGTCTTGCTACCTCCCAGGGTGGCTCCTTCCTTGGCATTCCAGCTGTATCACTTCAATCTCTGCTTCCCTTGCCACTGTCCTTCTTCCCTGTGTCTCAGTGTGTGCTCTCCTCTACTTATATAGACCCCCATTACTAGATCAGGTTCGGAACTAATCCAGCATGAGTCAACTTTGCTTAACTAATTACCCTATTTCCAAATAAGTTCACATTCTGAAATTTCGACTGGACATAAATTTTGGGGAAACCATTTCAACACAGTACATAAGCTACCTTCATTTAACTGATTGCAACTGATAAGGGTCACAGACCTCAATATCATTCTTATTGGCTAGTGATATTTTCCCCTTTCTTTTTTCTTTACTTCCTTTTTTTTTTTTTTTTGATAAACCCATATAAATAAGATCGTTGGAATAAGAATGAGACTGAGTTCTTACTCCAAATCCTAAAGAACATCCTAAAAGAAAACTTCATTTAACTATTCTTAATAATTTTTTTGAAAGAAATTTGAAAGCCTGGTGGGGGGGGGGGAGCTTTAAATTACAGGTATTCCTCATTGTGTACTATTTAAAAGAAATTTGAAGCCTAGGAGGAAAAAAAGCTTTAAATTACAGATATTCCTCATTGTGTACTATTAATCAAAGGAAAATTTAAGATTACCCATAATATAAATGGTTATGTACTATATTTATGATTAACAAGAACATTTGTCTGTGACAGAGACATTGCTCATCTGAAACCCATTTGCTTTCTACATTCCCCAGGCTTCCCGTTGATTGTGTTTAGGTGTAATTTGCATTATTTTAAGACTAGCCAAGAAGACAGCAGAGAGCCATTCAACCTACATTAGACTTCGTAAGACAAGAAAGATGCCTTTATTGTGATATTTTGGTGACGTTTCTTATTGTAGGATAGTCTAATCTATCTGGTCGATACACTGTCCTTTAAAGTTACTGTTTCACATATAAGCTTTTATGAATACTTCTATCATTCTTAACAAAACTGGATATTGAGCATTTACCTTTATATAATTCCCAGCAATACCTTTTCCTTCATTTTTGACCCCTATGAGTTTGAACTTGCCTTAGCAGTCAATAGGTTTTAACATCTTAACAATGCTAGAAGATGGATAGCAGGCAGTTCTGAGGTCAGTTGCTAAGGCATCACAACACCACCTCTCAGTTGATGACTGCACATAGAACACCTCTGGGCACATAGTAGGCATTTAATAAATATTTTTGGATGAGTAAAAATTGGAAGCATGCATTAGAATAATGATAGACATTTATGTATCTATAGTTTTATTTTCAAATTAAGTTACCTTGGTTACTTAAATTTCAGTTAAATAGGGTGATCATAGGTAGTTGTTTTTCATTTTTACAGTAAGTATCATGCCTGTTCATTTGATAGACTTTTAAAAACTCACTTTCTCCTGATAAAATATAGAATAATGTAAAGTAATAATATAAGCTCTAAAATCATACCTAGTTTTAAATTCTGGATATATCTCTTGAATCTTTACAAGCTATTTTAACTCCTCCACCCTCAAATTCATATTTTAAATTTATGGGTATTTACATTATATCTATATCTATACTAATAAAGAGATAATATGCTAATGCTCGATATGCCATAATGGTAACCACCAGGTCATTATCATATTAGCTGGGGCATTGCTCCTGGGACAGGGCGGAAGCAGGGAGGCGCCCAGAGGAGACAGGATGATCCCATGCCATGGAGGGCAGGGGTGAAAGCCCATAGCACCCTCCTCACCAGTCCTTCGCCACCCACCGCTCACACTCTGAGTGCCGCGTGGCCCACCTGCCAGGGGAAGGAGCACAATGCAGCAGGCAGGAGGCTTCCATACTCTCCTTTGGCACCATGATGGGGCGGAGCTGCCACATTGCTCCAGAGACAGGGTGGAAGTGGGAGACACCCAGAGAAGGCCGCCTAGCCCTACGTGACTAGAGGGACTGAGGGTGGGGCTTGAAGCAGCCAGAGAAGGCCGGAGGATTTGGGGGCTGGGCCAAGCGCACTGGAGCTCTGAGTGGACAGGTTCAGGTGTCAAGGCAGGGCTGCAGGTGGGTGGGCTGGGCCACGCTACATGATTTGAAATCACATGCTGGGCTCCTAGTCCTATCTAATAAGAGAAACATGGTAATTAGCGTAGGACTGCTACCCTTCCCATTGGCTAATCAGGGCAATATGCAAATTAACTGCCAGCCAAGATGGCGGCGGCAGCCAGGCAGCTTGAAACTAACATGAGGCTTGCTTGCTTCAGTGACGGAGGAAACCAACGTTCCCCAACTGCCTTGCCGGCCTCTAAGCCTGCAGTTTGAAACATTGTAACAAATATAGAAGCTAAACAAAACCCCAGAAACCTGCTTTCAGCGAGCCGGGATCTCAGAGCTGGAGTTATACATTGTTTCGATTATAGAACCCAAACAAACCAGATACCTGCTTTCAGCAGCAGAGGCCTAAGAGCTGGAGCCTCAGAGCTAAAGCTGGCCCAGAATAAAAAAAAAAAAAAAAAAAGGAGCGGTTGGGAGCTTCCGTCACCTGCCAGCCTGAAAACAGCCCTCAGCCCCTCACCCAGACTGGCCAGGCACCCCAGTGGGACCCCCACCCTGATCCAGGACACCCTTCAGGGCAAACCAGCCGGCCCCCACACGTGTACCAGGCCTCTATCCTATATAGTAAAAGGGTAATATGCCTCCCAGCACCGGGATCAGCGGAGCCGCGAGGCCTCCTGGCACCAGGATCAGCGTGACAGGGGGCAGCACCCAAACCCCCTGACCGTCCTGCGGCTGTGTGTGTAACAGGGGGTGGGGCCACAACCTCCCTATCAGCCCTGCTCTGTTCATGACAGGTGAAGGCACCCCAACCCCCTGATCAGCCCTACTCTGTGCCTGATAGGGGGGAGCTCCCCAACCCCCTGATCGCCCTGCAGCTCTGTGTGTGACAGGGTGCGGCGCCCCTCACCCCCCTGACGGGCCCTGCTCTGTGTGTGACGGGGTAGAGCCATAACCTCCCCATTGGCCCTGCCCTGAGTGTGACAGTGGCAGCACCCCAACCCCCTGATCAGCCCTGCTCTGTGGGTGATAGAGGGCGACGCCCCAACTGCCCCCCACGGGCCCTGCTCTGTGTGTGACGGGGTAGAGCCATAACCTCCCCATCGGCCCTGCCCTGAGTGTGACAGGGTGCGGCACCCCAACCCCCTGATCCGCCCTGCTCTGTGCATGACAGGGGCAGCACCCCAACTCCCCAATCGGCCCTGCTCTGAGCCCGACCAGAGCCTGCACCTAGGGATTGGGCCTGCCCTCTGCCACCTGGGAGCAGGCCTAAGCCAGCAGGTTGTTATCTCCCGAGGGGTCCCAGACTGTGAGAGGGCACAGGCCAGGCTGAGGGACTCTCCCTTCCCCCCAAGTGCACAAATTTTTGTGCACCGGGCCTCTATTCTATATATATAAAAACCCATCAACCAAACAGAACGACTGGATGACCAGTCGCTATGACACGCACTGACCACCAGGGGGCAGACGCTCAATGCAGGAGCTGCCCCCTGTGGTCAGTGCGCTCCCACAGTGGGAGCACCGCTTGGCTGACCAGGATGAGCAGCACTCCCACAGCAGGAGCAGCCACTCAGAGGGTGGGTTCACAGCTGCTTGGCTGACCAGGATGAGTATGCTCCCACAGCAGGCAATCCCTGCAGGCCACACCCCCTACCAGTTCACAAATCCGTATATATATATAAAAGGCTAGTATGCAATGTGTCCCCTCAGGAGTTTGACCGGGAGATCGGGAGTTGAATTGCTTGCTATGATGTGCGCTGACCACCAGGGGGTGGCACAGAACATGGCGGGCAACCAGTGGTGGTGGTGGGGGCACTGAGGGAGTGAGGGAAGGAGGAGGCGGGGAACCTGATTGGCCCTGATTGCCGGCCAGGCCTATGGACCCTACCCGTACACAAATTTTGTGCGCTGGGCCTCTAATAATTATTATAATAAAGGAGAAGATGTAAGTAAAATACATAATATAGTGCCTGCCATATGATTGAGTTGAATGAGTATATTATTGTATGTAAATGTATGCAAGTGTATACATACACACAGACAGTCGATCCTCATTATTTGCAGATTCTGTATTTGTGAATTTACCTACTTACTGAAATTTATTTGTAACCACAGAATCAGTAGTCATGGCGTTTCCATGGTCATTTGTAGACATGTGCAAAGTGGTGCAGATCTTCAGCTGCTCCATGTGCAGGTTCTCAGCTGAGTTTGACAAACTGACTCTTCTCTCTCTTTCAGCTCTCATACTGCAAACAGTGCCCTTTTTGTAATCTATTTAGTGCCAGGTTTTTAAAATTTTTGTGTTTTTTGTTGGTGATTTTGCCATTTTAAATGGCTCCCAAGGACAGTGCTGAAGTGCTGTCTAGTGTTCCTAAGTTCCAAGAAGTAGTTATGTGCCTTACAGGGAAAACAAGCTTTTCCAGGCATGAGTTATAGTGTTGTTGGCTGTGAATCAAACATATATTAAATAAAGTGTCTTTAAACAGAAGAACATATAAAACAAGCTTTTATATTGATCAACTGATTAAAATGCGTGACCATAGGCTCACAGGAACCTAAACCTTGAACTTCCCCAAGAGCAATGGTTCAGTGTTTGCAATTTGTGTCCTTGGAGACTTTACAGAAATACCTACCATGAGTAGTAAGAATTAACTGTCTACATAACAAAATTAACTTTATATTTATTACATTTATAAAAAATAAGTTTTAAAAAGTCTGTTTATCTCTCAACAATGAAATAAAAATACATATATTTTAAAGATCCTGGGATGTGGTGAAACTGAATTGAGTAGACTGAATGTAACCTAATAATAAAATCAATTATCATAACTGATAATTGTAAAGATATGTTATCAGAAGCATCACATTTATTGTTTCATTTAATCATCATAACAGAGTATAAAGTATTATGTCTCTTTTACTGATGAAGAAACTGAGACCCTGAAGAATAAAGTAACTTGCTTGGTGTTACATAGTAAAATATATAATTGGAGCTTGCACCCAGGGCTTCTGTTTGTACATTCTAGGACCTTGCCTTGATTTCTAGATGGTGATGGATATTGCTTCATAAAATGATCTATAGATTTTTGCTTGCCTAATGAACAGTACCATTCAAACCCAAGGTTCTCACAAAGATGACTGGAAACAATAAAGCAACAAAGACAGATATTTAGAAACCTTAAATCAAGCTTTTCTCATTTGTAGGAATAGTAAACAATGTGGGAAAAGGGACAGATAAGCAATGATCTTGTCAACTCTGCTTGTCTTCTGTGTAAGTGTGTTTAGTGTATATTTCTCCTCTAAAATCTTGTTGGTTTTCTTTTTTCCTTCGGAAGATGAAAGAGACAGAGCTTCAGAACTTTTCTATAAATTTCTATGTCACACAGAATTGCTTATTTGAGGTTTCTGTTGAATGAATAAAGGTTTGTTTGAAAGTTACATAAATTCAAATTTTGAATAATACATGCGCTTCAGGTTCAATCAACACCTTGTATTTGCATATAAGATTTTATATGCCATGGCGTTTCTATCATCCGATTCAGGTTATTTGGTTTGCCAGGCATGATCTGTCGAGATACTTATTTTAATAGATGCAAACAATAGTTTGTCAAACAGGCAGCTCTTCATAGTGATGCATTTCCTTTGAAATTAGGAAAGTTGGCCTGTTCTAAGGTATCATCTCTAGATCAACGCATTTGTACTGATGATCTCTTTGGCTTTTTGAATGCTTATAAATACAATTAAGAATAAATTCATAGAATTGCAAGCTAGAAGGTGCTTACCAATCATTATTTTAATCATTTAATTTTCCCAATGATGAAACTGAGGCCCAGAGAGGTGAAATCATTTGCCCAAGGTGACACAACTGGCTGGTGGCAAAGAGACTTCTGTTGAAGTAGTGTTTCCATGGTGTCACCCTGTCAGAAGAAACCACATCAGCCTGACCATTGACAACTTTACAGTGAACAGAGTTTAAATGAATTACCAATGTGAACAAAATTCTTTTGGTCACTACTTCTGTACAGTGGATCAAAAGAGGCTTTGGACAATGATTAGGTCAAGGCTACTATCTTATTTTATATTTGACTAGAGGCCTGTTTCAATGAAATTCATGCACCGGTAGGGTCCCTAGGCCTGGCCGGCGATCAGGGTCAATCTGCGGGGCGACTGGCAGGGCGATCGGGGGTGGGGGGGGGGTGGGGGGGGAGGCCCTGCTAGCACCCACCTTGGCTGGCCTGGGGCCTGCAGTTTGGGGCAGCGCCTGCATTTAGTGTCTGCCCCCTGGTGGCCAATGCCCGTCATAGCGACTGGTCATTCCTCTGGTCATTCAGCCATTCGGTCAATTTGCATATTAGGCTTTTATTATATAGGATGATCAATAAAACAAGGATCAATGATTAGGTAGAATAAAAGATTTTAGCAATGAGGTTATTACCTAGGTCCATGGTCGGCAAGCTGCGGCTCGTGAGCCACATGCGGCTCTTTGGCCCCTTGAGTGTGGCTCTTCCTAAGCCTTAGGAGTACCCTAATTAAGTTAATAACAATGCACCTACCTATATAGTTTAAATTTAAAAAAATTTGGCTCTCAAAAGAAATTTCAGTCGTTGTACTGTTGATATTTGGCTCTGTTGACTAATGAGTTTGCCGACCACTGAGTCCTAGGTGATTTTCACAAATCCTTTTAAATACCATAAACTCAGTTTTCTCTTTTGGGTGATCAAAGAGTGGAGTAAGACAGGTAAGGATTTCTGAAAGCTTTATGATGCAGTTATCCCTTTATTCTAGAGTGTTCTTTAATACATTTTTATGAAGGAATATAGTAGAAAAATAAAATAATCAATTTCCTGTGCTTACTCTGAAACTGTGACTAGGAGATGTAGTTAAGGCTTGGAATCTGTACACAGAATGCATTGCTACTCAAAAAAAAAAAAAAAAACAGAGTGAGAGATTTTCTGGCAACAATTCTTGCCATCTATTAAAAATAAGAACCTTAAAACTGTCTAGTCTATGAAATTGAAAAGGCACTTGTAAAGTAAACGTCTCACCTAAAATAATTGGCAGTCAGTGTCCCAAACTACATTATCATCTTTTGAAATATCTATATAAACATCAGCCTTAAAAGCTTGCTTAACGCTTAGTTTGGTTTCTTTAATAATCAGATGCAAGAAGTATGAATGACTGGATAGCACTTGAGTACAATAAGTATCATGTTCATTTATATATTTGAAATCAATTTAAATTACATCTGTCCTCCAGCCCTGATGATTGGTTAGAAGGCCAGTCTCAGTCATTCTCTGGGTACCCTATCCATCTTTTGGGTCATACGAGGGCCTAGAGGCATTAGGTATCCTCACAGAAGCCTCTCAGCCTATGGGCTCTGACTGCTGTATAACCACCCAGATGGTGTTGTGTGCTGGGTGTCCACGGGCTGGCAGTGAAGCCAGGGCTTCCTCAGAATGGATCTCACTCACCTTCTCCCTGTGCAGGCAGTCCTATTCCTTCAGGTCAGTGCCTTCCATTGATGGTCCCATCTCGTTTGTGCCAAGCTAGGCTATGGAAGAGGAGGCCAAAGCCTCACTGTGGACATTCAAGGCCCCACCTTAGACATACTGGTTTTAAGATGTGTAGATCTCTATCCATTCTTGCAACCCTCTTTTTTTTCTGGGCCCTAATATCAAGTACACCCCTCTGTAAACATTCAGGTCCCTTGGTCTCTCAGAGAGCCCAGAAAAAAATGCATTGTTCATTCTCTTCCGAGGGTAGGAAAAACCAGATCTCAGGGCTTAGCTCTCAGTATAGAATTCAATGGAAACACCTCTTATTTTATGAAGTGAGTCTATAGGAAAATAAAGCCACTAAGTAATTTATCATTAGCCGCTTCTGCTATATAAATTGTCAGGTGACACAGAAAAATGACTTTCATGTTTTCTTACTCTACTTCCATCTGTCAGAGAAGCCATGTCTGTTGTGTAGGATTTTCTGCTACGTGACTTTCTTCGATTGTCTGCTGAGCACACACTAGTTTATGGCTCTCATTATAAATCCATCCAAGGTTTTCAAGAGGATTTATGGCCATTTTGATGCATTATTAATTGCCAATTAATAATTATATTATTATTAGTGATATTAAAGGGCACCAAGTAAGCCTTGGCAATTCCTTTTGGAGGAAGCCATTCTTATTGTTAGTGATATTAGCTAAAGACAGATATGGGAGTTCTGAGTGCCATCCTCAAAACTGAAAGACATGAAGGTCTTTGGAAGCCAGGGGTCTCAGCCAATTGCAGGCATGATTGCTGTTCTATGCTACCTGTTGAGACCACTTAATTGAGAAGCAGGAGATTGGGGTTAATGGAGTACTCATGAATTCTCTCTGTAATTATATCTTGATTAGTGCAAAGTGCTAATCATTGGCATCTTTATTTTGCTTTTCAGTCAACAGAGCAGATGAAATCTCAATATCTGGACCTTTCGTTTTCAGTTATTAAATATAATAAAACAAGAGTGCTGATGGGCAGGGAGGAAAGAATTGACTCTGGCATATACATGAATATTTTAGTTGATCTTAATGCAAATGCCAGGTTCTTTTTAATCAAAATAAGTCAGAAAGATGTACATACCTTTGATTAATTATGATGATTTAATCTTCAAGAATGTTACTTTTTTAAAAGTTATGTTTTATCTTGAGGCTGAGATGTAGAATGAGTTATACGTAGAAATTCACAGACTCTTGACTTAACATCTTATCCATCTCACTATTCCAGTAAAATTTCATTTAATTCTAAGTTCCAGCTTCTGGTGTGGTTTAAGTGCTTTCCCGTCCACTGCTAGGTATTAATAATGCTCACATTCTACCAACCTTACAGGGGCAGTGAGCATGTCTCAGCGTCATGGACCAGCACCCTTAAACTCCCTCTCTTCTAGAGGCCTACTGTTCCAAGTTTAGTCTGTTTCCTGTGTTTAGCAGCTTTGGAAAACAGCTTGCCATCAGTCCAAATTCCATAATCCTCTATGTATCTCAAGTGTCATTAAGTCATATTTTTGCTTCCTTTCTTCTGGCTAAGTATTTCCAAATCCTTTAACCATTACTCATACATCTTTCTTCCCCAAGCCATCTCTCTGGCTCTTCTATTATTCTTCCTTTATTCTACAGCACATCTGTTTGCTGTAGTAACTGCAGACTTATGACCAGCTACTTGAACATTTCACTACCAGTAGATGAGCTTTTTTGGCTTCCTCTTGCCAGAGGCAGAACTAATGTGTGTGGGACAGTGGAAAAACAAGGGGGAGGAGTTAGGAAATCTGGGTTCCAGTCTTAGCCTTCTCTGTGGCCAAGATGCTTGGGAAATAACTTTTATCAAGCGAGCAATTTTAATCCTCACAGCAAAGGTCTGAGGTTGAACCATTAGCCCCATTTTATTGTGGGAAACATCAGTATAGTTAAAAACCCTGCGTTTTGTTTTGATTTTATTTTAAAACCTGAGTGATTTTCTCTAGAACTATTGTCTCATGGTTTTTTTAGGAAGCACATAATCTTCTGTAGAATTAATACAACATAATAAAATAGTTCTGTGAAACTATTTAAAATATTTCCATTCTAGATTTCAAGCTCCATGAGGGCTTGGGTGGTGCTGTATGCCTACTGTGGCAGCACATACAGTTGAAAGAATAACACATAAAAACACAGATGCTTGATAAGATTGTCATAAAAATGCGGCCCATCACAGATGGTATCCTTTCAGTCCATGGTTTCCAACACTGTATACACACTAGAAGTACCTGAAGAGCCTTAAAACTTATCATTGCTCATCCCCATGTCAAGGGATTCTGATTTAATTGGCCTGGGGTAGAGATTCTGTTTAATCTCTCCCAGCTCAATCTAACCCTCAGCCAGGGTTGAGAACCACTGAATCCTAATTTCAGTGCTTTTGAAAGTTATTTTGCATATGAGCCAACTTACATGCTCACAAATGTAGATTCTCATCCAGTGGTGGAGGGCTGGACCTGAGATTTTCATCTTTAATAAATTCCAGGTGATGGGGAAGCGCTTGGTCCGTGGAACACACTGACCAAGGAAGCCTGAGGTGCCATCCTCGTTGGCTGTTAATGGCATCCTTGTTTTAAAAATTCTTCAAAAGAAATAATTTATATTCTTTCTCATGCACTCGCTTTTGGCGGTGTCTGCTTGGCAATGAAGTGTGCAAATTGTGGTCAAGCCATAGTTAAGCTAATGATTATGGATGAAACATTTACATGATTCAGACCCTGGGAAAGCTTCTGTTCCCCCAGGAACTGAATTAATATAATGATTTTCTAACGCTTATCTGCAAAGTCTTATCTAGCCTAAAACCGCTTCCTTGTTTGCAATCATCTTCTGCCCACCAACCTCACTGCTCAATATGAGAAGCAGTGGTATAAGGCAATGGTCTTTAAACTCTCAGGAGAACCTTATTGCGTTGGTATTTGGTACTCCGGATTCTCTTGATCCAAGTGTTGGGAGGCAGCTCACATGATGAAGCACGGTAGCTCCCTGTGTCTCACAATCTGACCTCAGGAAGTTCTCGAGCGGCTTTGAGGTTTCATAGAGCTGACTCAGAATAGCTCCAAACCTTCAGATTTAGCCGTTTCTAAGTGACAGTTAATATAAAGTACTTTATTTCTAGATTAAATCTAAATAGATCTATACAAAGTATGTGCGTAGCTAATATTCATTGTTTTAAATACAAAATAGAGGCATTTTTTTTTATATATAACTTGCAGACTATGGGTTATTTTTTTTTAAACGTATTTTTATTGATTTCAGGAGAGGGAGAGAGAGTTAGAGACATCAATGAGGAGAGAGAATCACTGATCAGTTGCCTCCTGCACTGGGGATCGAGCCCACAACCCAGGAATGTGCCCTAATCAGGAATCAAACTGTGACCTCCTGGTTCATAGGTTGATGCTCAACTACTGAGCCACACTGGCTGGGCTGGACTATGGGTTATTAAGGCCAATGTCATTTTCATGGATAGATGTTTATGGTAACTCACAGGGTAATCAGGAGATCCCTTTTTGGGGGAGGTACTCTGGCTGATTGGTGAAGAAAAGTGTAGAGGCACACATTTTACTCAGGGACTAACTTCCTTAAAACTACTTCTAAAGTTCCAGCTTCATTGCAGCCCAGGCCAAAAGGCCACCTTTTCTCTCTGTCTTCGTCTAAACCCAGCCTGCACTTTATCTTCCGCTGAGCTTCTGACACTGATCACTCCTCTCATCTTTGAATCTTCTATAAATATTCATAGGCTGTAAGAAATGGTCCGGGAAGCTAGCTCTCTCGTTGAATAGCTGATGCTGCTGGATAAGCAGTAAATCATCCCCACCCCTGGATTAGGTGAAGTCAGGAAATAAAGGCAGAATGAAAAGAACAAAAGCTAGTATCAGATCCCAGGTTTCAGCTCACCAGCCCCCCTCACAATACTGCCTGTGATCTGGGTGATCAGCCCTCCAGCTCACTAGTCTAAGCATGACACCTGCTGGGGCGGGCACCGGGGTGGCAGTGAGTCATGAGTCCCTGGCAGGGAAACCCACTCTGCTCTTCTGAAGCTCTGCTTCTTGTCTGAGGTTTATGGGAAAAGGCATTTCTGGGAGCACCCAATTAGCAGGTCATCGATTCTTGCTCAATCATCCTATAGTAGGATGATGTCATAATTGTTAGTGTCCAGACAACTTAATAAGTGTTTATGTCCTAATAACTTAGCAGCCATCTGAAAAAAATAGTACACATATACTGAAAGAAAATTTAATATTTGTATTTCCTCCTTAAGCAATCATATCGGGCACTGCCTAACTTCTCAAATCTTGAAATTAGGTGGGACATTGTCACCTTTATTTCCTGTTCCTCATTTATTGGTTGGATGAATTGGAATAACACAGCAGCCTTCAATAATCCAGCTTCACAGGGAAATTAACTCATTGGAACATCTCATATTGAAACTCAACTACCTGGAGATAGTGCTTCCCATGGTGTCTGAGAGATGTAGCTATCCTTTCCTCAGAATTTTAAAATATCGTAGGGATCTCCTGTATATTCATTGCATCATTTCAGTGCACCTCTGTGCAGAGTTTGGGAACTGTTTGGCCATAGCCAAATATTTTGACACTGAACTCAGAGGGAGTAAAGCACCCGAACTGAATATTGTTTGAAGACAGAATGCCATGAACAAACTACAGACCAATCTCAGAGATATTGCACTTCAGTTCCAGACCCCCTCAATAAAACAAGCATTGCAATAAAATGAGAAGCAATCTTTTGCTGGTGGAGGGTCTTGCCTTCCATTTAAAACAACAACAACAACAAAAAAAACACACCACATTTGTGAAGTGAAATAAAGCAAAGTGTAATAAAATGAGGTATGTATGTATACCCACAATGCAACAGCTGTTTTAAAGGGACAGAAAGGGTGCTATCATATCATACTAGCTGGATGTCCTAATGTAAAACCATGATTCCTTCTCTTACATAGATATAGCTTTTGGGAGAATTAACTTCTTCCCTTAGTCAACAAGAGTTTTGGTTGTGTGTGTGTTTTTTTTAGCACATGCTATGTGCCAGGCTCAGTTCTGAGCACCTGGGATACATCAGTAAGCAAAACAGATAAGGATCCTTATTCTTGTGAATCTAACATTTTGTCTCTCTGTTTTCGTGATCATGGTATCTCCCCTGCCAGGTAAGTATTGTCTCTCTGTTTTCAATGAATAGAAGAATGGAGAGCAGCATAGCCTTTGGGTTCATTTTATATGTGTGATTCTCTGTGTGTATAAAAGTTGATGGGAGAGACAGAGAGAATGATGAAGCACACTTGGCAAAGTATTAACAATCTGGGGCCTGACGGAAGGGTACAGATAAGTTCTTTGCACTATTCTTGCATCTTTTCAGTAAATTTAAAATTACTTCAATTTTAAAAAAAATAAACAAATAAATAGAACCAGAAAATATTAAAAATGAAATATTTCCCATTAAAAATGAGAAAGTTAGAAAACGACTTTTATCTCTTCTAAAGTTCTATTTAATGGCATATTTTCAAATGATTAGGATTCTGCAGAAAACAGGCATACTTAAGATGTTCAGAATCTAATCAGCAGCTGAAACTATAGGGAATTATTCTATATTAATGAAAATCAATGATCTATGAATACTATATTAATGAAGACTGATGATATATGTATTTAGTGTGAGTGAGAAAGCAATTCCTGTTAATGGATTGATTACATTTAGAGTGTTGATACAAAATTGAGTTGGGGTGATGTTTCCGTTAGGTCATCTCATCTTTGTTTACTCTCTGGAAGTGTTTAATGGCACATACTTTGGAGCATGGGAAATTTATTTAATTTCCTTTATGGCATAGAAAAAAATAGCACATGCTTTTCTCCCCCTCTTATAGCCTTGGATAACAGGATTTACTTCCAAGCATATCATATGAGAAGAGAGATTCTTTATTTTATCATAATAATTAGAGCCATTTTTGGATCTGCTATACAGTGGAGAAATGGCTTTTCCCTGTATCTCTTGGAAAAGTAGGTAATATAATAGGGTCTTTCATATCATATTCTGACTAAGCCAGCATTTTCCCAGTCAATTTCTCCCCCAAATCAACAATAAATTAATAAATAAATCATTTCAAATAAAATCTTCTGAGATTTAATTTAAGACCTAGTTGTGGCACCACAGTCCCCTAAGCATGTTGTCTAGACTTTGCACTAAAATAAGTTAGCATGAAATATGACCCATATATAAGTGATAAAATATAAATGTTCTCCCTCTGCAACAATGAGTACATATTTATGAGTATAAAACAAATCACCCAGAATCCACAGCTTAGAAACAATTGTTGCTAAGATTTTCATTTATGACCTTCTAGTCTTTACGTATAGTTGCATGCGTTTGTATAATTTAATAATAAGTAATTTGGTTTATACCCTACATATACTAGTAAACCATATCATTTTTAAAAGATTTTTTTCTTGATTTTTAGAGAGAACAGAAGGGAGAGGGAGGGAGAGAGAAACATTGATGAGAGAGCAAAACATCAATCGGCCACTCTAACTGGGGATTGAGGCCACACCCAGGCATGTGCCCTGACTGGGAATCGAACCAGCAACTCTTCGGTGCATGGAACAATGCTCAACCAACTGAGCCATACCATCCAAGGCTAAACCATATCTTTTAATTTACTTTATATCCCAAACATTTCAAAAAAACAAACAAACACACACCACAGATTTTTTATTACTGCCTGGTATTTCAGAGTATAGATGTACATAATATATTTAATTTATCATCTAATTTATTTTTCTCCTTTTTTAAAAAAATATATATATTTAAAAAATATATATATTTTATTGATTTTTTACAGAGGGGAAGGGAGAGAGATAGAGTTAGAAACATAGATGAGAGAGAAACATCAATCAGCTGCCTCCTGCCACTCCCCATTGGGAATATGCCCGCAACCAAGGTACATGCCCTTGACCGGAATCGAACCCGGGACCCTTGAGTCTGCAGGCTGATGCTCTATCCACTGAGCCAAACCAGTTAGGGCTAAAAAATATATTTTTATTAAATTCAGGGAGAAAGGGAGAGAGAGAGAGAGAGAGAGAGAGAGAGAGAGAGAGAGAGAGAGAGAGAGAGAAAGATCAATGATGAGAGAGAATTATTGATTGGCTGCCCCCTGCATGCCCCCCCACTGGGGATCAAGCCAGCAACCCAGGCATGTGCCCTGAGGTGCTGGGAGCCGGTCCATCCTTGCTGTTTCAAAGGACCTGGCATATATGGCATACTGTTCTTAATATGTTTGCTCACCTTCTTGGCACTATGTGTTTTAACCAAGGTCTCCTCTCTGAGAAAGGTTGCTTCCCCAGGTAGGGATTTTCCCCTGAAGTTAGGGAGGGAATAAAACCCCTTAACTAACTCCCAGGCGGGTAATTAATCACTTTAACTACAAACAATCATGCTTAAGCTACATAATCTTTACTCCCTGGAATGGAGATAAGAAACGCCCTAACCTTTGGAATAGAGATTGATAGGATTGGAATCAACTGGTATAAATACAGATGTAACAAGACAACACACACAGAACTTAGAAGACAGAACCTACACAGAACCTAGAGACAGAAGAACTTCGCTGGAGAGAACATGATGAAAGATCCTGGACAAAAACTGGCAACAGAACCTAGAGACAGAACCTAATGAGAGAACCTGGCTAAAGAACCTAGAGACAGAACCTGGATAGAACATGGCAAGAGAACCTGACTAGAACCTGGTGACTGAACCTGGCTGGAGAACCTGGACAGAACCTGGCTGGAGAACCTAGCAAGGGAACATGGCTACAGAACCTGGCTGGAGAACCTGGAGAACCTAGCAAGAGAACATGGACACAGAACCTGGCTGGAGATCCTAACCAGAACTTCACTGGAGATCCTGACCAGAACTTGGCTAGAGATCCTGGCTAGGCTGCTGATCAACTGAATGCTGTCTCTGTGTCATTCCTTCTTCGTCAACTCCGTCCACTCCTTTGGGGAACCCTGGACCCGCTGGGGCTGGACCCCAGCACTGAGGGGGAATCAAACTGTGACCTACTAGTTCATAGGTCAATGCTCAACCACTGAGCCATGCAGGTGGGGCTCATCTAATTTATTTTTAATCCCTTAAAATAAGTTTTAATGAAACCATTAAAGATTCAAAATTTAGCTTTCATAAGTTATTTATTAAAACATAAAAATCCCCTGGGTTGATATTTACTGAAATTCACTAGTATTTTTTTTTCATTAATTCTTCACCTGATTTTTGAGTATCTGCCATCTACACATCCTCTTTGAGAGACACAAAGAAATCTGCTTTGAGCCCAGACTTTGCACAGTTTGTATTGAACGTTTTTCTGCAGGAAACATGGGCCTGTTTGGAAACTGAGTTGTCAATCTACACTGACAGCTGTCTCCTCAGGCCAGCACTGACTGACCCAGTCAAATTGAACTCTTAACAGCATTTGCAGAAAAAACACTGATACTTGCTGAAGAATTCCTACTGTCATTGTTATTTTGATTTAGGGTAGGAAAAACAGAGGAGGGGATGGCAGTTTATCAGAGGTACTAGAAATCAGAAAAATTATTTTAGAGGCAGTGTGTATTTCCAAGTAATCCCCACTGACAACAGGTGTTGAAGCCTAGAAAATGGGCTCTGACTCTACAGTTTATCTGTATGTTTATTCAGCCTATTGCTTCCTGAGCGTCACAGGAAACTAGTTGACAGTGAAATACAGTGTTGGTCTTCCAGTCCCAAGGTCTGGTCTTTGTTATTTCCTTTGCTGCTTTTTATTAGGGGGGCTAATACCAATTGATTTACCCCCCCCCAAACTTCAAGATACCCTTTTGGTTAAATGGAATTTGCGGGCAACTAAAGAAAATACATGAAATAGATATAATGTATTAATTGCAGAATATCACACAGCTTAGGCTAATTTGTATTATGGATATGAATGCCTTAGGTGAGAAAACCACATCCTTTCAAATGAGTAAATTCCTTAAATTAGTTCAAAAGTTCCCAAATCCTTTTTGAGAATGGGATAATTTTTGTTATCCTAAAAGAGAGAGAGAGAGAGAGAGAGAGAGAGAGAGAGAGAGAGAGAGAGAGAGAGAGAGAAAGAAGAAGAAGAAGAAGAAGAAGAAGAAGAAGAAGAAGAAGAAGAAGAAGAAGAAGAAGAAGAAGAAGAAGAAGAAGAAGAAGAAGAAGAAGAAGAAGAAGAAGGAGGAGGAGGAGGAGGAGAAGAATGAGAAGAAGAAGAAGAGAATGTTAGTAGAAACCCCAGGTGTGGGGGTTGAAGGGTACCCCATGTCCCTGGTTTAGAAGATAGATAGGTAGGTGAGAATCCCATTGTTTGCTGACTGTGTTACCATCTAATCTGGCTAAGGACACCTGCTTGGTGATCTGACAAGTGAAGCTTTGAAATCTATTGGTGGGTCATCTCTGCTTGGTTGAAAGTGCACCTGCTCTAGGCTCTTGAACAATTGTTGCCAAACTTTTCACTAACTCCTGATTCTCCACAGTGATGTTAAATCAGGTCTAACCCAGAACCTGGGTGACCAACCCATTCCAGTTTTCCCAGGACTAGCACTTGAAAGATCCATGTCCTGGGAACCCTCTCAGTCATAGGCAAACTAGGGTGGTTGGTACCAGGCCAGAAGCTTGGAGTGACGTCTGGATGCCATGATAAAAAAAAAAATCAGAGTAGGTGGCTTCCTGTTTGAAAGCGAAACTTCTCGAATGATGTGCATATTTTCCTTCTCTGAAATACATAGAAATAGGCCACTCCTACTTCTATGGAGACTGGCATGTGGGTCACACAGCTCAGTGGTGGGGGAGTCCAACTCAACCTTGAGTCCATACTTTGATTCGAAGATCTTTTCATTCCCCTCATACTGCTTAGTTTGCCTTCATATGAAATATAAAGTGAATTGATATTGGTGAAGACAGTTGGAAACAAATCATAAGAAAATTAAATTTTGGGCCTATACAGAGAACAGAATTATTAAAGAGGGAGAAGCTATAGTACAGATGCGGCATCAAACTACACTCTTAAATGCAAGATAAGATTACTATCTTATTTGACAAATATTCTACTGTGCGTCACTCCTGCTAGAATGTGGTGCATAAAGTATCAATTGATAAATTTGACTCTGAAATGTTTTTTTAGGCCCCAGTTTAGAGGGAAGTAAATTATGCTTCAAGAGTCAACATTCATTCAGATTGCAAACATTTGATATGTTTTCTGTTGTCATTGAAAACAACAGGCAGTTATAAATCCTCAAAAATTGATAAGGATGCAGGAAACTTTGGAAGCAAAATCTAATTTCCTTCAGAAAAGTGGATAGAAGTCCTTTCCCATGCAGGTCAACTGCGTATTTGCAGCTTCTTATTAGAATTTCTAAGTCACAGCAGCATGATTCTGGGTGGCTGCTAGGATGGTAAGGCCCACATCTGAGCTTTAGTTTCACATAGTGATTTATGACGGAATCTGGCAACAAACTTTTAAAAGAAATATTATTTTTCTAAGTCCTTATTTATCGTAAAGAAAGAATACCATTGTTTTATCCAAGCTAGTTAAAACATTCTTACCTGATGAAATCTCTGGGTAGAGAGGAAAATACTTTCTTGAGATATTGTTCCACTGTGGGCATTTCTTGAATTAAAATGTCATTCAGCAAATATTTATTTCTACATCAGTTATTTAATATAAAAAAATAAAAGTTTGCATAAAAATTATTTGAAAGCTTGGAGGGTTAATTACGTGGTTGCTTACCTTTTTATTGAGCTTCCATATCTCAGCTTTTCCTTGAATGACGTTCAGCTGCCCTCCGAATCACAAAGGGAAAGAACAAGCAGCAAGTACTACTGCATGACATTATGACTGATGGGCTATGTGGGAATTTACATTTCTTTGTCTTCATCAAAATATTTGGATCAGAAATTTTCCCCTTAGTTAAATTAAATCATATATAAAATAGATGACTGAGGTCTAGAAAAAAAATCTCTTTGCTTAATAAGAAGTATAGAAAGAGTCCCTAGGGGTAGCAAAAAGGAACATTGGTCTTGGAAACAAAGGATTTGGTTTGGAGTCCTACCTTTACCATAACTGGTTATCTCACCTTTAGTAAATCATTTGGTGTCTCTGAAGTCCATCATCAGGGAAATGAAACAATAATCTGAGTCGTTATTATGAGGCTAAAAGCAATGTGCATGGTGTAATGCATTAAGAAGTTATTATTATTATTATTATTATTATTATTATTATTTTACTTTCTGCTAGTAAACATCAAGTTGGGTTCATTTTTTTCTGGGCCAAAAATAACTATAGTTCACAATAGAATGTGTTAAATTAATAGCTGGGACTGGAATCTCAGAATAGTGATATATGTCTTTTCAGTTTAGAGAAGCAACATGTGCTCTGTGGTGTTAGTCTTTTGATCTTAAAAAATGTACTTTCAACATCAATGTAGCAGGTATAAGTTGAAAATAATCTGTCACAATAAACAGAAGTAACTTACAGTAAAATTAGCATGATTTTGTCAATTGGTACAGTCCTTATCACTGAAAGATTTGCAGTCACTCAGGCAAATCCTTTATTTATTGGTGATTTCTACTTATGACACAAATATCTCATTCATTCATTCATTCATTCATTTAGAATATTTCAAGTCATGATCATTCAATATTTGCTTCAGAGTTTGGCTTCAATTTGATTAGCAGATCACTTCCTATCTCTAAGAGTTTATTTAAAAAATCTTTATTTATAAGGAATGATCTCTTGAACTATTAGAATTTTCAATTGTATCCCAAGTTCAAAAACAAAGGCTGGCATAGATTATTGTTCTGCTCTCAATAAACTCTTGGATTTTTGAGCTTTCCTATGAACATGAGACTCTTCCACCTTCAGAGACTGAGGACAAGTGTACTAACCTGTCTTGTACTTCTCTCTGGTTGTTTGCCTCCACAGCAACCCCCCTGAGCTCACTTAAGCCTCCGAGGGTGGACACTGCTCCGGTGGTCACATCTCCCTATCAAAGAAGAGATTCAGACAGATACTGTGGGCTCTGCGCAGCCTGGTTTAATAATCCCCTGATGGCCCAGCAACATTATGATGGGAAGAAACACAAAAAGAATGCGGCAAGAGTTGCTTTATTAGAACAACTTGGGACAACTCTGGATATGGGGGAACTAAGAGGTAAGAGAAACTCTGCTAATTTCTACCCCAGAACTGGGCTTTCAGGGAAAGGTTTGTGTTTTCCCAAATTGGCATGATTATTCTTATTAAGTAGACTCATCCAAAGGAATAGAAGAAAAAGGAAATGAGCAGAAAATTAGCTCAATTTTTGTGATCCCCTTTGTTTCAAAGAGTTTATTTCCCTATTTTTATTGACTATTTTTTCAGATCAAAGCCACCCATCCATAAGCCAGATATTTTTTCTTCTGCTTTATCTTTAAACACCTTCTCTAATGAGTGCTTTGTACATCAGCAGTACGAGAGAAGATGCTAAAAAGGCCAAATAGCATGATCTTATTTTAAAATTTTATGCTATTATGAATTCAGCCAAAACAGGACAATACATTGACTTCCTTTGATGGCTTAAAGCAAACCCAAGCCCCTTTAATAGGAATATCCTTGAAATTGATGCAAGGTGTGCTGTGTGCCATATTATAGTCAATACCAGTGATCCCACCCCATTTTGACAGGTATTTTCTTAATTGATGGAAACCATGCAACATTCAAAGTTCATCTAAGGCAGTGGTTCTCAACCTTCTGGCCCTTTAAATACAGTTCCTCATGTTGTGACCCAACCATAAAATTATTTTCATTGCTACTTCATAACTGTAATGTTGCTACTGTTATGAATCGTAATGTAAATATCTGATATGCAGGATGGTCTTAGGGGACCCCTGTGAAAGGGTCGTTCGACCGCCAAAGGGGTCGCGACCCACAGGTTGAGAACCGCTGATCTAAGGTTTCCCAGCAGCTGCTAAGCAGAAAACTGGAAGATGTAGGGTGAAGATGAATCCTGTGGATTTCTTAGGAGGCCATATACCAATTTGTGGGGCTTTATAGACTATTTCATCATCAATAACCCTTTAAGCATATTTGATCACCTAAACATTTTTAATCAGCTTAATGTTGACAGTGTAGAACAAAATCACATATATGTTTTTCTGAGAAAATGCATTTTCTCAGAAAACAATTATGTGAAGGGTGCTATTGACAATATACGTCAGATGTTGTTTGAGTGTGATAAGCTTTTATGGATTGGTCAGGGCATGGTCATAGCTGTAATAACAACATTTACAAACCAATTTTCCAAATGTAACCTAGATTGAAATTGGGTTCTGTGTGTAGAGCCTACAATTCTGATTATCCCCCAACCAGGCTATGAGCCTCCAAGAGGGATGATTGTAGTCAGAAAATTATCTGTTACAATTCTAGACCAAGTAAGTGGAACAGAATCGTGCTGTGTGAGCTGAAAGGAGGGACAGGGCACTTCTGATGATATTGGTGAGGAACTCTCCCCCAAGGAAAGGGACTTGATTTGGAACTAGAAAACTGGGTAGCATTTCAGCAGAATTCCGTGTGAGCAGCATTATATATGTGCAGGCAAAGAGGCAGGGGAACAGAAGCAGTTAGCTGGCAAATAAGCATGTTATTCTGAATCCTCTGATGCTGTATGTATTTAAGATTGGAAGTCCATTGGTACATACACAGAACTTGATTGGAAGTCCATTAGCACATATACAGAACCTGATTATTCCAAGATATGTGATTAAAAATGACAAATAAGAGCAAACAGTACTTTACTTTTGTGTATGTTTTCTAGGTGAAGAAAAGCAACATGGGCCTTAATATTTTTCTAAGTTGAATAATCTCATTGCAGAAACTTTTCAATTGTTGTTTTATTGCTTTTTGTTGGGGGATTTCTTATGTTCTCAGTCTATGGCTTGTGAAAAAAAGACATAAGGAGTCTCTCCATAGCTGAAGGCCTCCACCACTCACTGTACTGGCAGATAACAAGCTGTCTCGGTGACTCTTTCACGGCAGGGCACTGAAGGAGAAAACTAGGGCTTTATGCATGTTCTGTGCCAGATAGTCTGACTGAGAGAAGAATTATTCCTAGAGCAGATTCTTCTTGTCAATTTTGAATTATCAGTGCTGCATCTTTTATGTACAACCACATCTTAATGACTTGGGCGCCTGAATTCTGTTATATTTGAGCAGCTTGTCTTTTATACAGAAGACAAAAAGAGCTGCACTATGACTTGGTTCCACGTGAAATGTGATTAGCATTGAACACAGTGTCCTTGAAACCAACCCTCTTACCTACCCCAGGTGACATCTTGATATATATTTATTCAGGCATTAAATATTGCAAAAGCTTGAGGAATAAAACAATGATGATAACTCAGCACATTTTAAAACACACACACACACACACACACACACACACACACACACCTATTTCTGGAGTGCTTCTAATACATGATTAATCAATTAATAAAGACAAAAGTGCTAATCAGTTAATAAAAGCATAAACATAACTTTTTAAAAAATGGTGTCATCATATGGCAGTATCACAGACTTTGTTTCTCAGCACGTCTCAGTTTTTTAAACAGTACATTTACTTGTGTATTATGGTTTTCTTAATAATCTATTTTTCACCCTACTTCCCTCTATAGATTGTTATCAACTGGAAAGTATGAATCTCTATGTGTTTTGCTCACCGATGTTGTCAAAACACCTAGGACAGTGACAGCCACATAGTAGGTACTCATAACTGCTGAATAAATAACCAAAAAAAAAAAAAATCCAAAATTTAAAAATCACCTAAAATCCTACATTATTAATATGGCAATAATTTTCACTTCTAAAAGGATCCTGATTGAATAATTTTTGCAGGAAATTATTTATGATATTTTCCTCTAATTTAAAAAATGTATATTTTACATATTGTCACATGAGGAGGCATTAAGTGTTATAGTTCAGAGTGTTAACAATGCAAACACCTGTGTAATCACACCCCTGTCAAGATACACAGTTTCTCCATCTTGAGAAAATCCCCATGTGCCCCTTTCCAGTCAATCCTAGCCTCCCACTCCAGGGAACCACTTTTCTCATTTTTTCACCATAGATTAGTTTTGCCGATTCTAAAACCTCATAGAATGGAAGCAGAAAGTATGTATTTTTTGTGTATCTAGCTTCTCTTGCATAGCTTATTGTTTTTGAAAGGTATCCACTTGGTGCATATAAAGCAGAGTATCCCTTTTCTCTTTGTTACAAAGTGTATTCTACCCCAAATCCTACAGTTTTAATATCAATTCTCCTCTTGATTTTTGGGGGAGTACTATTTAGAATAAAACTTTCATGAACATTCCTTTTTTTAATTTTTGTCAACATATATTGTTACTTCTCTTGGTAAATTCCTAGAAGTAGAATTTGTGGGCCACCAGTTGGGTGTTTTTAACTATACAAGAAACTCCCAGGTATGTTTGTTTGTTTTCAATGTAGTGTCATTATTTTGCATTCTTAAAAGAAACATACGGTAGTTTCCCCTTATCCACAGTTTCACTTTCCCTGGTTTCAGTTACTCACAGTAAGCCATGGTCTGAAAATAGTAAATGGAAAATTCCAGAAATAAACAATTCATATGTTTTAAATTGTGTGCTACCCTGAGAAGCATGATGAAATCTTGTACCATCCCGCTCAGTCCTGACTGGGACGTGACTCATCTCTGTTTAGCATGCCCACCCTGTGATGCTCCCCAGCCCCCTTGGTCACTTCGTAGCCATCTAAGTTATCAGATCGACTATTGTGGTATCACAGTGCTTGCATTCAAGTAACACTTATTTTACTTAATAATGGCCTCAAAGCCATTTACGTAACTTTTATTGTACAGTTAGAATTGTTCAATTTTATTATTACTTATTGTTATTAACCTCTTATTTTTCCTAATTTATAATTGAACTTTATCATAGGTATGTACACACATATAGGGTTTGGTGCTACCTGTGGTTGTAGGCATCCACTGGAGATTCTTGGAACATATTTCCCACAAAGAAGAGGAAACTACTCTACTCTATATGAATTCCGTATTCTCACCAACATTTCTTTTTGTCAGTCTTTATACTTTAGCCACTCTCCTGAGTGTAGGAGAGTATTTCATTATTGCTTTAATTTGTGTTTGCTAATTGACAAACATGTCAAGCACTTTTAAAAATGTGCTTATTGGTCATTTGTGTATATTCCTCTGAGAAGTGTTTGTTCATGTCTTTTGTCTTTATTTTTCAAAATTTGGTTGTTTGCCTTTTTTATTATTGAGTAGTAGGTAGAAGGTTTTCACATATTATCAATATAATCCTTTGTCAGATATATGCATTGCTAATATTTTTCTCCTAGACGGTGACTTGGCTCTTTATTTTCTTAAAGAATATATGGTGAGCAGACATTTAAATTATGGAAGTCTACTTTATCTCCTTATTTCTCTTGTGATTATTATTTTTGTGCCCTATCTAAAAAATCTTTGTCTACACTCATGATCAAAGGCATTTTGTATGTTCTCTTTTATAAATTTTATTATTTTAGCTTTTACATCTATGATTATGAGGTATCTCAAATTAGTTTTTTAAACTTTATTTTATTGGTTTACACTATTATAAATGTCCTTTTCCCCCCCTCCCCGCTTTGCCCACCTCCACCAGCCCTAGCCCCCTCTGCACCCCCTCCCTCTGGCCAACACCACAAGTTATCTGTGTCTATGGGTTATGCATGTATATTCTTTGGCTGATCCTGTCACCTTCTTTCATCTAGTCCCCCTCCCAAATTAAGTTTTATATATTATTTCAGATAGGTTTTGAAATTCATTTTGTTTTCATACATTTACTAAGTTATTACAGCAAGTTTGTTGAAAATGTTTTCTTTTACTCATTGAATTGCATTGGTACCTTTATTAAAAATATATCGATTATGTGTGAGGCTATTTCTATACATTCTATTGTGTTCCATTGATTTCTTTTTCTATTTTTATGCCAGTGATTTTTTTTTAGCATTACAGAAATCTTGATATTAGGTAGTGCAATTTTCCCAGAATAGTTCTTCTTTCCAAAGATTGTTTGATTGTCCTAAATATTTTGCATTTCTATATAAATCGTATAATTAGCTTTCTAATTTCTACATAGAAAATTTATTGGAACATTGACTGGGATGGAGGTCAATCTATAGATCAATTTGGAGATAATTTATTTAAATTCTTCATAATAATGAGTTTTTAATCCATGAACATCCTATATCTCTATTTATTTATTTTTAATTCTATCAGTAGTGTTCTGGAATTGTCAGCATAAATGTTTTAATCATATTTGTTAAAATTTTCTTCAAGTATTTTATGTTCTTTAACATCAGTGTGTTATATTTTGGAAATTTCATTTGTATATGTTTGTTACTGATATATAGAAAATGTAGTTGATTTTTGTATATTGACCTTGAATCATGTAACTCCCACATAACTTTCTACCTATTATTTGTATATAACTTCAATGTACAAAAAAGTTACACTTTTTGCATTTTTTTTTGTATTCACACTATTTAGCCATTAGAAAATATAGAACAATGTTCATATTCTTGCATTCTTTTGCTTAAAGCGCAGGTCAAATAAAAAAAATATTATTCTTGCCCTAACCGGTTTGGCTCAGCGGATAGAGCCTTGGCCTGCGGACTCAAGGGTCCCAGGTTCGATTCTGGTCAAGGGCATGTACCTTGGTTGCGGGCACATACCCAGTAGGGGGCGTGCAGGAGGCAGCTGATCAATGTTTCTCTCTCATGGATGTTTCTACCTCTCTATCCCTCTCCCTTCCTCTCTGTAAAAAATCAATAAAATATATTTTTAAAATTATTCCTATCTGAACTCCGGTTCCAGCGGGTCTCTGGGGACCCAGGGCTCATACGGGGAGAGGCTGGTCTGTCAGGCGGCAGCGGGCGAACTTGAGGGCGGCTTTCCCTCAGAGGTGCTTGCAGCCGTTACCGGGACACTGAGACGCGCGGCTCCGGGCGCGGAGAATCACCATAGCTGCTTTCACCGCCCTTCGACTCCCTGAGACCCCGCCCCACCCAGGCTGCGGCAGAGGCTTTTGCATGTGAATGTACCTAACTGCAGCCCAGCCAGGCAGACCCGAAACTTCCAAGAGAAGGCCCAAGGCCCCGCAGTGGCTTGCATTGCTTCACAGCTGAGCCTCTTCGTGGCTCCTGCTGTGTGGCCTCAGGCAGGGGCTGAATTAGCACCTCCTTAGATCCAGGAGCCACTGTACCCAGTGGTCAGAGGGGGACTATTCTCCCACTTCAGACACAGCTGATTCCCACAGCCAATTGGCCTGGAGGTCAATTCCTCCCAGTGATCCTACAACAACCAAGGCACCAAGAGTGCACCAAGAGTGTCCACCTCAGGTAACTGGGGAGGCTGAGCCACTGGGCCCTACAGGACACCTGGCGCGCAGGGCCACTCTATCAACACAGGGAAGCAGCCAAAATGCGGAGACAAAGAAAAAGGTCACAAATGGCAGAAACGGAGGAAAGCAAACGACTGGATATAGAGTTCAAGGCCACGTTTATAAGGTTTTTCAAGAATTTTATGGAAACCGCCGATAAATTTAATGAATCCCTCAAGGAGTATAGTGAGACCATGGAGGACATGAAAAAGGACCAACTAGAAATTAAGCATACACTGACTGAAATAAAGAATAATTTACAGAGATCCAACAGCAGACAAGAGGATCCCAAGAATCAAGTCAAAGATTTGAAATACAAAGAAACAAAAAATACCCAACCGAAAAAGAAAAAAGAGATTCAAAAAATATGAAGATAGTGTAAGGAACCTCTGGGACAACTTCAAGCGTACCAACATCAGAATTATAGGGGTACCAGAAGGAGAGAGAGGGCAAGATATTGAAAACCTTTTTGAAGAAATAATGACAGAAAACTTCCCCTACCTGGTGAAAGAAATGGACTTACAAGTCCAGGAAGCGCAGAGAACCCCAAACAAAAGGAATCCAAAGAGGACCACACCAAGACACATCATAATTAAAATGCCAAGAGCAAAAGATAAAGAGAGCATCTTAAAAGCAGCAAGAGAAAGACAGTCAGTTACCTACAAGGGAGTACCCATTCGACTGTCAGCTGATTTCTCAACAGAAACCATGCAGGCCAGAAGAGAGTGGCAAGAAATATTCAAAGAGATGAATAGCAAGAACCTGCAACCAAGATTACTTTATCCAGCAAAGCTATCATTCAGAATGGAAGGTCAGATAAAGAGCTTCACGGATAAGAAAAAGCTAAAGGAGTTCATCACCACCAAACCAGCATTATATGAAATGCTGAAAGATATTCTTTAAGAAGAGGAAGAAGAAAAAGGAACTCTTACCATTTGCCACAGCATGGATGGAACTGGAGAGCGGATAAATACCACAGGATCTCACTCATTTGTGGAATATAATGAACAACATAAACTGATGAACAAGGACTGATCCAGAGACGGAGAGGCATCGATTGGACTGTCGGGCCTTGGAGGGAAGGTAGGGGAGGGTGGGGGCAAGGGGGAAAGATCAACCAAAGGACTTATATGCAAGCATATAGGCCTAACCAATGGACACGGACAACGGGGGGGTGAGGGGATGAGCGGGGGGCGGGGAGGGGTAGAGGGTACACATATGTAATATCTTAATCAATAAAAAATATTAAAAAAAAAGAACTCTAAAAAAAAAAAGATAACAAATAATTTTAAATGGAATTGGTCTAAATAGATATTAATATGCAGAATTTGGTTACTGATTCAATGTTAGTATTATTCATTTAAGAAAAACAGATGGTATTTGTCTGTACTTCCAAGTTTTAATTTGACAAGAAAAACGGTCACCTCTTCCTGAACATAAAATCCAATGTAGAAAACAACAAGAAGTTGTTGAATTATGTAATTATAAAATTTAATGGTCAGAAAGTACTTTAGAGGTTTGCTTTGTGGTTTAAATTCTTCTTGTCAGCAAATATAAGGCAGTTTCTTAGTTACAAACAATGACAGTGTAAATTATGAAATTATGGCTAGGTAGAAATGAAAGATTCATTTTTCAGACTTTTGTTATATTTAACTAGTGGCCTGGTGCACGAAATTCGTGCATGGGGAAGGGTGTGTTCCTCAGCTTGGCCTGCACCCTCTCCAATTTGGGACCCCTCGAAGGATGTCCTACTGCCAGTTCACAGGGATCAGGCCTAAACCAGCAGTCAGACATCCCTCTCCCAATCCAGGAATACTGGCTCCTAACGACTCACCTGCCTGCCTGCCTGCCTGCCTGATTGCCTCTAACCACTCTGCCTGCCGTCCTGATCACCCCAAACTGTCCCCCCCAACCCCCTTCTGGCCTGCTCACCCCCACCTTCCCTCCTCACTGGCCTGCTCATCCCAAACTGCCCCCTGCTGGCCTGCTCACTCCAAACTGCCCCCCTGCTGTCCTGATCACCTCCAACTGACCCCCACTGCCCCCCCTGCTGGTCTGCTTACCCCCAACAGCCCCGCCCCCCACCAGCCTGATCACCCACAACTGCCCTCCCCTCTTGGCCTCTAACTGCCTCTACCTTGCCCCTGCCACCATGGCTTTGTCCAGAAGAACATCTGGAAGGTCTCCTGGAAGGTCTCCCAGTCTAATTATCATATTACTCTTTTATTAGTATAGATATATTTGTCTGTAAATATGGTTATGATTGCAGATATGAGTAGGACCAGGTAAAATTTTATAGAATGGGCCTTTTATTACAGATGGTTTGCCATGTATGCATTTTTTCTAAAGAAGTAAAAATTACTTCAAAAAATGTTTCAGGAAGACTTTGAGAAATTTACAGTATCTGCTTTTCTTCCAAGAAAGTTGTCACTTTTATGCCAGAGTGAGAATTATGTATGCTTTGTATGTCAGCATTAGACCTCTGTGAGTGGGGGGCACTTAGCTTGACTTGAGAGTAAATATCTTGCTCACTGGCTGGGAGGGAGGGTATGTGGCAGAGGAGATAAATACTCGGTTCTGGATTATTCATAGATTGCTGACTTTTTGGATTGATAGTGCAAGCCCCTCCTTTTATTGATGTCCACCTTCTATTGACAGACATCTACCCTGGGAGAGAAATGAGATGAAACTCTCTTTCTTGTCATTGTAAAAAGCATTTGCATTCCTAAGGTGTGATAAGGCCACCCAGCCATCCACAGTCAAGGTACACATTTTCATGGAGGATGTTCCCACTCTTGAATAAATTAAAACAATTTTTTCTTTTAATTTAAACTTTCTTCTATAACTGTTTTCTTGTTACTTAAAAACTAGTTTTTTTGAAACTACTTCCAAAGCTTTTCAAGCTGTATATGTCCTTGGAATGAATTTATAAATAAGAATTGAGCCTGGCCGGTGTGACTCAGTGGTTTAGCATTGACCTATGAACCAGGAAGTCACAGTTTGATTCAAGGTCAGGCCACATGCCCGGGTTGTGGGCTTGATCCCCAGTACAGGGCATGTAGGAGGCAGCCGATCAATGATTCTCTCTCATCATTGATGTTTCTATCTCTCTCCCTCTCCCTTCCTCTCTGAATCAGTAAAAATATATTTTAAAGAGAGAGAGAGAGAGAGAGAGAGAGAGAGAGAGAGAGAGAGAGAGAATATATGTTTGTAAATAAGAAAACATGTATTTGATGCTCTTAGAAAATCTAATTTTCTTTCATTCAAACTTGTGCAGTATAGGAAACTCCATAGATTCTATTAATTTGAAGAAAATTAGAGGGAAAGGTACTAATTCAGAGTTCCTTGGGAAAATGTGTCACTTATATATTTTTTATGTTTATTTTTTTAAATCAAAAACTGAAATATTTTCTATTCAGAAAATATATTTGGATCTAAATATCTTCTATAATTTTAACCCTAAAATATCAATTTAAATATGTTAAAAATGGTTGGGATGTTTGTTTTTTTAAAATTAGTTAGGTTACTGGAGTTCTACATTTTACTGGCTCACCTGGGGTAATTTTCTGATCGGAAAATTAAGAATTATAGTCAGAGGGGAGGACATGAGAATTTTAAAGAACATATTCAATTTACTTTAGAAGCCGAACCTCTCTTATAATGTGACTTGTTTTGTATGTTTGTTAAACTATATTATCTCGTAAGCATTGCTGCTATTGGGACAAACAGTGACAGTTGATTCGGGTCATTTGAATGTCCACTGTCTGTTTTAATTTGTATGTTCGTTTTGACTCTGTCATATGCTCAAACTTCAGTGGAAGTCATGAGAACCTATTATTTTTGCCTGCTCCCTCCTTTACGTTGGAAATATTCTTTTTTACTCAGAGGTACCTTAACTTTGATGTAAAAGATTGTTTCCATTGCCAACTGTTTTCTTCCTTGCCAAGTAAGAGAGTTGTTGTGAACTCTTCAGTGATGCCTTCCCCAGGATATTTGCAGATGTGGTTTGGAAAGTCATTTCATCCCCAACCTTTGCATGTCAGGTGCTGGGGTGCCAGGGTGCCGCCTGGCCTGCGACCTGGCTCTCTCTCCCTCCAATCGCCATGCAATCACAGGGCTGGAGATGAGGCAGCACCCCCGGGCCCAGGGGTGCCTCCTCGCCTACAGCCCGGCTTTCCGATGGTGATCACTGGCTGGCCCTAAGGGCCCCCTTTGCCCTGCCACCTGGCTCTTGCCTGCTGCCTGGGTTTCCAATCACTGTTCTTCCATCCTTCCTCTTTTGCCTCCCATCATTGTGCCTATGTATGCAAATTAACCACCATCTTTGTTGGCAGATAATTTGCATATCACCCTAATTAGCCAATGGGATGCATAGCGGAGGTACGGTTAATTGCCCTTTTTGCCTTTTATTAGATAGGATTCTTTTAAAAGTTTTAGGATTGAAACAATCCAGGCATTTTATTGTTTCAGAGGAAACTAGACCAGTGATTTTCAACTGGTGTGCTGCAAGAATTTTTGGAACATGCAATACCTGACATTTAGTCAGGGGCACTGACCTCTTTTTCCTTAGATTGTCAAATAAAAAAATGACAATAACCAACACAATAATAGCCATACAGTGTGAATGCCTTTTCTTGAACACAAATATATAATGAAATTGTATTTTATTGGTCACATCACATAATAAGGTTACATCTGATTGGTTAATTCTTGGTACCTGAAATCTTCATATACAAGTATAGGCACCTGATTTTTTTAAAAAAGTAACTTTGGAGTAAAAAGGGTAGTTAAATACTATTATTATTTTTTTGTAAATCAATCAAAATTAGACCTGTTATGTCAGATTGGTAAAAAAAAAATGTATCTTTTTTATGTGTGGCATAATGTTAGTAATTACTTTATGTTTGCCATGAGGTGAAAAAGGTTGGAAATCTCTGAACTAGACTATTCTGGTATAATTCTCATTTGAAGACACAGGCAAATGAACTCATTTGAAAATGTCATGTTGCTGAGCATCATAAACTGATAGTGTTAGAAAGAACATTGAACATTATTGAATTATGTCCCTTCTGTTTTTTCTTTATTGATTAAGGTATTACATATGTGTCCTTATCCTCCCATTGCCCCCTTCTCCCCCCCACCCTTGTGCCATCACCCACCTAGTGTCTGTGTCCATTGGTTATGCTTATATGTATGCATACAAGTCCTTTGGTTGATCTCTCTCCCTTCCCCCCACCCTCCCCTGCCTTCCCTCTGAGGTTTGACGTTCTGATTGAAGCTTCTCTGTCTCTGGATCTGTTTTTGTTCATCAGTTTATGTTGTTCATTATATTCCACAAATGAGTGAGATCATGTGATTTTTATCTTTCTCTGACTTATTTCACTTAGCATAATGCTCTCCAGGTCCATTCATGCTGTTTCAAATCGTAGGAGTTCCTTCCTTTTTACAGCAGTGTAGTATTTAATTGTGTAGATGTACCACAGTTTTCTAATCCACTCATCTGCTGATTAGCACTTAGGCTGTTTCCAAATCTTAGCTATGGTGAATTGTGCTGCTGTGAACATAGGGCTGTATATATCCTTTCTGCCCCTTCATTTTACAGAGCAGGATTCTGAAGCCCAGAGAAATGAAGTGACTGTCCCCTTCTAAGTTATGGTGTGATCTGGGATTCCTGATTGTATGTGACTCATTATTGACTCACTAGAACTCTGATAATTAACTCTTTTCTTTTAAACAGTTGAGTTTTTGAGCTTATATATTTTAGTATAAAAGTTGGTTTGAACTCAAGCATTGAATAGGCATAGTCAACTCTCAGTTTTCTTGGAATGAATTTTTTTTGCAAAGTACACTACATACCTTTAATAAAGGAGTTTTCCCCACATTTATGATTTCATCTTAGCTGGAGTGAATATAGAAATGCAAAGAAATCATATTGACTATTCAGAGGGTTCGGGATTGAGAAGCCAAATTCAGCTTTTAGAGATGCCACTAGATTTATCACTCCCTCTATAATACAACTTCTGCCTTTATTAGCAGGAATGGGGATTAATTTCCAGGAAACTTATCTAGGACTCCAAATGATAAAAAGTGGTATGCGAGTCAGAATGATCAGCCTTCCTTCAAAATAAGCATAATTCCAGAGTCAGAGATTTCTACTTTTTAAATTATTTCTGCTGTGGACTTTCAGGTGATAGTGGATTGGTGTCTCAAATTTTGTTCCACTTATTTTAGTTTAGACTTTGCGTACATCTCAGGCAGTAGACAGCAGAGTCATATCATTCAGTGACGCTCTTGTACCTTCAATTAACCTAAGTTTCCTGTGCAGGGGGACTTGGGCACTGGATCTGCTTTAAGACCAGTGGAATTTTTAGGTTAAAAATGAACAGTTTTCAAAGGAAGCCAGTGCTACTGTTGCAGTATAATAATTACCTCCAAACTTAGTGGCTGAAAAACACACCAGACATTTACTGTGTTGCAGGTTCTGTGGGGGAATTTGGGCTTGGCTTGGCTGGGTGATTCTAGCTTGAGCTTTCTCATAACAATGCGGCTGAGATACGGGCCTCAGCTGCAGTTCCACTTTTCAAGGTGGTCCCATTCTGGAAAACAGATCAGTGGTTGTCAGGCACTGGTTGGTGGCAGGGGAGGGAAGGGGCAATAAGAGGTGGTGTAGGACTACAAAAGGGCAATAAGAGGGAATTGGAGGGGTAATGAAACTTGTCTGTTCCTTGATAAGATGGCGGCTATGTAGCTGTGCTTATCAAAACCTGTATAACTGTATACAAAGAAGAGAACAATATGTAAATTTTTTAAAAATTATATTTCTTTATTGATTTCAGAGAGGAAGGGAGAAGGAAAGAGAGAAACATCAATGATGAGAGAATCATTGACCGGCTGCCTCCTGCACACCCCTTATTGGGAATCAAGCTCACAACCCAGGCATGTGCCCTTGGCCGGAATCAAACCTGGGACCTTTCAGTCCACAGCCGACACTGTATCCACTGAGCCAAACCAGCTAGGGCAACGATATGTACATTTTAAAAGTCAAATAAAAGTAGGGAGAAAATGTGGCTCACTCTCAGGACTGTCTGTTGGCAGGAGACCTTAGCTTTCCTCCTCATGGGCCTCTCCCTGGGGTTTGAATGTGCTTGTGAGGTGGAGGCTGGCTTCTTACAGGGCAAGGCATCCAAGAAAGCATCATGTGGAAGCTACCTTTTCTTAAATTCTTGAAGGTCACTTAGCATCACTTTCATGGTATTCCATCAGCTAGAAGTCAAAGCCAGTCTATTAAAGGAGTGGTAGGAAATTAAACCCCACCTTTGAAGAGAGATTATCAGAAACTATGGGGACATTTAAAAACCACCACAATCAGTCAGAATGCAGGTAGACATCTAACCTGTGTGGCACGCACTATGCTGTCACACCCTGCAGACTTTGGAGTGAACAGCATCTCATCTATGGGTGGACTTTGTATAGGCAGTAAACAATCAAGTCAAGGATTTCAGATTTTTAAAGTAAAAGCTGATAGTGACTTGTACCTATTCTCACAAAACCCGAACCAATGGAAAACAGTTTCTCTGAGGTCCTCTGCTCAAGACCTGGACCTGCCTGAGGTCTGCAGAGAAAAAGGTACCCTTTCCCACCTGAAGCTTGCTTGAGAATCTCCACATGAGTTTTAAAAATTCTTTCTTAATCCAACAACCATACTCCCTTCATACATGGCCACCCCAATATGCTTAACAGATTCCAAAGATTTGGGGACCAAGTTAATTTGCGTTCATAGCTTGATCATGGTCTCCCAATATCCATGTGAGATGATAGAAGCAGAAGTTCTGATAAGATGACTTAAGATCAAGTTTGTAAAAGCAGAAAGCTTGCTTCATGTCACTTTTTTATTTCCTCTATGATTCCTTCCTTCATTTATTTGTTCATTTTCCATTCATTGTGCTAATACTGAACTCCTACAGAGTACCAGATACAGCGTGCTGGACATTCTACAGTGAACGTGAGGTGAAGGTTCTCAGGAAGAAGACAGCAAATAAATCACACGGGCTAAAGGGGAAGGGATAGAGTGACATGATAAATAATGAGAGCTGGGATGTCAGAGCCTTTAAGTGGAATAGTTTGTGACAGCCTTTTAGATTAGCTGACATTTGGACTGCGACCTGAAGGAAGGGAAGGTTCCAGAAGTACCTGCTTATTCCAAGCCGAGGTACTAGCAAGTTCAGAGGGCTCCATGGGGGAAAAGAACTGGGTACATTTGAGACCTAATAGCAGGCAGAGTGCCTGGAGCTAATGAATGGTGTAAAAATTGACACTGGGGTTACATAGGGTCACCTTTTGTAGATTCTAATAGGTCACTGTAAGATGTTTTGATTTATTGTAAGTGCATACACATATTTGCATCTGATCTTACCTGTGAATCCAAATGCTCCACATTCTCTCTACTGAAGGGCCTGGTTCATTTCTGCCCTAGGTCACCTTCTCTTCCTTCTGTCCAGGGCAGGTCCTGTTTCTGCCATTCCTGTGAAGATACCTATTACCTACTTCCTTTGTTTGAGGTCACATTTCTCAAACCACTAGCAGATTTTTAGGGTACAAAACTTTCTACAAGGGGTCCATCATTCATTCATGGTTTTTATTACTAAAAATACCTGGAGTTTCTTTATTTTTTAAGGGCAAGAAAAACTGACATAGGCCTTTTTAATACTGTTGGCAGTGAGTTGGTGGGTGGATTGGAGAACAAAAAATTCTTAATATTTAGTTAAGGATGAAATCAAGTTCAGGAACAGCATGCTGGCTCCTGCAGAACAGCAAGGGTGTTAAAAAGGAATGCAAAAGGTGCATTCAGGCATGTTAGGGACAGTTTATTCACAGAGAAATGGGCCTAACAAATATCCACTGGAGATGTTATTTCAGAACAGAGGATTCTGACCCTTGGTTAAGGCTTGCATAACTGGGCAAGTAAAAGAGCCAGACTACTCAAGTCTGGAAATGCAAAGGTGTCAGGATGAAGTGGAATTCCCATACTTGGAGATCAAAGGAGTTGGGTGAACCTTAAAGAACAACTGGAAGATACCAAATTAGGTAGCTGAGTGGGACAAAGGTGCAGGTTGAGGACAGAGCCTATGCAAATGCCTAGGGCAGGGGACAGTAGGGCTGTATAGTGTGGCTGGAGCTTAGTGACAGGTTTGAGAATAATTGGAGAGGTAGATGAAGGGACAAAGAGTCAGATCATGGTGGGAGCTGAACACTTTCACTTAATCCTAAAGGCTATTAGGAATGCTTTGCAGATTTTTAGCAGGAAAATTACATGTTGGCATTTCTATTTTTGAAAGAAGTCTCTACATACAGACAACAATGTGAAGGCTTGAGTAGAAGGGCACTAGACATGAGGCAGGGAGATTATTTTACGGCAATTAATTTAATCCAGTGAGAAAGTATAGCAACTAAAGAAAGTTGTAGCGGTGAGGATATAAGTAAGAGAGCAAAATGAGAAAAAAAAATTGGATGTAAATTCAACAAAATTTGGTGGACAGTTGGTCCTCCAGAGACCCTTGTCAGCTGACCCTTCCATGTAGAAGCAGAGCCTGTCCACACAGCCTTCTGAAGTGTGGATCCCATTAAGGTTAGGCATAGGCATTATCAGTGTTGGTCTTGTCCAAGTATTTTGAGGGGATGGCCCAAGTTTTCTTTTATCACCTACAGTATAGAAGGTCTTGAATGAATGCCCAGGGATTTGAATGGTTTCACTTCTGTTTACTATTGATTTACTCTTAAGTTAATATATGTAATAACTTAAGATTCTCCAATATCTATGTTCGAGTCAGGATTATCAGTCTTGAGCAGATGATTGAACATTTCCTAGTGTTGGATACTTGATGAAAAGATGACTATGCCAAGTAAGGTGTATTTTTTATTACATTTAATAAATTAAAAAAGAATTAGTCCATTACTTATACTGATATTTTCGATCTCTGAAAGTTGTATGTATTTTATCTAGTTAAGAATCAGCAGAAAATAGGACCTTTTAGTAGATATGATAATAATAGGACACAATTCTAAATTGAATGGTAAGGGAGGAGGTGCCAGAAGAGAATGCTCAGCTTAGATTTCACCTGGTTATTTTTGCATTATTATTTTTAATGTGTTTTGACACCTCAGCTGTTTCATATAGACTCACTCTGATCTTCAGAGCCCACACTTTGATTACACTGCTTAAATGGCTCATGTTCCTGTCATATCATTGGAGTGGGGAAATAGTGTGATATAAAAGAGATAATTTTCATTCCTTACTTCATTCATTCATCCACATTTACTAAATACCTATGACACACCCAGCTCTGGTTTTTTTTGAAGTCATACAGAACATTAAAATGTCTATGACTCATCCTTTAATCTCAAAGAGTTTAAAGTCTGGAGCAGGGAAGGAGAATAAGATCATACTTTGAAATAAATATAACACAAAATATGAAAAAAATAGGAGCTTAGGAGTCATCCCAATACAATGCTTTGGGAACTAGAAATAGAGAAAAAAATTACTTCCAACCTGGAATTAGTGGTAGTTCAACCAGATGCTTTAGGGAAGAGAAATCAGCATGACTAAGGGCCTGAAGAAATGAGAAAAAGTGTGAACATAATTGGCAGTTGTGTTCAGTGGGGTTAGATGTGTAAGTAGACAAAGCTGGGGAAACAAATTAGAACCAGATTATAAATAGCCTTGCATGTCAAGCAAAGCTGAACTTTATTTGATAGCCACTGACATTTGTTTTTTGAGTAAGGAGATGACCTGTCGCATCTGTGCTTTAGGGGGATTACTGCATGATGGATTGGAGTGGGCAGGTTCAAGAGGCCAGGAAACCAGGTAGAATTGATGCAGAGGCCTATGTGACGGCCTGGAGGGGACTGAGGTAGTGTAGGGGGAGGGGTACAACAAGTGAAAGATGTATTTCTCTCTGCACTGTTCCGCATACTCCCCCCAACCCCTCCAGCAAAATGAAAAGGAATCAGAGCATTAGAATTCTCAAAGACACCTTGGCAAGGCTTTAGGAACACTAATGGCAAAATATAAATTTAATGAGTAATATGAGTAATAACTTAAATTTTTGTTTGGTCTCAGATCCAACAAGGAATGTAGTTGATGAACATGCACAATAGTTTATTTACATCCTGTGGCAATTTTTTCTTCAACCGAGACAGGCTTTTGCCCATTATTGTTATTAATGAAGCTAATAAATGGAACACTGTCTAAAAAAGCTTGGTTAACTCTTCATCATTGCTGACGAGGTGCCAAAAAGGATGAGCGTGGCTTTTAAAATGGAACACACACTTCTTCCATTTATGCATCTTGGGTGCACTCATTAAATAGAGAACTGGAAACCAACTTGGGTTTCTAGTTTTAGAGTTGGCTAATACATTGGAAACTGCCCTAAACTTAATACTTGGAACCAGTATCCTTCATGGTGAAATATTGACCAAGGAAAGGGCAAAAGCAACATAAAAACATTCCCACCCAACTCCCACTCAACTGTTTTTAGTTGCCAACTTTGGCTACATTGAGGAAGCTGACAATATTATGTGAAGCTGCTGGACAATTCATCTTTCTTCCTCAGGGCTCTAAGGTTTTATCCGTATTGATTGAAGGTCTCTATTATTTAGTTTAAGCTCAAGAACTAGGATAGTATTTTGCAAGAGCTCAGCACAGTGTTTTCCTAAGGTTCTAGGGAAACGTATCTGCTTTGTTGGATCTTAAATAGCTGTGGGCTTTGTTAGTGGCGTGTAATCATTTGACAAAACAGGGGATGTTTGCGAAAAGATGCAAAATCAGGAGAAATCTATCTTGTAACAAATGGGAAACTCTTTTGTTTGTTTCTAAAATTATAGCTTTAACTCAGTGAAGAGAAAGTAGACATAAATGTCTTTTATTTTAAAACTGCTACAGATAGACCTAATTTTCTGCAATAGATGGGGTTCTACAAAGATGACTGTGAGCTGTGATTAAGGGATACCAAACAAATGTCAGGTTTACTCAAAGTAGGGCATACCTACTGATGTTTTTGTTCACTATCTTATTTTGACTAATATTTAATGAGCACTTACAGGGAATAGCCATTGTGGTAAACCTTGGGATATGAGGCTGACACTGTCCTGGAATATAAAAGAATACATTCTTTTGTCTTCAAGAAGTCCACAGGCATTGTGTTGCTGTAGCAAATGAGCTGCTGTAGCAAATGAGATGCTGTGAAAAGCTTTTTACTTGATGATCTCTGGTGTGTCTTGTGTATAGAGACATGGAAAAGAAAGAAACAAATAAAAGCGTAATCCCTTTTATACATTTGATCTACTTTTCAAATAGATTCTGCTGCTGGCAATTATCACCTCATGTGAATGTTAACTCAAGAAAATGGGAATTTTTATAGTTGAGGTTGAGGCAAGAAAGGAAGCATCAGGCATCCTGATAAATTCTGTCTGAAACTTTGTATGGCTATATGCCCATTTCCAAAACTGTTACATGAATCTAGAGAAATTCAATCCTATAGATGTCACATGAAAGAAAGTTCTCTGCATTTATTCACCAATTCAACAAATACTTACTAGGAGATTGTTATGTTATAGACACTGTACTTGATGCTGGGGATGCAATAATGGAGAAGGCATGGTCCTTGCCTTCAGAAAAGTTCTATGCTAGTAGGAAATGCAAGCATTTTAACATTATTTACAGGATGTATTTAAAATCCCCAAATGATTTACATATCTTTCCTTGTAAGAAATGGGAAAATTTCTTAGAAAAACCACTTTAATTAAAACACACACACAAAATGTAGCAATAAAACTAAAGGGGTTTTTTTTTGGAAATATAGAGGCTGGCGATGTGCTGCCAATAAAAATGTTATTTACCAAAACAGATCTTTTACTCGGAAGGTGTGTATGACGTCTATATTAGCTAAGTGGGTTCTTAGACCTGAATAATGAACAAAAATATGCAATAACTTGAATTTAGAGTCTATTTTTACAACATATGACAAATAATGATACATTTACTGAAATAGATATTGGACCAGGGAAGTAAGTGGCAGCATAGCTTTTCACAGGCACCAGCTGGCAAACTGTTAAACGATTTGAAATGAGTTATCAAGCACTGCTGTTTTGTAAATAAGCATCTTGATTTCTTTTGCCATAACATGTGAAAGCAAGATATTTACTGCTCAGTATAAACCCTTTCAGGGGAAACTACAGTTTCCCCAAATCCTGGTGAATCATTAAGATTCAGTAAAGTGGACTCATGAAATCCTAGAGTGGGGTCCTATTTCTGTTACCAAGTAGCTGTGGGACCTTCATGACTCACTTCACCTCTGTGAGCTTCAGTTTCCTCTCTCTAAAATGAAGGTGTTGGGTTGGGTCATGCACAATGTCTCTTCTAGCGTTTTATTTTTCCATCTAGTTTTCATCTAGGTCAATCTGAACCACAGAGGAACACTTTATTGTGAGTCTGTGTGCTTGGGGTGTAGATAGTTTCACCTTGTCTGAGATAGCACAAAGAGCTTTCATATATACCACATCTAGTTTCCTCATTATTAACTAGAGTCCTGGTGCACAAATTCGTGCATGGGTGGGGTCCTTCAGCCTGGCCAGCTATCTGTGCGATCAGGGCTGTCTCTCCCAGTACAGATCGGGGCTGACCAGGGGGAGGGACCACAGGAGGTTGGCCAGCCATGGGAGATTGGCTGTGGGAGTGCACTGACCACCAGGGGGCAGCTCCTGCATTGAGTGTCTGCCCCCTGGTGGTCAGTGCATGTCATAGCTACCAGCTGGTCGTCTAGTCATCTGGTAGTAAAGGTTGCTGAGGCTTTTATATATGTAGACACCTTACATATATAAAGTACATTTGCCACAGGTAATGAGACAATCACTTTTAACAAAAGTCCATAATTTACTCCTGCTTCTTCAGTGTTCTTTTTCTGTTTCAGAATCTCATACTACACTATAATTATTAATCATGTCTTCTTAGACTTCTCTTAGCTGTGACTTTTCTTGGTTTTTATTATCTTGACAGTTTTGAGGACACTTATCAGATATTTTGGAGACTTCCCCCAATTGGTGGTATCCTCATGATTTGACTAGGATGATGGGTTTTTCATCACATCCTATTAAATGTATACAGTATCAAAATGACTTCTAACTGTTGATGTTAACCTTGACACCTGGCTCATGACCAGGTTGGTCATACTGTACTCTTTCGGAGGAAGTCTCTCTGCGTTGCTCATACTTAAGGAGGGGGGAGTCATCTTCTACCTTTTTGGGAATGGAGTATTTACATAAATCATTAGGAATTCTTCTGTATGGGAGATTTGTCTCTTCTCCTTGTTTATTTATTTAATTAGTATTTATATCTATATTAACTCATAGATATATTTATTTTGTTCCAATGATTCTAGATTTTGCCATTTAGAACTCCTTAAGTTAGCTCCTGTGTCTCTTTGATATAATCCCAGTATTGTTATTTTTGTTTTACTTGAACTTTGTTACTGGCACAACAAGATGCTTGAGGCTCATCTTATCAATTTTCTGCCTCAGCCATTTCTGAAAGACTTCCTGGTTCCCCTCCCCCCCTTTTTAAATAATGATATTAGAAACCAGGACCTGGACAATAGCTTTCTTGCTTACTTTGAGTGATTTTCCCCTCTTTTTATTTCACCTAGCAAATTTTTTCTCTTCAAGAATGTTTTCCCACTTTTATTTTCAAATTCCCACTATGCCCTGTAGCTCATCATTCCTCTGCTGTTGGCTACCAAATACATTTTTATAAAATACTTATATCATTGTACCATTACATTGGTTAAAAACCTCCATAAACTCAGTGTTGCCTTTAGGAGAAAGTTTAAACTTAATATTGTTGGAAAGGATTTTAAGATCTGTTCCTACGTTCCTCCCCAAATTCACCTCTAAAAACTCTCAACCTTGATTTACACTCCATCCAATCACCTATCCACATGTCTCTTCCCTCTAGTCTGAAAGCTCTGTGACAGCAGGAACTTTGTACATTTGTTTCATCGCTGTATTGTTAACACTTAACCCATTGTCTGGCACTTGACATGTATTGAAGAAGCATTTGTTTAGTGAATCAATAAGTAATCCATGGACTATCCCCATCTTGTTAGTCTCAAGGAAGCAGTGGTCACTGATGTATTTCCAAAGGACAGTGGCTTACCAAGTGTTAAATACATGTTAGTTTTTGCAGGCAGAGTATCCCTCAGTATGGAAACAGTTAATGCAACTCCTCTATTGTTACTCATCATGAGGCCGCGTTCCTGGCCTCCTTTCTTTTTTCCATTTCCAAATGAAAACAGAAGGCAAGGTGCAGCTTCTGGACTGCTTGAGATCAGTTCCAATCTAGTGTGTGGGTATGTTCTTGGTTAAACAAACTGGGAAACCAGCCATGAAAAAATGGACAAGAATTCTAAAGCTGCCAAGAAATTCACACCTGCACTTCATGGCTCAGAATAGAGCACGATCTCAAGGGCATTTCCAAGCAAGTCCCCAAATTTCTACACTTCCACCCTGACAGTTACACACTCACAAGGAGTCTAACACAAGAGTAAGTAGATAAGATTTGACATTGCTCGTCCACACCTTTTTTTTTTTTTTTACCCAGAGAAGATGTTGGTGTCTTTTAATATCTTTCAAGAAAGTAGGACAGTCATTTTTCTCTGATGAAATATGGCTTGGATGCAAGGTTTCCAGAGCCATCAGAATGGAAATCACTTGTACTCCTACCAAACATATGCACAGCAATGCTCTCCCCCTAAATCTCTTAGTATATTATAGACATTGCCTCCAATCCTCTTATTTTAGCTCAGCTCTCCTTTAGATGGGGAAATGAAGAGAATATTAATAGCCCTCTCTAACAATTTTCTGAGAGAGGCTAAAATTGCCACAACTTGCTAGTTTTTTCTCATGAAGGAAGTACATGCTTTTGTGTCAGGTTTAGAAGGAAAGTCTTTCACTTGGTACTAAATGGAGTTAACTAGATATATTTGTCTTAAAAGGCTGATCTTGTTTTGTCAAGTGAGGATAAGACAGCTTAATACACTAAAATATTCATTTTCTTTAGCCTCCTGCGAGCCATGTTAATTGTATATATGTACTGTCCCTCTCAGCCACATTAATAAGGATGACTGAATGTTTAAATTTTGCCCTACTTGTTATCTATGATAGCCCAGGGTAATTATTTTGTAATGCCCTATATTATTGAATGCTTACCCACTAATACAGTGGACTGCATGATGCAGTTATGGCTGCTGGGATTGTCAGATAAAATAACAGGATGACCAGTGAAATCTGAAGCTCAGATAACACCTACTTCTTAACTTAGATGTGTAAGTATGCCGTATTGGGGACATACATATATTAAAATTATTTGTTGTTTATTCTAGGATAAAATTTAATCAGGCATTTGAATTTTATTTACCAAATTTGGCAACCTTAATGCCATGCCTAATTTTCCAAGCCAAAATACCTTTAAAAGCTTACATTTCAATCTAATAAAGAACAAAATACCATCTTAGGAGCAGAAAATGGGTTTACTTCACTGTTACATGATTAACTCTGGCTATCTGGGATCCCAAAACTTGGAAGTAATTTTTTTAAAAAAAATAGCCCAGCCATTTTTTGCTCAGTGGTTATGCATCCAGCCATGAATGAAGCAGGAGGTCATGGCTCGATTTTCGGTCAGGGGCTCGATCCCTGGTAGGAGGCATGCAGAAGGCAATCAATCAATGATTTGCTCATCATTGATGTTTCTATCCCTCCTTCCCTCTCCCTTCCTCTCTCTGAATTCAATTAAAAATACTTTTTATAAAGAATAAAATCACCAACACTGTCTTAAAAAATATTTCTGAGCAAACTATTGAGATGCTTAAAGTATGTAAAAATTCCTGACCTTTTACCCCATCCCTGCCTCTTAATAAGATTTGAAAAGTCACCTAAGCAAAATACATATGTGTTTTCCACATAAAGTTTAACTTTGGTAAAAGAATTCAACGGGGCAAATTTTAAAGATTGTGTTGGCTTTATTCAATGATTCATGAATTGGGCAGCATCCAATCTAGCAGCTAAAAAGGTGCTCCAAAGAGATATACAAGGCAAGAGATTTTATAGGCGAATGGAGCAGGAATAAGGAAGTTATACTAGGCAAAACAGGTGATAAATTATTGCAGGTTACTTTTCTTTAGGGGATGGCTGAGGTTTATCAAGCAGATTACCTAACTAGTGCTGATCAGATGATGCCTGATGGGTTGGTTTAAGACTCCATTTCTGGGGAAGCTGAAACTGAATTTAAGTCTAGGTTTGATGACCTGGGGCTCACCATATGACAGTCGGTTCCGGGCCTGTTGTCTTTTCTTTAACCAATTATTTCCTACTAAATTGGAACATCAAAGCCTCAACGATCCCTCTTTTCTTTAGTAGGGTTTTTAATGCCAATTTTGCCCACTACTAACCTTGCTTCTATTTTTCTTCTCAGATAGGTTATTTTATCTGCCACCTACACATGGATCTCTAGAGACATTGGAAATATTTAGCACATTTACAGAATGATTTTTATTGGCATTGAGCTAATGTTAGTTATTTTAAAATAATTTTAAAATTTGATCTGAAATGTTTATGGATTTTCAATCAAGTCCTGTGTACTCTGCTTTGTTGTTGCTGCTGCAAACTTATGCTGTCCTTTTTTAATGTAAGTTAACTAAGTTGACAAAATCTTTATTTTTTTTTCAAAGAAAAACTTCCCTAAACTATCAAGACTCACCTCTGATATATCTTTAAAATTACTGGGCAATAAACCAACCCTAGATATTTAAAAAAGAGGTTTTTTTTTTTTTGTTAATTGCTCATTAATAAGACTTGAGTATTCATCTCTATGGTAAGCACCATACAAAGAAAGATAACATGTAGAATGAAGGCTACCTCTGTGCCATCAGGGTGGAGTCATGTTTAGTGAATTTTACAGCTGTATTTCTCAAGTATCAGTTAATATGTGCACTTATTGGAGTCCTCTGAAGCATCCCCTAGCCTTCACATTTTCTGTAAACATTAAAATGGATATCAGAGATAGATAGAGCACGGGGAAGGAGTGACTTGTGTTAGCCCTCATTTTTTTCCTTTTTTAAAAAACTCCTTTCTTACTAGTATTTGAGCCCTCTCCTGGATCTTTCTATTGTATAGCAATGTATTTGCATTATATTATACTAAGGTATAATACTATGCCCTCAAAGCTATGAGGATTAGACCCAGGCAAACAGGAAAGTAGAAACATGTCTTTTGTGTGTGTTTAATTTCATCAGTGTGCGTGTTTGTGTGTATATGTGTGTATTCTTGCCTTCTCTCACTCTTCCCCTCCCTCTCTTTATTTTTCGTAGGAGAAGTTATTTGGGAAAACACAACCTTGCCTTGGCTGAATCTCAGAGAAGCAGGGTTTTGTCTTTTCATTCCACCTTTATGGAGAGTTATTAGAGAAACCTCCAGGACCTAGAATGTTGGAAATTCTGAAGTGCAAGAATTGCTGCTCAGGCTGGCTCCTGAGTAGGCGTGGGATCAGCTTAAGAAGTAGCAGGGCCAGGCACCTGTCAGAGACCTGGGAATTAGATGGCAGGAGTAGATGCCCTGGGGTGTTAGCATAGAGTGAACTGCAGAAGTAGAGTGAACTTAGTGTGACTAAGGATAATTATTCGAAAGACTTAATAGTTATGTATTAGTGGTCACAGCTATGTAATAGACTGAACTCATCAAAGCTTTTCTGTGCACTTAATATTTATAATGTGACTTCTAGTCATTAACATTTTTTATTCCTCCAAATACAACCTTATACATTTACTCTGTGTTTTTTTCTACTTAATAGAAATCCAAACAGTGTATATATTCATTGCTGACCTTGTTTATGCTCTATTTTCTCCAAAGCAGCAGAAGTTTTTTCCAAGGTTTTCATACCCAGGTGTAGCCCAAAAAAACAAAATTGAGAAGTGGGTGGAATTTGATTTTAATGCTTGTTTCTTCTGCTGCTTTTTCTACCCTTACAGAGCCTCTCCTACAGGACCTCTACTCCTGCCTCTAACTCTCCACCCTTCCTTCCTTATAACACATGTATTTGCATGTCTGATTAGCAGTTACTTATACTGTAGAAAGGACTCCAGTGGATTCCCTCTACTAACAGAGGGGCTTTTAACCCTTACTTTAGCTGTGCAATGAAAGACTCTTCCATTAACTAAGTACCAAATAAAGACAAATTGAGGATTTTCTGTTGTTGGCATGAATGCCTTCCCAATGCCCCCTAAGTTACAGCATCATAATGTATATGTACTACTCCCTTCACTGGCCACCCCGGGGTTGGTATCTTGGTGACTCTAGAAAGAAAGGATCCCTCCATATAACAGTCACATGAGTGGTTCAGATGTTCTTAAAAGTAGTCATTTACCCAGTCAGCGTGGCTCAGTGGTTCATTGTAGACCCATGAACCAAGAGGTCACAGGTTCAATTCCCGGTCAGAGCACATGCCTGGGTTGCAGGCTTGATCCTCAGTAGGGGTCTTGTAGAACACAGCCCCATCCATGTTTCTTTCTTATTGATGTTTCTCTCTCTCTATCCTTGCACATTTCTCTCTCTGAAAAAACTTAATAGAAACATATTTTTTAAAATGTCATTTGCACAGGATGTCATTGTGGCCTGAATTGACTCAGTGGCTATTTTGTACATATTTTCTATTACAGGAAATTACCTACATAATAATTATTTTAATATGGCATTGGGAGGTTATGTTTCTAAAATTTAATTTGAATAATTCTCTGAGTCCCATTAATCCCTTTCTCTTTAGGGGATACAGGGGGTGGTGGGTGCATAATTTTAAGGAAATGCATGTTAACACCTTGTTTTAAGTCACTTGATGCAGACCTTGGTTGGTTCAGAGACTTGAATGCAGAAATCACACATTTACTGGGTTGTCAGCCTCTTCACCCCACCTCGTTGTCATTAATTCTGTGGTGTTCAGCAATTCTCATGATAACTGTTGACGTTTATTGTCTCTTGAAAATTGGTTCCGTTCTGAAAATAATCTGAAAATAATTTTATGTTATATTTTGTAGTCATATTACTCTAGTGTTCTTTCTGACCCCTTCTCCAACACTTGCAATTTGGCTGTGAGAAATGTAGTTTCAAGACAGAAAAGACATTTCACCAGTTCTGTGTATCCTCATGGGAATTGCGGAGTTGGTTTTTTTAAAGCTATTTTATTATTTTTATATTTGAGAATCAGAGTGATCAGAGTGTCTTCCTTTATTTGAAACTTTTGAAAGTGGTTATTTCTTTTCAAGAACTACCCATTTGAGCCTTAACCAAAGAAGCAATTACTTTTTAAGGATATCTAATTCTGCATTTGGCAGCTCTCAGCTCAGAAAAAGTACTGTGACTCTCTCTAGAGGGAGGTGTTTGTTAAAAAGATGAAAGGTTTTCATTTTAAAAACTTTGCCATTGCATCTTATGAATTCAGTGAAATTAAAATTGATCCTAGGGCCCTAAACCCTCATAAAAGATTCCTCAATGCCCCCAAAGCATCCGTTGGACTGTTGCTTGATTGTCTGAGACACAAACTCTTCTTTACCCATTGATCCATTGTCAGTGGTTTCATGTTGCTACTCAAAGCCCCACTATTTAATTATAAGGTCCTTTGGGCTATGTCACTTGTGACCCCCCCTCCTCATTTTTCTCCTCTTATAGTCCCAGAAACTTTAGAAAGCATAGCTTATCCTCCCATTAAAAGTTATTTTTCTGAAAGAATAATAGAAGCCAACTGAAGAAATGTGAAAGCATTTAAAGCTGACCTTCTGAACACCAGGAAAAAACACACACCACCACCACCAAAAAAAACCCACAAACATTTTAAGGCAGTTTTGATTGTGTTTATCAGAATAAACCGAACACTGGCTTTTAAAAATGATAGATATGTGCAGGGCTTGAGGCAACTCTTTGACTTTATGTCAGCGATGCTGGTTTTTCCCATACTTAAAGCTTCTGTGCAGCATACTTCAACCCCGACTTCCTGGGGGAGTTGATTTTTCAATTGCAATCAGTTCTGTGATCGCCAGTCTGTTCCTTGAGAATAAAAGGCATACGAAGTGTGTGTGTGTCCCTGTGTCTATATGTTTGCACACTCAAATTTCTACTAAGACATGTTTTGAAGCCCATTAATTGAGAAAGCAACGACATATTGAGAAGTACATTTGAATAATCACAGGCTCCTCTGGAAATTTCACTCATTTTTAATGCTGGACAACTTGATCCCTGTTGTGTACAACATATCTTACAGCAGTTGGTTAAGGGAAGGAAGGAAGGAAGGAAGGAAGGAAGGAAGGAAGGAAGGAAGGAAGGAAGGAAGGAAGGAAGGAAGGAAGGAAGGAAGGAAAAAAGAAAGAGGAAAGCTTAGCCCTAGCTGGATTGGCTCAGTGGATAGAGTATTGGCCCATGAACTGAAACATCCTGGGTTTAATTCTAGTCAAGGGCACATACTTGGGTTGCAGGCTCAATCCCTGGCCCTGGTCGGGGCACATGCAGGGAGCAACCAATCGATGTGTGTCTCTCACATTAATGTTTCTCTATCTCTGTCTCTCCCTGTCTCTTCCACTCTCTCTAAAAATCAGTGGAAAAGTATCCTTTGGTGAGGATCACCAAACAAAAACAAAACCAAAACACACTCAAAAAATAAAAGCTTACAGGTCTGTAATCTTTATAAAAGAGTCTCTGACACTTTTCCTGGTGTACCAGCCCTCAGTCTTTCCTCCATTCAAACTTTAATTAGGTTACAGTATATTTGACATAATCAACTCTCCTTTTCAGAAAACATGCACAAAGGTTATATCTATTAGTCACTTACTCTATAATAGTAAATGCTTTCAAGAGCCTTTGCATAGCCATGATGCCAGCCTTAATCAGGAGGTCTCTGGAAGGTGCAAAGTGATTTTTCAAGGCCACAGAATTAGCAAATGATAGAACAAGGGTGCATACCCAGGACTTCCAAACTGGAGTCTGGTGCTCTGTCTGGAAAAGTGCAGCTACTCTCTTAGTGGAAATTACTTTAAGTAAATATTTAGTATCTTTACTGCCAGGGAACTAGGTTTTGATTGTTGAAGCTAGAGGATGGGATAGTCTGGAATCGAGCCCCTAAGTATACCTCGGTGCTGGGCTGAAGTGTGTGAGTGTGTCTGTGAGTGGTGGGGTAGGGCATTCTTTAAAGAGAAAGGAGTCACAGAGAGCACAGGAGGCAGCAGGGGATTGTAGGGGGCAGGAAAGGATGCATATCCTGTATAATAAAACCCTAATATGGGAATTGACAGAATGGAGGAATGACCAGCGAATGACCAGTCGCTATGATGCACACTGACCACCAGGGGGGCAGACGCTCAATGCAGGAGCTGCCCCCTGGTGGTTAGTGTACTCCCACAGGGGGAGCATTGCTCAGTCAGAAGCCAGGCTCAAGGCTGGTGAGCACAGCTGCGGTGGTGGAAGCCCCCCGGGGATCGGGCCTAAGCTGGCAGTTGGACATCCCTCGAGGGGTCCCGGACTGAGAGAGGGTGCAGGCCGGGCTGAGAAACCCCTCCTCCCAAGTTCAGGAATTTTGTGCACTGGGCCTCTAGTAAAAAGATAGAAGGAAGCAGTACTGAAATTTTCCCTGTTACCCTCATCATTTGTTTCACATTGTGGTCAAAGCAATGGTTCAAACTGATTGATTTCCCAAGCCATCTTTTACTTATTGGTGCCTTGGCTAAGTTGACCTCTCAGAAATCATACAAATGGAAATGCTTTATACAGGTTTGGGAGAGAAAACCTAGGTACACTATTGTTCATCAGTTTTTTTAGTATTGAGTTATCTGTGTAAGTAGCTGATCATGGACCACTGAGAAATTGCTGCCCTCCCCTCTGAGAAGATTATCTACCATCTAAATGGGGAGATGGAATAGAGACATATGACTAGACTCTAGAACTATCACTGGGAAAACCCTATAAATGTGTTCAAATTAATATACTGCAAATGATGCACAAGGTGCTGAAGGGATGTGGGTAATGGATTCATTAGACCCTGCAAGAAGCTAGATTACAAAATAAATCATGCATTGGTATCTTTTCTATCACTATGTGGATGGCTCCATTCCTTAGATGCTTTTACACACAAGTGAATTGTGTAAGTTTATTGATGTTTGAGCTGTTTTTTTGTAAAGTGATCACAAGGTATTATGAATGCAGAGAATGTAATTGAGCCTAAGATCATCATGCTGAACAATTCCCTTAGACAGGAAACCTTTACCTGCAAACTGTGTATTTCCTGCCCAAGTCCCCACTTACAGAATTAGAACTTCTATGGAATCTTAATTGTATGCACAATGACTACTTACTGCATAAGGTTATCGCTTTGGCTTACTTTTAAATTTCTGGATGAACTTATGAATGTGGGAATAATTTATCTGTAGATGCTGTTAGGAGTGTTTCTGGGCTGTGAAATATAATTTTTAGAGGTGAAATCAAATAGAAAATATTTCTCCCCAGCTATATAAGGGGACAGACCTGGGGTAAACACAAATTCATGCATACTGTGCTTATATGCTAAATCAATAAGGCCTTTTTTATGCATCCCTAATTGCTGGTGGGCCAAAAAAGAAATTAAACTTATTCAATATAATGGCATTTAAATCTTAATTTTATCTGACATTTAAACAAATCCTTTAGATAATGCTCCATCTAGAGAGTTCCTAAATCATTCTAGTCAAAGAGTTTTATAGATTTTTTAAAGCCATGTTATATTCTCCTGCTTATTACCAAATGATTATGTAAAAACAATACTATCACAGAAATAGGAAAGAACAAAAATAAAACAATGCATTATTATAGTGGATTGGATAGCCACCCCCAGAAGATCTGTTCACCAGAGCATCAGACTTGTGACCTCCGTTGGAATAAGGGTCTTTGCAGATGTACTTAAGGTAAGAATTTGAAGTGAAATTATCCTGGATAGGATGGGCTCTAAATTCAATGAAGAATGTCCTTAGAAGAGATAGGAAAGGAAAAAAAAACACCACCAGAAACACAGAGATAAAGTCCATGTGACAACAAAGCAGAAGTTGGAGCCATGTAAGCCACAGCCAAAGAATGCTAGGAACCACCAGCAGCTGGAAGAGCTAAGGAAGAGTTCTTTCCTTAGAGCCTTTGGAAGGAGTGGGAATCATTGACACTTTAATTTCTGACTTCTAGTCTCCAAACTGTAAGACAATACATTTCTGTTGTTTTAAGAAATTCTTGCATCTAAAATTGAAGTGTATAAAACATCATGACCTAAATCTTCCACCCTAGGAATTTGCAGTCCAGTCTGTTCAACCATTAGACATGACTATATATGAAACCACAGAAACTCTTGAGTCTACTTAACTAGCTGGATGAATCAAGAAAGGGTTCCCTGGGGCCATTTTACTTGGAAAGAACTGGATGTGAGCAGAAATCTAGTTCCAGATGAACAAATAGTTTGGCTCTTATTTATCGACACAAAATATCTACAGGCCAATATTTACTTAAGAGGTTTAGTCTGTATATTTGAAGATGGAGGATTCATGTTGAACTGAGAAATTAATTGCCATAACCTCAGGGTTAGGATGCCAGTTTATTCTTGGGTTCAGGAATAAAGGTAGCTCCCAACTAGAGCTTCAGATCGCAAAGCTTGGAGCATCAGACACTCTCAAAATACCCAAGTGCATTTCTCTTTCTCAGTTTCTTAATTTGTGAAATGAAAGATTTGGGCTTCATTCTGCCATTGTGTTCCTTCTATGTCAAGAGGTTTAAGACTATGATTTGATTCTGTTCCAAACTATCTTCTTATTAGAGGCCCAGTGCATGAAAATCCATGCACTTGGGAGGTCCTTCTGCCTGGCCTGCATCCTCTCACAGTTCGGGACCCCTCGGGGATGTCTGACTGATGGCTTAGGCCCGCTTCCCAGGGGATCGGGCCTAAGCTGGCAGTCAGACATCCCTCTGGCAGTCCAGGAGCCCTTGGAGGATGTCCGAGTAACAGCTTAGCCCTGCTCTCCCCAGGGGGAGTTGCGCTAAGCCATTAGTCAGACATCCTTAGCACTGCTGTGGAGGCAGGAGAGGCTCCCGCCACCACTGCTGCACTGGCCAGCCATGAGCCGGTTTCTGGCTGAGTGGTGCTCCCCCTGTGGAAGTGCAATGACCACCAGGAGGCAGCTCCTGCAGTGCATGTCATAGGTACTGGTCATTCCTGGTTGTTCTGCTGTTAGGGTCAATTTGCATATTACCCTTTTATTATCTACTAGAGGCCTGGTATATGAAATTCATGTATGGTGGGGGGGTCCCTCAGCCCGTCTTGCACCCTCTCCAATCCAGGACCCTCAGGGGATGTCTGACTGCCGGTTTAGGCCCCATTCCTGTGGGATGGGGCCTAAACCGGCAGTCAGACATCCCTCTCGCAATCCAGGACCACTGGCTCCTAACCGCTTGCCTGCCTGCCTGCCTGATCACCCCTAATCGCCTCTGCCAGCCAGATGGCCTCCAATTGCCCTCCCCTGCCAGCCTGATGGCTCCTAACTGCCCGCTCCTGCCAGCTTGATTGCCCTTAACTGCCTCTGCCTGGGCCCCCACCACCGTGGCTTTGTTCAGAAGGAAGTCGAATGTCTGGAAGATGACAGTTTGACCCAGTCTAATTAGCATATTTGCCTTTTATTAGTATATTTAGAGATCAACTGCACGCAGGCTGAGGAAATGCTGAAAGCAAGCAGGATAGTATCTTCCTCATCCGTGAGAGCAGCCAGAAGGGCTGCTATGCCTGCTCTGTGGTGGTGGACGGCGATACTAAGCACTGTGTCTTTTACCGCAGGGCCACTGGCCTGGGTTTTGCAGAGCCCTACAACCTGTACACATCTCTGAGAGAGCTGGTGCTACATTACCAGCACACCTCCCTCATGCAACATAACGATGCACTTACTATCACAGTGGCACATCCCTGTGTGAGCCCTGGGCCCTGAAACCTCCCCCCCAAGACTCATACAGAGCAGGACTCCATCTTTCTGTCTGTCTGTCTCTCTTCTTTGTGAATTTTTCTCTGTCTCAATCTTTCTTTTGCTTTCTCTGAGTCTTTCTCTTTCCGTCACTCTTTCTATCCCATTTCTGTCTTCTCTGTCTCTCTTAGTCTCTACACCTCTAAGTCTCTGTTAGAGGAGCATACCTCCTCCACCCCACGCCCCTTTTTCCCATGGGCACTGCCTCCCCTGGCTCTGGCTGCCCCCGCCAGTTCCTATAGTTCCCCCAAGCTCCCCCTGCCTGTACCTGCCATGTTTACAAAGGCCCTTGGGGTGCTCAGCACCAGCATGGTGCCCTGATTTTTAAGCCATAGACCTGGGGTCAGGGCAGGAAGAAGGCAGGAGGTGCCCTGATTTTTAAGCCATAGACCTGGGGTCAGGGCAGGAAGAAGGCAGGAGGTGCCCTGATTTTTAAGCCATAGACCTGGGGTCAGGGCAGGAAGAAGGCAGGAAGGAACTCTGCTGGGCCACTTCCAAGAACCTCAGCTGTGACATTAGGGGCTGGGCGGGTCCTGCCCCACAGACCCAACTTCCCCTCCAAACCCTGAAGTGAAACCCACACTGGTTACCCCCACATGGAGCTGCTGCCCAGAAGCCCTCCTCCCGCAAAAGTAAAATTATTAAAAATAACCTCAAGAGCTGGGTCCTACCTGACCCCAGGCTTCCCAGGAACCGAGGCTGCTGCAGGTACTGCTGGGCGAGCTGAGATGCACCACTGCCCACAGGACCTCCGCTCAATGCAGTTTCAAGGCATCTCCTTGATCATGTTGGGTTCTGATTTTGTTTCCTTGACTGTAAACCCATTTTCTCCTATTTTGGGACAAGGACCCCGGTTTTCTATGCTGCATGGACCACCCTCCTGCCTGCCCAGCTAAGCTGGCAGGTGGGTTTTGTATGGTATGTGGATATAAAACATTGAACTAAAAAAAACAGCGGGGGGGGGGGGGAGAGGATGGGATAGTGACAAATAAGAAACTTTGGAGACAGTGAAGGGCAGTTTGTCCAGACTGTTGAGAGCTCAGAATTAGAGTTTAATTGGGATAGAAATCCTGCTAATAGCCCCTGATGCCTGAAATCTGAGCACTCCACTTTTAGGTTTCCCAGTTCAAGTTTTTGGAGACTGCCTATTAAAACATTTCTGGTTGGAAAGTGTTTGTATAGAAGCCTATAAGTATTAAGTATTTGTTGTGTTTACCTCTCTGTATTTAGCTCTCTGTAAGGAATATGGAATAATGTTAAACACCTCATATTCTCAAGAAGTTTGAGTTTTAAAATAAAAAATAAAGAAGAAGCCGAAACCGGTTTGGCTCAGTGGATAGAGTGTCGGCCTGCAGACTGAAAGGTCCCAGGTTCGATTCCGGTCAAGGGCATGTACCTGGGTTGCGGGCATATCCCCAGTAGGAGATGTGCAGGAGGCAGGTGATCGATGTTTCTCTCTCATCCATGTTTCTAACTATCTCTCTCCCTTCCTCTCTGTAAAAAAATCAATAAAATATATTAAAAAAAAATAAAGAAGAAATATAAATATTAAAAATAAAAAAAGAAGAAGCTTGAGTTTTAGGGGCGAAATCAGGCAGCCAGTCGAGTGGTTAGGGGCAAAATCAGGCAGCCAGTCAAGCTGTTAGGAGCAATCAGGTAGGCAGGCAGAGAGTTAGGGGCGATCAGGCAGGCAGGCGAGTGGTTAGGAGCCAGTGGTCCTGGACTTCGAGAGGGCTGTCCAACTGCTGGTTTAGGTCCAATCTGCGGGATCAGGCCTAAACTGGCAGTTGGACATCCCCTCAAAGGTCCCGGATTGCAAGAGGGTGCAGGCCAGGCTGAGGGACACCCCCTTCCCATGCACGAATTTTGTACACCGGGCCTCTAGTATAGGATAATTCCATTAAATATGAAACATTAGGGGAACAGGCCAGGAAAGGGAACTGAAAATATCTTTCATTAGAACTGAGTGAAATTAAACAAGTTACTCTACTTTTCTGAGCCTCAGGGTCTAATTTATAAAAGCATTTTTATGAAGTACACAATCCAATGAGCTATTACAGGTCTAACATTCCAGTGTATACTAACTAATGTGATAGCCATTGGCCACATGTGGCTATTGGACACTTGAAATGTTACTAGCCTGAATGAAGAGGACCTTAGAGTGTAAACTACACAACACATTTTGAACAATTGGCATGAAAAACGAATGTACATCTCTTATTAATATTTTTATATTGATCATATGTTGAAATTATAGTATTTTAGGCATGTGATATAAATAAAAACATTATTAAAATTACTAGAGGCCCAGCGTACACGAAATCATGCGCGGCTAGGGTCCCTAGGCCTAGCCTGGCCTCCGTAGCATGGCCTCTGCCACCCTGCGACGCTACGTGAAGCTCCCCACCCCAGGATGCTTTGCGATGCTCTCGGACCCTCGACTGCTTCGCGAGGCTCTCCACACTCCTTGACTGCTTTGCGAACCCCACTGCTCAGCAAGGCTCCCCCTGCCCCTCAACTGCTCTGCGAAGCTTGCTGCTGCCCCACGAAGCTTGCCGCTGGACGCTCTGCAAAACTCCCCCCGCCCACCACTGTTCCATGAGGCTCCCCGCACCCCGCTACAGCTTTGTGAAACTTGCTGCCGCCTGGGTGAGTGCTCTGCTAAGCTCAGGGCCACCCCGCGAAGTAGCCTGCCACTGCCGCTCAACAGTCCCCAGTCCCGCCCCACCTCATGGTGAGCGGCTGGGGGGGGGCGGGGGGGCGGGTGAGGGGGCGTCCAAGAGGTGCTCCATGCTCTTCATGGTGACCGGTTGCCTGTTCGGTTGTGACGGCACCTAGCTCTTTATACATACGTTTGGCTTCATTTATTTATTTACTTTTCACTGTGGCTTCTAGAAAATTTAAATTATATTGTAGCATGTAGGTCTCATTGCATTTTTGCTTTACAATGCTGTTCTATGATATCTATGCAAAACAGTTTTGAAAATAAGCTCCAAATACCCAGAGTTACATACAGTGATCATATGTGCATTTAATGGCATGTGTTTACCTATGAATACTTGCACATACCTGTGTATAAAAGCATCCTCTAAAAGAACGATGTTGCTGTTAAATTATGTTTCACTGCCTTCCTTTGCTATCAGGCAACCTAGAACCACTATCAGGTTTGGTTAAACACCTAATTATGGAAAATAAAGGTGTTTTAATACCTTAATCAATAAAGAAAACAAAATAAATTAAAAAGCTTAAAAAAAGTTATTTCCATGGAGCTTTGTAATAAGGAGACAGTGGGATGTAGGGATAATTTGGAATAAAAATGGATTTACTAAGAAAAAAAGAAAGGAAAGGTGTTGACTTAACACAAATTATGTGTAGATTACATTTCTTAACGTTTTTTTTTTATTTTTGGGGAAAAATATGCCATTGAAAGGTTGTGTATTGTTAAGGTATTAGGGAAATGAAACAAATGAAATAAATTTTAAAAAGAAAACTTAAACTCTTATGTTGAGTGTTTCCTTCCACGACTTGCGTGGAGTAGGGTTCGATATCTGAAAGAGGAGCCGCACAACAAATGAGAGAAAAAGACACGAAATAATTTTGCAATATTGGGGGACCAGGCGGCAAGTCCTGAAGGACTTCCTCTCTGTGCTCAGGCCTCACCAAACTTTTATTGATCTGGGATGCACCCATAGCATAGCCCTAGGCAGGTGACCCCCTGCAACAGGCAGACTAGCCCATCAGCAAGGATTTACATAATAATAAATGGGGGAGTAGTTTCAGCTACCACTGTTTGGACAAACAGAGGTGGCACCTAGCTCTGACCTTTGGGAGGGCTTCAAAGGCACCCAGCCTTGGGGGAGGGTGGGAGGGTTCTCTGTCTATGCTTATCAGATAGTGAAGGCAATAAACAGTTTCCCACACTCTTAATGATATGGAAAAGACTTCCTGAACTTATCTACAGACACATTCACACAAAATGTATGCATTAGCAGAATGAGAGGTTAGTGATGCTGTTGTAGCACTGGTGTGTATGGCTCAGGTCTCTCTAATATTTTTGGTATGTTTACCTCTTATATCCCCATTTTCCTTCCACTCTACCACTGCCTATTATTCCTCATTTTCTAAGCCTATTTTCTTCCAATAATTTATCTTCTCCCACAATTATTTATATGCTTAGGAACAGTGTTTTCCCTTGTTAAATCTTATAAGCCAGATTCACTTATCCTTTCATTCAGTATCTCTGTACAGCCTGCTATGGGAAAAGCACTGTCTTACACACTCAAGGAAATATAGAGATGTGTATTTTAACCTCTAGCATTTACTCTTTAGGAAATTTATAAGATTTATGGAATTTAAATCTATAAATGTAGCTTTGTGCAAGGGTTAAGCACAGGATTGATAGTAGGTACCACAACACTTGTGTTTGAATACTGGGTCTCCTACTGTTTGGTTGTGGAGCTTAGCCAAGTAATTTGATTTCTATGAACCTCAGTTTATTCATCTATAAAACAAAACTCATACCAATTATCTTCTACAGCGGTTTAGAGAAGATAATCCACTTAAATGGATCTGTTCTAAGCCTGGTGGGGAATATGTTCTCAATGATTGTTAGCTGTTATTTTTCCAATTATGGATGTAAATATGAGAGGTAGGATAAGCATGTGAATACAAATAAATGTGCTAGGGATATTTCAGAATAAGTAACACATACTTCTGTTTGAATAAAGAAGAAAAACTGTGTAGAAAGTAGAACTTGGTCCAGTCAAGAGAGAATTTGCATAAATGCAGTTGAGGATTGGACATTCCAAGTGGAGGAACCAACATGAGTGATTTGAACCTTTGCATATGGAGCAGAAAATCATTAAGTGGGTGTTTAAAATAAGACTTCTGAGGCATAATAGAGAGAACTAAGATTAAAAAGGAAACTGAAAGTAAGACTCTCTCAAGTAAATGTTATAATATCTATACACGATCTTCCATATAAATACAGTCTTAACATCCATTGTATGATGTATCTTTATAACCATATATTTAGATTCAAAGTAGTAGTGATTCTTTATAGTATAGAATAGTATATAGTGTAACATAACAGAGTATAGTATATATAGGATAGTATTATGTTGGCATTTTCCCTTGTGGCTGCTCTTTATTTTAATTGTCTCTAAATTTCAAAGCACCCAGAAGCAATATCCACATCCTCTTAAGTTTATTAATGCCATTTCCAAATTCTCACCTCTCTGCTCCAAATTAATAATCATGTTCCTTTAAGTCTGATACCATCCAGCTACTAACTTCTAGACCTTATCACCCCTCCAACAGTTCATCGTTTCAATTCAAAATTCTATGCCTAGTCCATAGCATTCTAATCTTAAAATAATGTCTTAATTCCACTATAACAGTTCTTCATATGTTCTTGTGATATAATAAAGTCCTCCTAGCTTCACCACTTACTACCATATGACATTGGAAAATTTACTTCTCTGAGCTTATAATGGAGATAGTCATACTGCATACTTCATAAAGTTTTTGTGAAATCAAATAATGTATATGGAACGCTTAATACAATAGTTGGTGCATAATAAGTCTTCTAAAAGTGTTACTATTCAGTGTTATGACCTTTAGCCCTCTGATCCATATATTACCATTGTATCAACACTTTTCTGTCTTCATTTATTCATTCTTCAACTGAGACATCAACATGCCTCCCTATCTTCAGTATCTCTCTCATTAGTACCCTTAGGTTCCTTTCCCCCTGTGTTAACCCTTCTCAGACAGGCTATAAACTGGAGCCATACAGCTTCGGTCTTCAGTCCTTTGCCGTGATCATAATGCTGAGACTCCAATGGGGAAAATCACCAGAACTTTGGACTATGATAAATTAACAAAATCCTTCCTTAGCTTTTCACTCAGACCCTCGTCCTCCTATGCACCCCTATATAACATTTCTTTTTTATTCCTAAGAACAAACAATTCAAAGCTGACACTTGTTTGAAGTCTCCTCCTAACCCCCACCACATTCTCTCTTCGTGGGTGGCTTCCCTTCCTACTGCAGACACAAAACTGAGACCTTCAAATAGTAAATTCCTAGGCCTCCTGTCTCTGTACTTAAGGCTTTACTTTTGCCTCCTTCACCATCCTCTCAAAGGAGTCCTAGGAAATAGGGCTATTGTCAATGGCAAAGCCTTACTAGTATTTTTTTTAAAATATATATTTTATTGATTTTTTACAGAGAGGAAGGGAGAGAGATAGAGAGTTAGAAACATCAATGGGAGAGAAACATCGATCAGCCGCCTCCTGCACATCTCCTACTGGGGATGTGCCCGCAACCCAGGTACATGCCCTTGACCGGAATCGAACCTGGGACCTTTCAGTCCGCAGGCCGACGCTCCATCCACTGAGCCAAACCGGTTTCAGCAAGCCTTACTAGTATTAACAGACCTATTGTTTAACACAGAGAGTGATTATTGCTATATAAGAGAAAAGATGCTTCTTTCATTGTATTTAAAGTCAATTGAGCAAGTTGAAATCATTCAAATATGAAAAATTATCTTTGAAAGCATTTAAATCTCATAGATATAAGATGTTTTAGTTATATTCCCTGCTTATACATAGTTGAAATGTTTTAAATGATAGAAAACTTATAATTCAAATGACACATTGAAATATAATATTAATAAATGTTATTGAATATTAACTTTAGGAGTGTATGTTGTCTTTCTGGTCCATGAAGATAGTAACACAATGAATACATTATAAATATACATGTAAATATGTACACATACTCACATATATATGTATACATACACTTCTGTGTATGTATGTATATGTATATATGTGTATGCTTATGTTCTTATTTTTCTTTGTTTATCTAAATATTAGATTATTTTTAAAATATTAGATTCTAATGTTTGACTATGCTACAGATATAGCTGGTTTCAAAATGTTCTAGTTATATAATGTGGTGATACATTCTCAGTGTGCTTAATGCCCTTGAAAATCTCAGCCTCTCTGACAGAATATTTCACAGCAGTATTCTTAGGGGGAATATATATCTCAGGTTTTCAAGGACAACCCAAACTTCAAATCTCCTGACTCATTAGTTTTTTGATTATTGGTTGGTTCAATATCTTCCTGAATATCTGCTAGACCAAGCACGGTTCACTGGGGAAGTTAGATGCAAAGTCAGATAAGAACAATGAGATTTTAAATATAATTATTTGTGAAAACTGCAAAGAGAACAACTAATTCAGAGTGGGGTTACCAGGAAAGGCTTCACATGGTCATATGTCCTAAACTTTGGGTGGAAATTTAGTTCATCAAATGGATAATCTCATAGCTCCTCACTCTCTCCACCTTTTCCCCAAATTTAAAACCCAGTCTATTGTGGCTTTTCTGTGAAGGGCTGCAGTTGTAAATGGCTCTGTCCAGCCTACCCCATGTTGTCCCTGCATTTCTTTTATTTCTACAGTTGAATCCTAATTGGTTCCTGTCCATCTTCATCCATCTCCTATTAGCTATCTGCAGCTTTGCTCTCTTAACTCTAAAGGTACATGGACGTTTTTCTTCAGTCATATAGGCTTAACCTTCACACCAGCAGGATAAAGATCTAGTTGCTCTAAGACAGTGGTTCTCAACCTTCCTAATGTCGCAAACCTTTAATACAGTTCCTCATGTTGTGGTGACCCCCAATTTCACTGGTACAAATTGAACATAATTAAAGCATAGTGATTAATCACAAAAACAGTATGTGATTATATATGTGTTTTCCGATGGTCTTAGGCGACTCCTGTCAAAGGGTTGTTCGACCCCCAAAGGGGTCTCGACCCACAGGTTGAGAACCGCTGCTCTAAGACAATGTGCTGTACAAAGGTCAACCAGAAATCAATCCTTAAACAACCAGCTCTTCCCATTCCCCTAAATGCCTTGCATGATTGCTGCTCTAGGTGCGGTGGCAGAGAGGGTGATGTGGTGGGACTGGTCAAGAATGCAGGACTGACAGTTAGCAGACTAGTTTGGTCTTGGAATCTAGTCTTGGCCCTTTACACAGATGTGTTGTATATCCTTTGGGAATTTTCTCCCCTCAGTTTCCTCATTTGAAGTCTAAAATCTCTTCTAATACTGTTATTCCTAGAAATCAACTACAAATACCTATTTTTGTCAGATCTTCATTTTACTCACTGGGAACATTGCTATTTCCTATTGGTTTCTGACATACCACACTTCACCTGGCTTTCCTCCTCACTAGCAGCCCTTTAAGGGTTGGCTTCTTTGACTGCCTTCTTGTATATCTGATTCTAGAAATTGAAGTGCTCCAGTGGCTTGTCCTTATCACCCACTGTTTTCCCACCTATATTCTCCCTTGGTGCTCTTACTCAGATCCATGACTTCAAATACTGTCTTGATGCTGATGGCTGACAGATTTATTTATCTAGCTCTGACCTCTTCCCTAAATTCTAGATTGATATATCAAGCTGCCTATTTTACATCTGCACTTAGTGTCTAATAAGTATTTTAAGCTTAAATGTCTCAAATGATCAATCATCTCTTCCCCCACAGTGGCCATTGCCAACCCTACTTTCTTACCTTGTCACTGTAAATACTATCACATCCATGCAGTTCCTCATGCCAAAAACCTTGACCAGAGTCATCGATTCCCATTAATTCCTTTCTTCCCTGCCAATCCCACAGTTAATCCATTCATAAATCCAGTTTCTCTACTCTCAAATATATAGCCATAATTCGACCATTCGTAACCACATCTACCATGACCATTCTTGGTTAAGCCACTTCATTCTCTCCCAGACCATGGCACAGCCTCCTCAACGTTTTTCATCTTCTGCACACAGTCAGTCATTCCTCTAAAGAGTAAATTGGATTATTAAATACCCCTTTAAAACACCTCGAATGACTTCCCATTGTAAACAAATAAAATTTATACTTGTCATCAGAGCCTTCAAGGCCCACATGATCTGGCTCCTGCCTTTCCCGCCCTCTCTCTCCGTACTCTTCCCCTCATCCACTGTGCTTCAGTTGCTGATTTTCTTTTCATGGGACAAAATCAAGTGTGTTCCTTCATCAGAGACTTTGAATTTGCTTTCTCCTGCTTGGAATTCTGTTGCCCAGATCTTCACATAGCTGTCCTCTCTCATTATTCAGGTTGCAACTCTAATGTAGCCTTTTCAGAGAGATGTTCCATCACGCTCTACCACATTACCTTATTTCAACTTCTTCAGAGCACTTGGCAGTGTTTGAAATTATCTGATTTTCTTTACTGCATGTTTACTATATGTTTCTGTCCACCAGAACAGAAGTTTCTTGGGGAAAGTACTCTATTATCTTCACGGTTATATCCTCAGTGGCTGAGTCAGTGCCTGGTCCTTGGGAAGTACAGTCACTATTTGTTGATTGACTCACTGACCACTCTTACTGCTTTTCTTCTTTAGCAATGGGGTGAGACATGAAAGTTTCCCTCTAAGGAGAGAATCCTTTTTATGTGGCTCAGCCTCTTTATCCTGAGGAAGGCAGAAAGAGAATATATATTAAGATCTGAGAAGAATCTCTGAGTACTTTGAAATATATTTACAGCTAACCATTTAATTATTTCCTTATTCAACAAATATTTTTTTTTAAGTATTAAAGGTGTGTTGGATACAACTTAAGTATTAAGGTATCTAGTATCCAACTAGAGGGTAGGCAATAAAAGCAAGTAAGTCAACATCTCTACCCTTAAGGAGTTCATAATTCGGTAAGGAAGGGGACAGCTGTCTTAGCTTTGTCTGCTATAACAAAATATTACAGACCGGGTAGCTTAAACAACAAAAATTGATTTTTTTTGCAGTTCTGGAGACTGGAAATCCAAGATCAGGAGCCAGCATGGTTGGGCCCTCTCTCTGGTCTGCAGATGGCTACCTTTTTGCTGTTTCCCCACACGGCCTTTCCTCAGTGTGAGCTCATGGAGAGAAAGATGGAGATTTCTCTCTCTTCCTCTAATAAGACTACACATTCTATTGGATTAGAACCCCACTTTTATGACCTCATTTAACCTCAGTTAACTCCAAAAGACCCATCTCCAAATACAGTCACACTGAGAATTAGAGTTTCAAATATGAGTTTTGGGGGAACATAACTCAGTCTATAGCAGACACATATGCAGATCCTTGCAAAGCACCAACAGGAAAGCGCAGGATTCTGGGAGCACAAGCAAAAGAAGTTAGTGTGTGCAAGGGTTAGCAGGCCCAACCCTTCCCCCAAAGGAATCTGCTTTTGGGTCAGTGATGAGAGCCTGGCAAACTGGTGTTTCTCAAGTGTCTATAGAATACAGGTGACAAAGGGCCACCCACCAATCACAGAAAGCCTCCCCCACTGGAGTCAGTCAGTAGTTGCTTGGATGGATCAAGTAGAGACTTTATTTCTATAGTTTATTACTTCAGGGCTGAAATTTGAAGAAGATGTCCTTTACTTCACCTTAAGGTCAATGCAATGTCAGGGGTCCCTGTGGTTTTTAGAACGCTACAAGTCTCACACCTGTGTGATGGATCTCCAGCAACCAAGATAAGTGTTGTTTACTGGTTGTTGCTGGAATGTTTGATGTGGCCCTTGTACCCCTAGTGTTCAATGAGTCATAGGAGAGATAGATCTGGGGATCTGCAGGCTTAGTGATGACCACTTCTTCCAGCCTGGCTAAACGAGGCCAAGTTAGTCTTCTTGGCTTTGTGGCTCCAATTATGAATAACTTGCATATTAGTGAAAGTGAAAATAGCTAACATGATTATGCTAGGCATTTGCCAGTATTTTCTCATACATTATCTCATGTTAATCCTCACACCTACCTTGCAAAGAAAATAATATCAGTCTTGTTTTTCAAGAAGAATGCTTAGAGTAGTAATGGCATTAGCCCAGAGCAACCTCTGAGCCTGGACTCTGGCTGTTATGGCATACAGTCCTAGTGCCACATGCTGCCCCACTGTGCCTTCTCTGAAGGCATGCACCCTGATGACCTGTAGCTAATCTCTGGCTGGCTTCCTCTGTTATGTCAAGGGACCCTTCCTCTATTATCATAGCATCCTCTCCAGTCTTCATTCTTCTCAGGGGTGAGCAGTGTCCTTGTTAGTTCCCCAGGTATACAGAAGGCTACCTGAAGCCTCAGATGCTGTTTTATTCATCTAGTGTTTGACACATAAGAGAGAGGCAATATATGTTTGTTAAATTAAATGTTAATGCTATATAATTTCGTAGAAGCACATAACCGTTGAACTAGCCTTAAATACCCTCTTTAGTACAAAACTCAGAGAAGTGCAAGGTAATTCCATTAGTACTATTGTTTAGAGTAGAACTGATGCTTGGGCAGTGTTCCTTCCTCTCCATAACCCAACATTAGTCATACCTGGTTCTTCTGAGAATACAACCTCAGCCTCAGAATGTTTTTTTTCTTAGTGTTTGAGAAGACAGGTATATAGGGGCAAGGATTCTTCCATATATCTTTCAATTATGTACCATACATACATACTCATTCTTCTCTCTGTTTAACTTTTTAAAATCATTAGATCTGTCTTATTTTATTAAATTTATCTTTATTGTTGAAAGTAAAAAAAACAACAACAAAGGAGATTCACTGTTTTCTTTGGGCAGATACAAGTATAAACTCTGAATGTCTGAAATGAACTATTTTGTTTTCTTTATATTTTATATACTAGAGGCCCGATGCACAAAATTCGTGCAAGAGTAGGCCTTCCTTCCCCCAGCTGCCGGCACGGGCTTTTCTTTGGCACCCGGGACCCGCGCTTTGCTCTGGCCGTGGGCAGGTACCCAGGACCCGGTCTTCCCTCCGGCCCCAGCTTTGTTTGGAAGAATGTCTGGAAAGACATCCAGAATAATGTCCTGTCTAATTAGCATATTACCCTTTTATTATAGATTTCAAATTATTAGTCATAGTAATTGGTTCCTGGAAAGAATTATCAGGCCATTTATCAACTGAGCTTTCTGTTATCTTTTTGTATCTTGCTAATGTGCAATTTAAACATGCTAAATACTTTGAACTGACTCTTACTACTACTAGTAAGCTTATGAGAACTGTTATTCTGGTAAATGGGAGTGGAGTTTCTACTTTTGCGGATACCTAATGAAAGATTCAATATTTATAATGCCCTTTAAATAAATTCTGTGACCTAATAGCTGGTGTGTAGAGCTTATATAACTGAGCCATCGGTAAGCTTTTTCACAATATGATTTGACCTCTGTTAAACAATTCATAGATGGCATCAAAAATCCTTATGATAATTAAATTTTAGACCATGAATGTCTCTTAGAGATCTGGCATAAGTCAGTTGTTTTATAGAGGGGAAAAATCCAAAGAGAAGACATGCAATATTTTCCTGATTCTCTACCCCATTTCTCAGTGACCTTGAAGCTGAGGCCTGTGGACCACTTAGAGATGCGGTACAAGAGGGCCCAAGGAATTGATGCCATTAGCTTAATGATGTCACATCATATTATTATTATTGCTGATTCCTTTGACTCCAAGGCTGGGACAAATTCCCAGCCCTGCCTGATACTACCAGGATGAATCACTCTGGTTCCCGCTGTGCTTATTACCTGCTTTAACTCTGAACCCATGGATCTTTGCAGATTATCAGCTGCTCAGACCTGGACTCATTTCACAGCACCAGCTCATGGAATTGCATCATGCTTCCAGACATTTTCCTCCAGAATTATGTACCAATTAGGACCATCTTGAGTTTTTTTGTGTGTGTTTGCATTGACCTTTTAGTCGAGCGAATTCAGGCCTTGCCTAAATATTCGGCATCTGCCTGGTGTTTTGTTTTTTGTTTTTTGTTTTTTGTTTTTTTTTTCCCAGATCCAAGGTCCTGGTGTGGGTAGACCTTTCTCCCAAGTACAAGCTCTGGGCCTGGCCTTGAGTAACCTTCCCAAGGTCCCTCAATCCCTGTCTGGTAGAGCTGAAACTAGAATCACAGTGTCTTGCCTCCCACCCAGCTCATTGTCCTTTGCAGTGCATCACCCATTCTTATTAGGCTGGAATTACTAAGACCAGAAATGGTGGACATCACTTCTCTTGTAAATGGCTCAGGTCTCAATTTTGTGGAACAGCTCACATTGCTAATACGTATTAGACTATAAATAATTCCTCCAAGACTTCGCTGGTATTCCAAATGGTCTACGATGCATTGGAAATGAATAAACAGCAGGGGATGTATAATCAAATGCCTCTGCTGAAAAATGCGCAGCACAGGCTTAAAAGGAGCTTGAGCAACAAAAAGGCTTGTCTGAGAATTCCACTAAAATATAAACAGATCTGTCTCAACATTTTGGTGCCTGTTTGCATATAGATGGTATTAGGCACTATAGTTGCAGAATTATAACCTATCAGGGCCATTTGTAATGGGATGACTCAAATAGAAGCAATAGAAAACCAAGTGGCTAAATCAAGAACTTAATAAAATCTGTAAGCAAGTGATTGGGAGTAAGGAATTGTTGGTTGGATAATTTATCTTATAATGTACGATAGATTTCATATTGGGAGCATCTCAAAATCTGAAATTGTGTTTCCTTTGAACACAAACCTTGCTTTGCTATTAAATGGGATTTAGATGGCATAGGAAGGCTCCTGAGCTATAAAAGTGTTCTTTAATAGGACGAAAAGTGACCACCAGGTAGCAGATTGCCTACCCCTGGGCAGGAAAGACCTCACTTTATCCTGGTTCTGTGCCCTGAGGCCATCAGCCCTGCCTTGGTCTGGAGAAGGATGGAGAAGAAGGGAGCTTTTTGACATATTTTCCACATCATCCTTTGCTCCAACATCAACTCTTTTGTTGCTCTAAACACATAGACTTTTATTTTTCACTTTAAAGTTTGCCCCTCTTTTGACCCTTCAGGATCAAGAGAGGCAGAAGTGAAGTCATCATAAAATGGGTCAGTATTCCTGCCCTTTAGCAATTCCTAGCCTGCTACATTCCTAAATGAGCTGAGACACTTCCATGTCTCAGGATCTCTCAGAACTCTATTCAGCTAGTGAGAAAAACCTAGATTTCTATTTCGTGTCCAACAACCCCCAAACCCTGGGATTTTGTTTGGCTGATGGCTTAACATTTATGGAGCCAGATGTTTCTACTGTGCATTTTCCTTTTGAGTAAGTGATTTGCTCTGAAAAAATGCATGGAAGTGTCTTGGACCACTGGTAAGAGGCTGGATTTCAATTCTGAGAGTGACATTTTTGACCCATAATTAAAGAACTGGGCTATGTGTGGTGGCATGGTCTCCATTGATCCCACCACACTCCAGATTGACTTAACACTGTTGCCACCAGCATCTCTTTGCCTGAGAGTTTTCTCTGGCCACCAGAGCCCACTTTGCTGTCCCCATGGAAGGCTGGAAGCATCAGAGAATTAATACTCTGCTCCATCCCCTAGCAACCTACCCTCAGTGATGGGTGTATAAAAGCCTTTCTCCCTCGCTCCTCAGATGGGATTTCTCTGTAATTTTTACATTCACTGGCAGATTCCCCAGTGGGATTCAGCCTTATTCAAGCTCACTTACTAGAAAACAAACCCTTCCTTAATGGCTTTCCTTACCTGTCTAATTTCCCACCCCCTCCTTAGTGTTTCCTGAAACTGTCTCCAGAATAAGCCATGCACTCATTCCTTGAATCAGTCACTTCTGGAGATAGCCAAACTAAGATCCTACTCAAATAGTGGTATCAAGTGGGGTCCTGAGGAAAGAAGCTGTGTTGTTCAGACTAACACCTGGTTGGGCTGAGTGAGCCAGACCCAGCTTCTCTTCTTCTTTCCATCTTTAGTGTGATCTGACCTCTAAAACATGTAATTTTTTTCTTTTTCTAGTTGCAAGAAAACTATAATGTGCTCAATAAAGAGGATCACACAATTTCAATTTTTACACCAAACAAATGAGTTCCTAACTTGGATTTAAAAGTATTAAAGGACAATTAAAAACCTTTTCCTAAGTAGTGTCTGACTTTCTGTCAACACAAGATGCGTCCTCTTAAAAGATATTTAAACCATGGTTTCATTTTTAAAATCTGGAGTTTCAGTTAGACACTATGAAATATATTTGGTGTCAGGAAGTATTATTTATACCTGCTTTTTCCCCAGACCCTCTGACAGAATTGTTTGTGAGCATTTAGCCTCTTAGAGCTATGATCTAGAAGATAAATGCCAGAGGCTCTTGTGGGCCTCTCTGTTATGAAAGAAAATAGTGCCTCCTTTGCCTTTGTCCTGGATACCCTGGGTCAAATAATTTATTTCTTTTTCTTTTAATTGGACTGATATTTTAAAATATCTCTAATTATTGAATATGAAAAGTCATATTAAGCTGGTGCTATTCTAATGGTTGTTAGGCTTGTCAAAACACACAGAGAGAGATCTGGCCAGGTGTAGTGTCGTCCAACCAAAAGGTTGCAGGTTCAATTCCCAGTCAGGGCACGTAACCGGAGCATTTGAGAGGCAGCCAATGGATGTTTCTCTCTCACATCAGTGTTTCTCACTCTCTTTATCTCCCATTCTCTCTCTAAAATTAATAAACATATCCTTGGGTACATATCCTTGGGGTGAGGATTTGAAAAACACAACACACACACACACACACACACACACACACACAGAGTCACACACACAGAGTCACACACACACACACACACACACACACACACACACACACACACACACAGCAGAAACCCACACATACACAGCAGAAACTTAGTGCTGGTAGGTTAATGTGTGGAAGGCAATGGGGATTCAACTTTGAACTGTCTCAATCATATACTCTAAAGGCTGAGAATAGACAGCATTTGAGAGAATATTTTAGTGGTCTTATTTGAGTCATGTGCCTCATTTGTTTCATTTTTAAATTAAATTTATTGGTTAATAAGATTATGTAGGTTTCAATTGTTTGTCTCTATGATACACGGTCTGTTATCCAATCTCACAACAATTGTCGACAGCAAAACTACCTATGGGATGGCAACTTCCTTTTAGAAAAGACAAATCTTTGGCTGGTCTTGGGCTTCCTCAGTGAATTACATATTCAGGAAGCAGTTTGTATCTGTGGGTATAGAGTTAGTTCATAGTACAGCATCTTGCCCTTAGTGATATAATCTTTTGTTGCATGGCTTTTTTTCTGTAAGCTTATTGATGGTGCTTAGGAACTCTGCTTCCACTTTCAGTGTCCCACACATTCTACATCCTATGCTAATACTTAACCAAAGCTTTGTAACAATAAAGGGTGTTTCACAGATATTTGCTCAAACAATATTCAACCGATCCATATTTTTCCACTTTACTTTAGTTGTATATATAATTCTTGAAATCCAAATGATGGTGTTTATTGGTGCAGTGACCCAGCATTCTATGATAACACTTAGTAAAATGAATCTATTCTTACCTAGAATCTGCCTCTACTACCTAAATTGTTACAGTTTTCTAGATAACATTTAGTTTGAACTCTTGGAAATTTCCAATATTCAAACTTTGCTGTGCATTAGGTTCATCCTGTCAAAAATACACCTGCCTAGACCCTAGTTCTGAGAATTCTGGTTCATGAGTGTGGAATGGGACTCTGAAATATGTGTTTTTAAGAAACCTCCTGTGTACATCAAGGCTTTCCAACCATTGTCTCAAAATCTTGCCATTGTCTTTCCAAAGTTCTAATATGGGAAAACTCTGTGAATTTTTAAAAATTGTTTATAAAATATATCCTATGTAAGAAAAGCCTAATATGCAAATCGACTGAACAGCGGACCGACCTGTGGAACGACCGGTCGCTATGATGCACACTGCTCATAAGGGGGCAGACGCTCAATTGCAGGAGCTGCCCCCAGCCCAGAGGCCCGAGGCCAGCCACGGCGGGTGCCAGTGGGGGCCCCCCAATCACCCCACCAGTCACCCCACAGAGGGAGGTGACTGGCAGCGGCAGGGGGCGGGGCCAGACAGCAGGCAGCACCAGGCTGGCTAAGGCAGGTGCCAGTGGGGGCCTCCCAACTGATTGCCCCGCCGGCCAGGCCTAAGGACCCTACCCATGCACGAATTTCAGGCACCAGGCCTCTAGTACATATTATAAAGGATATGATCCTTACATTATTTTTTGACCCTTGTGTAAAGTTCATCATGACATCATGACAAATTCCTTCCAAAGCTCAGGGTCTAGTAATAGCTAAGAAATTTTTTTCTTGGTAAAGTTACATCCAATTATTATTCACTTGTGAGATCTACTATGTTTCCTCATTCATTCTGGCTCTTACAATACCTAAAGCAAATTTTTGTAAAATTATTGTAGCCTTCTTCCAACAGGCTTTTACACTATAAGTATTTATTTTATTTTCCTTTAATATTTGATGCAGGAAAAGGAAAATGAGCCAAGGATTCTTACATATTGTAAATAGATTTTTATTTTTAGTTGCATAAAATCATTTTTAGAAGTTTGGTTAGTTCTGAATTTTGTAAAAAAGTAGAACTTGAGGCAAGGATTAAATGCTGATGCTTTGATTGCTAGGTGCAAACAAAGGGTAGCAGAAGTGAGGAAACATGGAGGGATTGCAACGAAGGATATGAAGTGATGAAAAGTGATGCATTATTATATGGGCTGCTGCTTCATGATGAGCTGTGAAGAGACACAGAAGGCGACTCAACAGGGATGTCACGCAGTATGTGAACGCTTCTGGACTGTCTGTATAGAGGAGACCAACCTTAAATGAGCCCATTGGAGTAGGAAGAAGGGAACACTTCTTTGTCCAGATTAATCCCATCTCTGATTTTCTTTGGGCCAATATTCACCCCATGGAAAGCTACTTCTCCCATGCTTCCAGGTTGTGTCTTCCCTTTGGAGGCTGCTTGGGATGTCAGATCTCATCCCCTACAGGGGGGTGTTTCATCAAAAAGTCCAGAAATGGCTGAAGGAGCAGCAACTCAGTGCATAGAAATGGCCTAGCATTCTCAGCGAGGGCAGGTGGCTTACTGGCTCCTGGTGGTGGCATCCAGTCCAGGAAACTGGCCAGCACAGGAAATCCAAGATAACACATATGATTTGCATTGAACACATGTGTAGATATGAAAGTGGGGAGCAGGTTAAAGGTGTGGGGTGGGAACGAGGTGGGAGGGAATGTACTACTAAATCCATAGCTCAATGGAGAAGTAAATGTAGGAACATTGGGAAGAGGGCAAAGTTAATTTAACCAATTTAAATTGGCAGGTGAAGAATTTATAGCATAGAAAACTTTCGGGCAAAATATCTTAACTAGAACATGGGAAATAAGAGAAACATGTTTATGGGGAGATCAGAGGATTGGAGTAGGTTAAGGCAGTGAAGACACATTTGGACATGTCAAGTTTGAGGTACTTGCAGATCACTTAGATGAACATGCCAGTCAGCCATTGGATGTGAGAGTCTGGAGCTTAGGGTAAAGCCAGGACTGGGCATGTGGACTTTAGACCATCAGTCTGGAGATGGGAGCTAACGTTCTTGCATGGATAAGATAAGCGATAAAATAAAAGCAAGGAGAAAAGTGGGCCAAGCACAGAAACTGGAGGGATGCCAATGTATAAGGAATGGATTTTGTGTGTGTGTGTGTGTGTGTGTGTGTGTGTGTGTGTGTGTGTGTGTGTGTGTGGGCGGGGGGGTGGGGGGGTGGGGGGGGCAATAAGGGAGCCAGAGTTGCCAGAGATACGGAATTATACATTTTCTGTGGGTGTCACTAGTAACTAATTTGGCATAGAACCTGCATTTCATGCTTCTCTTTGGGTTGACACACAAAGGAGTCTTTGGGTCTATGATATTGCCCAGAGCAGTAGTGGCTATAATTTAGCATGCACATACTCATGAGAGGAAGAAAGAGAGAGGATATGAATGAGAATTTACTGAGAATCCAGAGTACGTCATAAACTGTGCTGAGTACTTTGTACATATTGCCAACTTCATTTCTTCACAATAAGTGAATGGTGTTATCTTTACTCCTGCAAAGCAGGAAACTGGCCCTCAGTGCCTAATGACAGTAACTAATGGTGCTGTGAGTGGAGCCTCGTGTTTATTTGAACAGAAAGTCCAGGTACTTCCCCTTAACTGGACAGCCTCTGCCTTTCAACCATGATGGTGGGGTCTGACCATAAAAATGTCTTGTTGAGAAATCAGCTCTCTGTGGCAGGGAGAGTTCCGGACTCTACTTTGTCTAATTCAGTGTGTCACTTAAACTGCTTATCTGCAATACTAAAATATATGATAGTCAAATTTTATTTTTAACCTCTTTTGAGAACCATTTAAACATTTGAAACTTTTCATCTTTATTGATATTCTTTACTACTGCCCCAAATAATGAAGCTCAAACAAATGTTTTATCTGGAAGGAAATCCTACATTGATCTGGTGTAGGACAGAATAATGTTTTTCTAAATGTGATTACATGCCCCAGACAATAAGTTGAAGTGTGAATTTCAGAGATCAGATAAGTCCTACAGATAATATGTAAATGTCTGGGCACACACAATTAATGTTGACACATCGATGTAGTTTTAAATGGACCACAACCCAAATAATGCTGTAGCTGACATGCTGGGCCTGTATTTTTGCTTTGAATAATTTTTCAACATTTGAATGGAATATTTATGCTATTATGCTAAAATAAAAGAGCACAGCCAAATAAGCTATTACACGGTCCATTAAAGCTACTTTTAAGTGACTCTCTGTAGCAAAAGATTGCACAACTTCTGCATTTGCAGAAGGAACTTTTCAATTAAGCATAGACCACTGTTCTCAGAACTCAAAGGAAGGGCAGATGCCACCTTGGATCATTTTGAAAATGATAATTGTATATTTTTTATGAAGTAATAAAGAGAAATCTCTGTAACAGCCATAACACACATGAGTTAAGACCAGCCAAATAATGCAAAAGGGCAAATCTGGTTATTCAGTTTGAGTAAAGGAGAAAGTTTTAGTGTAGTTTAGTGCTTTCTTGATTGCACACTTCTAATCACTCCTTTTTGCTGCTTATAGAGTCTGAAAATTTGAATCAAGGACCCAAATATGCAAAAATGCATGAGGCATTTTTGAGGCATCATCTTTTTTCTTATTTACAGTTTCAAGGAAAACATGGCAAATATATAAACATCAAATTCTTATTTCTGTGTGAAATCCAGGCATTTTTCTCAAGCAGAAAATATAACAGAATTAAATTATATTCATGCTATTTATGAAAGAAATTGTTCCTGCTTTCAACCAAATGAGGCAGGCGACTCATTTTGCCTTAAGTGCTTCAACTGGCAATCAAGCTTTCTAGACAGATGTAACAAAAATAATGTATGTGATTTGGTGGATCATCCACTTGATTAGGCTATTTTTGTGCGATTTTCTTTGGATATCCTCTTGTGGAATGAATTTTGGCCCTGTATAGCTGCCTCACACAACCCATTTTTGCTTTGTAATAGTGTCTACATAAGGTATGAGGTGCTTATAAAGGTTTGCCTGTTTGTTCTAAGATAAAATATAAGTATATACCCAGGCATTCATTGAGCATGTTACAAATATTTTTGGTATTCTTTAAATGTATTCTTGTTTGCTTCTGTGGATAATATCTCAGTTTCTTGGGCATATTGAAGCTTTCCAAACACTAGATTCAATCATCAGTGGGGATTTATTGGCGGATTCTTTGTAGTTCCATTTGTTTTCAAGGATTGGCATTATTGGAAGGTACATTTATTTGTTTTCATTCTTTAAACAAACTACATAGAGTTCACCAATTGGACTCTGTTAAAATTGAGTTTAATAATAAAGTTTAGAGGTGCTGCCTTACCTTGGAACTGGGTGTCTATGTCAGGATAGAATAAAGGGACACGGGCCTAGATCTGGTCAATGACAGAGCAAATTCTGTGACCGGCATCCCCTCTGAATTGAGACTGTTGGCTTGGCAGGAACATGGAGTGCCTCTTGAAAGGTAGCTGGGTGAACTGAAAGGGCTTGAAACTTGAGGGAAGCCAAGGTCCAAAGCTATAAAGCATTTTTGGAGGGGTGAAAATATGTATATTTTATTGATTTCTTACAGTGAAGAAGGGAGAAGGATAGAGAGTTAGAAACATTGATGAGAGAGAAACATCGATCAGCTGCCTCCTGCACACTCCCTACTGGATATGTGCCCGCAACCAAGGTACATGCCTTTGACGGGAATCAAACCTGGGACCCTTGAGTCTGCAGGCTGACACTCCGTCCACTGAGCCAAACTGGCTAGGGCATGACCAGAGGGTCTTGAATCGATTATCTGTCAAGGAATCCAGAAAGTGAGGGTAGGCAAGAAGAAAATTAAGAAGAATCCAGAGGGGAAAAATCTGACTGCTATTTTACCAATATGCATGGTTTGACCAACTTCAAAGGGCTGATAATAGGCCTGATTGGCCTATGATAAGAGCCTAACCTGCATCCCCCATACATATACAGGCATGTTTAATTAGACAGCTGTTTAGTGAGCAGCTCTATGAGCAGGAATCTTTGCAGGGGTTGGAGTAGATCAAAGGATGACTGCCTTAAGATGCCATTGTTATTTTAAAGAAGATTTTAGTTTAAATGAAGAGATGCAAACATAGGAAAAATCAAATTGTACTAGTTTGAATAGTTCAGGACCAAGCGAAGAACTCTGCATGCCTAATAGAGGCAATCACTGTCTAAGGAACCCAGAGGATAGCTTGGGCACTGAGCATTGTGAGGAAAGCTACAAGAAGGGACTGATGCTGGGAACTAAAGGCTCAGTTGTCAGACTAGGTCAGCGGTTCCCAACCTGTGGGTCGCGACCCCTTTGGCGTTTGAATGACCCTTTCACAGGGGTCGCCTAAGACCATCCTGCATATCAGATATTTACATTACGATTCATAACAGTAGCAACATTACAGTTAATGAAGTAGCAACAGAAATAATTTTATGCTTGGGTCACAACATGAGGAACTGTATTTAAAGGTCCAGAAGGTTGAGAACCACTGGACTAAGTGATAGGGACCCCATCTCCCTCCACACCTTCCCCTTATACAGCACATGTTCAAACAATTACCTTCCTTATACATATTCCTTTCAGACATCTTCAACCCACTCTCCCACCTGCCTCCTGGCAGAGACATCTGAGAGGAGGCCACACTTAGCGGACCACACAGACACATACTTACACAGCTCTTTGTATATACCAATTATTAGCTTCAAAGAAAGCTGACATTTCCATAAGACAATATTCTTACCGAAGGGAATACAATCTTAGCTCTTTTAATAGAGAAGACCCCTTATACTACGGAGGCTCTTATTTGATGATTTTTTTTTTCAATTTCACTTTCAGAAAGACAGTGTAGAAAACATTTACATCTATACATATAGGTGTGTATGTGTAAATATGTGTATTGTACATGTTGTGTAGGTACATATTTGTGTGTGTGTATTGGACAGAGTCCTGCTGATTAACCTAAACTGAATACCTACTATGTGCCAGCTTTATATTGGAAATATATAAATGAATTAGACATTCCCTGTTCTCTAGGGCTATAATCAAGTAATATATGAGGCCAGAATGTTAGAAAATTAAAGTGCACTGGGAATAAAAGTGGGAGAAGATGAAAGAAATTGCAATGGGTGAATCTGGTACCATAAGAATGTATTTTAGAAATATTTCAGGATAGAGGTCAATGTCAGACATTTGTAAGAGTTCAGAAAATCCCAAATTTAAAACTTTTGATTGATTTGATTCTCTACTTATATTATTGAATTTACTATTTTCCAGCACCAGATTGAAACTGTTGACTGAGATCAGTCATTTGTATTGGTTGAGCAGGAAAAATCCTGTAACAATTCACATGCCTGGTGATAGTTATGCCTAGAAACCATCAGTTGGAACATCAGTGTCTTTTGTAGCTGTTGGGATTTTCTCTCACTGGATTGCTGGCCTAATCTTTTATTTATTTTCCTATATATGTTCACACAGAATTTCAAAATAAATTCACTATATATTTTACAAATATACATTGTGCATTACTTTCATGTTCAACATAAGCATTATAAAAATTGGCATAATTAAAAAAAAAACCCTGAATTGTGTGCATTCTTTTCCCCCAACCTATGGTTTAATATTATACCATAAACTCAGGGAGTTTTAAAAATACACATACTCTTTGTCTCTTCACATACTTCCTTTTGGAATGGCACATTAGAATCTTGGTGGAGGAAGAGAGGCACTATACTTACTCCTGAAACTTCCTCTGTCCCATCAACAAATATTAGTTTTAATTTTAAATAATCATGAAATTCAAATAATAGTTCAATGAGCTTTTCCATTCGGGTAACCAAAAAGAAAAGCCATATGGATATTTCTCTAAAGATTAAATATTCCTTTAGCGTTCAGCTTACCTGTATTATCTTTTAATTGTTCATTGCATTTGTTCCTTCATTTATCCTCTTAAATATTTACTGAGTAATTCTATGTGCCAGTCACTCCTTTGAGCTTAACAGAAAGAAAGAAAAAAAAATATGCCTTTTTGAATGTTAGATTTTAATTCATCATTTTAGAAAATTGTTTTTAAAAGTAAAATCTATACTATGTTATCTGTTAATGCGATGAGGAAAGATGAGAGAAAAAGAGATAGAGAGTGGAGTAAGTAGAGCAGTCAAGAAAGGCCTCACAGAGAAGGTGGCATTTGAATGAAGATGTGAGTGAGCTGAAGGCAAGCCATGCACAGAACTGAGGATGAGCAGATGAGCAGAGGGAATAGCTGGACAAGACCCTCAGGCAGGAGTGTGCAAGGGGGGGGGGCGGTGGGAGCTGGGGGGGGGGGGGCGAGAAGTAGAGAGAGTTGAGGCAAAGGGAAAGGACCAGCCAGTGTGACAGTTCAAGGCCACTGTGATGCCTTTGGCTTTCAATCAGAGTGTAATGGGAAGCTGTTGGACTGCAGTGTTAACAGAATCACTGACTGCTGTGCTGAGAATTGTCTAAAGCAGGGGAATAAGAGCAGAAGCAGGGAGACAGGTGTAGAGACAAATTGCAATCACTCAGATGGAAAATTATGAGAGTTTAGACAAGGGTGGTAGCAACAGAGGTGCTCAGTAATTGTAAGGACCCTAGAAAACAAATGGTATTGACAACAGAGGTTACTTAGGGGAAAAAAAAGAAAAAAACACACACATTTCTGATGGTCCTTGAGTATGCTTCTTAAAAAAAAATATTGGGGTGGGGGATAGGGGCATGCTGGAGAGTGTCAATGGGGGAAAGGTGGACATATGTAATACTTTCAACAATAAAGAAGTATCAAAAAAAAAGAGATTGCCCTAGCCAGTTTGGCTCAGTGGGTAGAATGCTGGCCCGCAGACTAAAGGGTCCTAGGTTTGATTCTGGTCAAGGGCATATACCTTGGTTGCAGGCTCAATCCCCAGGGGACACATTGATGTTTCTCTGTCTCTCCCCCTCCCTTCCACTCTCTAAAAATTAATGGGAAATATCCATTAATATTTTAGATGAGGATTAACCAAAAGTTTTTAAAGATACAATTACATGACTTCTAATGTACTCTTCTGCATTTTTCTTTTTATCTAATTTATGAACTTAGCTAATTACCTATTCAATAACCTCAATCACCCAATTTAAAAACAAAGTAGGGAAAATATATTGAAATTTACTGTATCAACTGCTTTCTAAGAAGCAGTTCACGAAATGTCACATCTTCCATGTTTTCAAAAACTTAAAAAAAATAAAGAATAGAGATAATTTTCAATTTAACTCTATGACAAGCAAATATATAAGATGATTGGTTATAGAAAGAAGCATTGGACCTGTCAAGAAAGATGTGTACAAATAGCATCTGTGGAGGAGGCAATTTGCCAGGAATATTTGAATATGCCTCAGGATGCTAAAAAAGAGAACTTTTTCTAGAATATTAAATTATAAAATCTCCCACTCAGGAGTTCGGTATTTATTTTTATCCAAAGCAAAGAGTAACTGTGATTAAAAATAAAAATCGTAGTTTGCATTTATTGAGCTGTTTTGGTTCTTTTCGAAGTTGTTCACCTATGTCAGCAATTTTCAACCTTTTTCATCTCATGGCACATATAAACTAATTACTGAAATTCTGCGGCACACCAAAAAGCATATTAGATTTGTTTGCCAACCTGACAAAAAAAAGAAAAAAAGTGTAATTTTGATTCATTCATACCAGATGGCTATTATTGTGTTGGCTGTTGTCATTTTTTTATATGACCATCTAAAGGAAAAGACGTTCATGCCCCTGACTAAACAATCAGGTATTGCATGTTTTAGAATCACTGACTTATATTAACTCTTTTAATTTTCATATAAACTCTTTTTTTTCTTTATTGATTAAGGTATTACATCTGTGTCCTTATCCCCCCATAGTCCCCTTTGAAATAGATACAATTATTATCTCCATTTTACAGATTAGAAATGAAGACACCCAAGGGTTAATAATAAGAACAGATTGAAAGAAGAAAAGATTCAAGTTCCTCCTTCTGAAAATGATCAGTACTTCATTCTTTCATGTCTTCTGTTTCCCATATTTTCAGTCCCCAATATATTTTATAATTATTGAGTCACAGTCATTGTCTAGATTTTGTATAATTTTTTTTCTAAAATCAGCAATTTCTCTTATCTGTAACTTATGAATTCTGCTATTGTCTCTCATGTTGTAAATCACACAAGATCAGGCATATTTTTATAAATAGGTAAGACTGCTATGATGATGGTAAATAGGGAGGTCTCCTGCCTTGTGTCCCAGAGAAAGGTCACTTTTATGCAAGTTACACTGGGGCTCCAGAAGTCAGGGTGTCTGTGTCAGGGTTTCTGTGCTGGCCAGGGAGAGGCAGCACAGAAAACCATGGGGTACTGGTAATTGGAAGGCCACTGTCTTCATAAAGCTCGCTCCAACCCATGTGGTCAAACCTAAAATCCCACCTTTAAAGTTGTTTCCTTCTAGTGTTGAAAGCTGTTAACATCAAACCTCCCTATTAAAAGGCCAATGCTTCAGGGAAGCAGCAGACAGCCATGACTTACCAGAGTATGGTGGGCTGCCTGGTGAAAGCAGTATAAAGACCTGGGGGTATGAGCTAGATGTCTACAAACCAGCAAAAGGGGATTAACAAAAGAACCAGAAGGATACCAAAGATTATGGTCACGCATCTAATGGCCTGCTTGTGTGTGAATGACAGAGAGAAAAGAAGAGGGAAAGGATACAATCTCATGTATAAAGTGATTAAAAGGAGATATTGACAATGATGACTTTATTGCTGTTCATATTTCAACTTTAAATCCTCCTTGGATGAGGTCTCTTGAAAAGTAGCACCAATTATTCTTTTCCTTTCTGGGGTCCTTTGACTGACCAGGCAGCTGGTACAGCTCCAAAGCAAGTTTGCTAAAGATGTATTTGGGCTTCTAACAGAGCTGACAATTACTGTGTCCTCAGCTAATGTAGCTAAAAAGCCAATACTACAATTTTTTGACAGCTATGGACCTATCATGATTACTGACAATTCTGTAGGGAAATCATAGCAGCCTATGATCCCTAGCCCTTGAGAAAAAAATGAGATATGGCTTGAAAGAGACACCACTGCAGGGCAGAGGGGGGCGGGGGAGAGGGAAACGCCTCTATTCTATTCTGCACTGTGCTTTCTACCAACCCTAGGGAGTAGTAACAAGCAACTATTTGAGCGTTAATTTAACCCACTGTTTAACTTGATGTCATAATCAGGCTGAAGTACACTCTACTCTGTGCTGAAAACAATCTGGAATGAAAAATTGTGTTGTGAAAAAGCACAAATTTTATGAAAACATTTTACATTAAAACAAAACAAAACAAAAATGCTCTGCTATGTTGTCAGTTGCCTAAATCCACTGAGATCTATGGCACTGCCATGGGACCCACAGGAAAAAGCACATTTCATGTTCCATGAATTTTCATTTGTATGACATCAGCATCCAGGACAGGAAGAAGCTATTTTGCCCACACGTTGTTGTTTACTATGTGGTTGAAAACCACTTGAGTCCAATTCAAATAAGAAATTGCTTCAGAGAATGTTTATTTATTTATTTTTTTAGCATTCAGTTCAAATCACAAAAGCCAAAACAAAAACCAGTTCAATACTGTGGGTTATTTGCAGTTTGCTAATAGAAATCATATTCAGCCCTGACCAGTTTGGCTCAGTGGATAGAGCATCAGCCTGTGGACTGAAGGGTCCCAGTTTCGATTCTGGTCAAGGGCAAATACCTTGGTTATAGGCACATCCCCAGTAGGGAGTGTGCAGGAGGCAGCTGAATCGATGTTTCTCTCTCATCTATGTTTCTAACTCTCTATCCTTCTGCCTCTCCCTTCCTCTCTGTAAAAAATCAATAAAATATATTTTAAAAAAGAAATCATATTCATAGTGATAACCTCTAAGGACAAATTCAAGATTGTATGGGGGCTGATTTGCTCAAATAGTGAAAATGTATCATCTATTCTCTGCCATATAAAACACATCTAAACCTTCTCCCAATGAAACAGCTCTTTAAATATTTAGCATGAGCTACTCTGTCCCTTCTGAATCTTCACAGTAGGGTAACAATTTTCCAGTCCTTTGTTGGGTCAGACATCCAACATGGCTAAAATTGTCTTTTAATTACTAAGAATAAATTTATTTCATAGCTCCAGGTTTTGTTTGGAAATAGCTTTTGAAGATGCAAAGCCATTCACTTTCTGACGTCATTTTCAAGGCTTTGCATTTATACTATTTGAATAGAGGAAGGATTGTCTTAGAAAATGCATGTTCTTTGTTTAATTGACTGTTTGGTACATGTGGTCTATGCCTGAAAGCAGAGGATGAGCTCAGAAGGTCTAGCATTTAAACATCCTGTGCACTGTGATGGCTGTAATATGGAGTAATACAGGCTCTCCTCTAACTGGGACTGCAGCAAACCTTGACCTTAGTGAAGTTGTCTTAGTTTAAACTTACAGGGAAAAGATATTCTACAGTACAATCTAAGATGGAACATACCAACCTGCCTCGTTATTATCCTCATAATGAGTAACATGACAAAAAGCAGTGGCTTCCAAACTCTATCCACAGAGCCCAAGGTCCCTTACTTTGGTTGCCCTAAATGCTATGATTAGAGTTTGATGTGAAACTGACTGGAGTTTGAGACCCCCAACTCATCCCCATTTAAAGTAGAGCAGCTATGCTTATCTGTTTTACATATTAGTTTCAAATTAAGGTGTTTTTTTTGGAAACATGATTCTTTTACTTTCCTTTCTTTACTCCCATTTTTTCTTATTTTAAGAGCCCTAGTGTAGTTATTAAAGTTACTTGCTTTGAAATCAGAAATAAGTAGATTCAAATCTGGCTTTTCCACTTACTAGTTCTATGACTTTAATGTCTTTGAATCATAGTTTTCTCATCTGTGAAATGGGATAATACTATTCATAAGACAGTTTTGAGGATTAAATGTGATAATGATTTCTTCATACTTCTAGAAAAGCTTTCTTCTCTCAGCTTCCTCAATACCACCTCTATCAGTTAGTGTTTGATCAGAAGAAGCACAACCACCATAATGAATATTGTCTAGAGGGAGAGGAGAGCGAACTTTTTTAACACCTTGGACAAGTCAATATGGAGTCACTGTCAGCCATGACAGTTATGTCAAATGCTATGTCAAGACTGAGGTAATGGGGTGTAACAGGAATGCCCAGGATGCCTCAAACCACAAGTCTGAACACCTGGATAAGGACTCCATCTGGACACCAATATGAGTGGGACTTGCGCCTCTTGTGGGCTGTAAGAACTCAGGTCTCCAGCCCACTCAGCACTGAGCTCAACTGTACATGGGTCATGCTCAGAGCCTGCTGGACTTCCACTCCACAGGATGCCTTCCCACCATTGTAGCACCTGGCTTGAGTCCAAAGCCTGCCTTTCTAGCTGCGGACAGATGCCTCCAGTGACTGGGACTTCACACTGGATGAAACCCCTGAGGACAAACTGGAGACTGTGTCTGTGTCTTAGTGCTCCAGCCTCAGGGTGACCTGCAGGATAGGCTGGGGTGTGGCACCAGGTTCCCGCACCCACATCTGCCCCGGGTTTCAGCAACACTGAAGGTGGAGATCCAGTGGGAGCTGGAGATGCCCATGGGCCTGGCTCCTACCAGAGGCATCAAGGGGAGATAGCAGATCAGCAATGCTCTGATATCATGGAGTATGAACTGCTCCTCCACTCTCCTCCACACTCTCTTCTCTTTATCTACAACCAGTTCTGTAGATGATCTAACCATCCCTATGACTTTAACTACCACCTATATGTTGATGACTCCCTGGTTTACCCTGACTTTTCTATGGTTAATGTTGGCATGCTATAACTGGAATGACAGAGACATGAAAAGCATGCCACTGGCACTCCACCCCTCACCAATGACAAACTTGGCTAACAGACAGAATATAGCAATCGTTATATTCTGGAGTGAGGGCTCAGAGTGTTTTCATAGCACCCTGGCAGCCACTACCAACCAATCAAAATGAATAAATGAAGATTTGGCTTAGCAGAAACTTGTGTAGAAAAGACTTAGAATTTACTGATAGCAGGTTCAATATGAGAGTAGATTACGTGGGTCAGGGTTGCCAGGCACACACATGCCCACACGTGCGCGCTTACACACACACACACACACACACACACACACACACACACACACACAGATTTAATGGTATTGATAGAATTAATGGTGCACAAGAGTTGTGACAGTTCTGTTCTACTTCCTGCTCATGGAACTTCACTAGTGACTTGGCCTTCAGTCTGAGGGCTGTAGTTTAAGAATGTCATCAACAAATAGAAAATCCCATCTAGAATGTATAATAGAGATAACACAGGGAACTTGAGCCTATATTATAATGTACAACACTGTCCAAATGCCAGTGGACTTTCAGCCTGGTAAACAGAGCCTCAGGGCGTGGGATAGCTTTCTTCAAGTATTTGATGTATTTGAAGAGATGGGAATAAACTTGTGCAAAAAAGCAGAACTTGGGCCAGTGGACAGAGTTCAATCATTTTATAAAATAATAGCCACCCAATATAAGCAAATGCAAATTATTCTGATTGGGGAAAAAATTTGTATTCCCTGTGGGGTTTTGGACTAGACTAATGGTTTATCCAAAACTTGTACCTTGGGGAGCTTTAGAAAATGAAAATTTCTAGATTCTATTTTAGATTTACTGAATCACAATCACCTGGGCTGAGGCCTGAAATTTAGATGAGCTCTAAGGAGGCTTTCTTATTTCCGTGACTATTCCTAGTCACCTGTCAGAGGAAGCAGTATGAATAAGTGGTTAGAGCATAGGCTCCTGAGCAGAATGCATGGGTTTAGAATAGCTCTGTGATTTTAAGTAAGTCTCTATACCTCAGTTTCCTCACCTGTTAAATCAGGATAATGATAGTGTCCACTCACAGGATATTGTGAAGAGTTAATAAGTAAATGGATAAAGTAAGCACAACAGTGCTGATACATGGCATATATAAGTATTAGCTTATTTTTTTATACTGGAAGAGAACCAATTCATTCACAAGACATGTTGATTAATGAATGTTTAGAAAGTGGAAGAGAAAGAAATAATTCAAAACCAAATATCTCTCGTTTTTACTTTTATATTATTAATCATCTTTCAAAATGATTTCGGCTTTAGTCAGCGTTATTATACAAACCATATGTAAATACTTCTTTGTGTTGCAAGGTTATCAAAGCATAAATATGAATATGAAGTTTACTCTTTAGTAATTTACAATAGAATGTGTTGGGACTAAATGAGGATAAAACAAATTCAAGTCTATTTTCTTGAGATTTCAGTGTAGACTCAGATCCATCTAACTTAAAAAAAATGTGAAATTATATAATCTGATAAATTTTGATCAATAAATATACCCTGTAACTATCATCCCAATCAAGATATAGAATAGATACATCACTCTGGAAAATTGTCTATGTTCCCTTCCAGTTAGTCTCCACCCCTAGAATTTGACTGTTCTGAAGTTCTGTTATTACAGGATAGCTTAGCTTTGCTGATCTTGAACTTTATATGAATAAAGTCACACAGTATGGGATTTTTGTATCTGAATTTTTTGCCTACAATTTATGTTTTTGAGAATCATTTTGTAGTTGCATAACTCAGTAGATTTTTAAATTTCCATATTTTATTCCATTGTACAAATACATCATAATTTGCTTTTCAATTCTTGTATTGGTGAACATGTAGATTGTTTTGAGTTTTCATTCCTCAAGTAAATGTCTAGGAGTAGAATTTCTGAGTCATAGGATAAAATACGTTTGACTCTATGAGAAATTGATAGTTCTCCCAAGTAGTTTTACCATTTTACAGTCTTCTGAGGAATGTGAGAATTCCAGATTTCCCACTTAGTGATTTACATTTGGCATTTTTGTTTTATTTGAAAGTAGTAGTTGTAGAAGGTGAGACTAATTTGCTCTTTTAATTTTTATTTCCCTGGTGAGTGACAAATGATGTTGAGCACCTTTTCCTGTGCTTATTGATCATTTTTTGGTATGTTCTTTTATGACATATCTGATCAAGTATTTTGTCCTTTGGAAAAATTGGGTTGTTTGTCATTTTTTTATTGATTTCTGGACACAAGACCTGTATAAAATATATGTATTGCAAATATTTTTTCCTAGGGTGTGACTTAACTTTTTGTTTTCTTCTCTTTTTGTTTTAATCCCTTCACCTTTTTATTTTTATTTTTGTCTTCTTAATGGTGTTTTCTTAATGAGCAGAGGCTTTTAATTTGTATAAAATCCAATTTATCATTTTTTATGTCAATGTGTTTTGTTTCCTAAGAAATCTCTCTACCCCAAATTCATAAAATGTTCACCTGTATTTTTCTAGAAGCTTTATAGTTTTATCCTTTACATTTAAATATATAATAAATCTGAATTTTAAAAGTGTGTTATGAGGTAGAAGTTGATGTAAGTCCTTTAGTTTCACACATTTATGTAGTCATTCCAGCACTATTTGTTGAAAAAGTCCCCCTACCTTTGAATTGTCTTACACCTTTGTTTTAAATCAATGAAGGTGGTCAAAAGGTAGAAACCTTCAGTTATGTGATAAATAAATACTGGGGGTGTAATACGCAACATGGTAAGTCGAGTTAACATGGATGTATATTTGAAAGTTGCTAAGAGAGTAGTGGATCCTGTAATGTCTCATACAAGAAAAAAGCATTTTTCCTGTTTTCTTTTTGTATCTATATGAGATAATGGATGCTAACTAAACTTCTTGTGGTAGTCATTTCACAATATATGTATATCAAGTCATTATAGGGTACAATTAAACATACCGAGCTGTATTGCCAATTGACCCTTATTTGTAGGTCTAGTTCTGGACTCTCAATTCTGTTCCATTGATGGAATATTTTCCATCCCTTTGCTAATGTAAGTAATCCTTTTATGATTATATCAATTTTTATAGCAAATGTTAAAAGTGCTCAAGTATGAGTACCAAAACTATTTTCTTTTTCTTTTCTTTTTTTAAAATATATTTTATTGATTTTTTTACAGAGAGGAAGGGAGGGGGATAGAGGGTTAGAAACATTGATGAGAGAGAAACATCGATCAGCTGCCTCCTGCATGCCCCGCACTGGGGATGTGCCCGCAACCAAGGTACATGCCCTTGACCAGACTCGAACCTGGGACCATTCAGTCCGCAGGCTGACGCTCCATCCACTGAGCCAAACCGGTCAGGGCTATTTTCTTTTTCAAAATTGTTTTGGCCATCCTAGTTACTTCATTTTCCACATAAATCTAACAATTCACTTGCATATTTCTACAAATAGCCTGTTGAAATTTTTATTGAGTTTGCATTGAATCTATACGACAGCTCTTATCTTAACAATAGTGATTATTTTAGCTCATAAATGTGATATATATATATATATATATTATTTAGATTTTTCTTCATTTCTCTCAACAATGTTTTCTGGTTTTCAGTCTTGTACAATTTTTATTAAATTTATTTTTAGGTATTTTATAATATTTTAATATGCTGGATTTACATTTTTTAAAATTTTTCCAGTTGTTTGTAGCTATTTTAAAAATAAAATTGATTTTTTTCCTATTGGCCTCGTGTATTGTGCCTTCACTAAATTCATTTATTTTAGTGGCTATTTTATGGGTCCCTTAGGATCTTCTAGATAAGCAATCATATCTTCTAAAAATACAAATAATTTTACTTCTTTATTTCCAATCTGAAAACATCCTTTTCTTTTTCTTTTCTTATTGCACTGCCTAGAATCCAGTGCTATAAATAGAACCAATAAGAGTGACATTCTTAGCTTTTTGCTTATCTTAAGAAACTGTTCACTATTTTATCATTTAATATAACATTAGCTGTAGGTTTTTCATGGGTGCTCTTTATTAAAGTAAGAAAGTTCTTTTCTAGTATGCTGAGGATTTTGATCATGAATGATGTTGAAATCTGTCAAATTATCTTTTCTGCAGCTATTAAGATTATATTATTTTCTCAGTTAATATAGTGAATTATATAATTTTATTTTTAAGTGTTAAACCAATCTTCCCTTTTAAAATAATTAAATAAACTTGATTATTTTATATGTATGTATATATGCATATATCGTAATGAATGTATGAATGTATATATACATATATACATGCATATCGGTATCTATCTTGTGTTTCTAATTTGCTATTTTTTAAAAAAATATTTTTATTGATTTTAGAGAGGAAGGGAGAGGGGGAGAGAGAGAGAGAGAGAGAGAGAGAGAGAGAGAGAGAGAGAGATATCAACATCAATGATGGGAGAGAATCATTGATCTGCTGCCTCCTGCACACCCCCTACTGGGGATAGAGCCAATAACCCAGAATCAAACCCAAGATCCATTAGTCCACGGGCCGCCACTGTATCCACTGAGCCAAACCAGCTAGGGATGATTTGATAAATTTTAAAGGATTTTTATGTCATGGTTATGAAAAATATTGGTCTACAATTTTATTTACTTTTAGAGTCTGTAAATTATTTTTGTTAGTGTTATGCTGGCTCAAAAACAAGTATTATTCTATTTAATATTGCACTTTTCTCCTCTCTTCACTGAAAGAATTTTTATAAGTAGATAGTCTGCAATCCTTTAATGTTTGATAGAATTCTCCAGTGATAGCCTCTGGGTCTAGAGCTCTTTTCTTGCTTTCTTCTGGGTTAACCAAATAATTTTACCACCCTATTTTACTTTCTCTATAGGCTCCATAGCTTTATGTTTTTGTATTTGTTTCTAGTGGATTGGAGTATGCATCCTTAAATGACCACTGTCTATTTAGAGTTACATTTACCATTTTATGCAAAAGATAATGATCATTCAGTAGTGTTGTCCTAATCCTATTCATTCTTATGTTATTATTGTCATGTATTCACAATATAATGTTACAGTTTAAATTGTTCACTTTCTTCAAATAAATTTAGAAGAATACAAATATAGATATCTACATATTGATCATTTATGGTGTTCTTCATCTTTCCCTGCAGATAGGAGTTTAAATCTTGTGTTTTTTTGCCTCCCATCTAAAGGACTTTAGAAGCCTTTCTGTGATGTGGGTCTGCTGGAAAGCTGTTCTCTTAGTTTTCATTGAAAATATTCTTATTCCACTTTCAATTTTGAAGGATATTTTTTGCTGGATATAGAATTCTGACTTAACAGTTTAGTGTAGTGTAGTGTAGTGTAGTGTAGTGTAGTGTAGTGTAGTGTAGTGTAGTGTAGTTTAGTTTCTTTCTTTCACCACATTATGTTCCTTGAACAGTCCAGGCCGATTTCCACTCCCACCTCTCTATGTTTTCTGTTTACTCTTCCTGGACAACTCTTGAACTAGTTCTTCAATCACAGCTTAATTCTCATTCCCTTGGTTTCATATCATACTTCCCAGAGAACTCTTGACCATGCTACCAAAAAATCACCCTTCTTCTCTGGTTCTTTCTCATTATCCTGCTTACAGTCTGTGTGACACTTTCACAATCTTTAATTATGTTTTTCTTTCATTACTTCTTTCCTGTGTTCCTACCTGACTAGCTCCATAAATAATTTTATTCTGCCTGTTTTATTCTCTCCTACATTCTTGGCATTCAGCAAAATAACTGGCATCATAATAAAGTCATAATGATGTTTCTCTAATGTAGAATGGATGCATCTAAAGTTGCAAGGACATCTAAAGTCTAACTTTGCTAGAGTAGTCACATACTGCTGAACCCTCCAGGACCCTCTGTTCTACATACTGTACTCGGGAATATAAATACAAGAGCGATGCATCTTCAGGAAGCTTTTTCACACTCTCTGAGTTAGAAACAATTTTCTCCCCTAGTTCCTGTAACACTCTACTCATCCAGACTGTGATGCTTCTTAGGATCTACCTAACACTGTTGACATGTGTATTCATATATTCTCTCTCCAACTGGACTGTCAGTTCTTTGCAGGCAGGGACTATATTTCCTAACACATATTGGCAATCCTGCAGAAATAACCTTTAGGTCTGCAGAGGTTTTATGGATACTCTTAAGATGGTATTGCACTAAAAATGAATTTAATAGGAAAGTTAGCATTTTTGTTTAATAAGACTCTCTGATTCTCTGAGGAAGAAAGAGCTGTATAATTCCAAAGTATCTGGCTTTCAACTGAGCATTAATAAAGCCCTAAGTTCCCACCAAGGACACTGTGTCATGTGTGGGGGAGGACTCCTCTGCTCCTTTGCTGCCTTTGTTCTTGTTTATACGCACAGCCTTTCTAGTTTATACTCCCTGTAGTTTGCATTGCAATAAAGTGCCAAATATTCCCTGCCCACGCCTCTGTTTGGCTGCAGAGCATGAAACCTTTAGTGAGAAGTAAGAGATCAGAATATTTTTTTAGATTTGTTGGTGATCTTAAAAGTGCCTATTTTTAAAAATAAATTTTTATGCCTGCTGCCAAACTGAACCTCCATTTGTTATGATGAGACCTTTGATTAGTCTGTAGTCTGAAGGGGACCTGTATAAAAAGTAGTTACCATTTATTCTGAGAGGATTGATGGAGAACTGTGGAGTGAGAAAGGCCTGAAGCTGGGTTTCATATTCTGATTCCATGCATAAAAGGGGAGATAAGGATTTAAACAACTCATATGCATGCTGGTTGTGATAACTTACAGCCTCTGGGTTTGGGGACTATGGCAACTTTCTCAATAATGCACACCTGTGAAATTCAAAAGTGATATAAGCGCAGCTCTTTTTTATAGAATAACATTTTAAGACCTTCTATTGTTCTGACAAATTCAGGTTACCAAAAGGCATATGAATCTATGGGGCAGTACTTATTAAAGCATGTGTGTATGTTGAGGGTTGGAGTTACTAGTCTGAAACTTCTTGTATATTCCCAGGCCATATCCAAAACTTATAGAATCGGAATCTCCAGAAGTTGTGTCTGAGAATATACATTTTAGCACCATAACTGGAGGCTGTATCCACACTCAGAAGTTTGGGAGTCATTGTTTAAGCCTAAGGGAATAGAGAGTCAACAGCTGTCTATTTCATCTCTGAATCATCAGTCTGTATCTGGAAAGTTTTGAGTCCCTTAGATTACTTCCCAAAAAGGTCTCAGAGATCTGTGGTTTTGATTCCATTGTTATTAGCTATTTATTTCCCACAGGTTTCAGGTGAGAGAGAACTCTTCCCATAGCTCACATGGAGGAGAAGTAAAACTTACAGTACTGTATAGCTCCCTTTTAGAAACTCTCTACCTATTTCTTTCTATCTCTCTTTTAGACTGGTGGCGAATGATGAGCTTGGGGCTGGAAACTGGTTCTTGATCACTTCCTCTGGATGCCCTGAATTGTGGCCCTCATATTCACTTTAGTAATGTGGATGTAGTTAGTATCTATGTCTTAGGACTTCAACTTAGGGCTTCATCTGGACATTGGGACAGATATAATTCCATTTTAACACCTCTTTGAAATCATAATAATAGCTAATTTATATTGATCATTTGTTATGTGTCAGTCATTCTTTCACACATGTTTTTCCTCAGTCCTCCTACAATCATATAAGAAAACAGAAGTATAGAGAAGTCAAATAATTTGTATAATTGCACCCAGATATCAGGTCGTAAAATTCTTCTAACAATGTGTGCCCTTGACCATAATCGAACCCAGGACCCTTCAGTCTACAGGCCAATGCTCTAGCCACTGAGCCAAACCAGCTAGGGCTAACAATATGCATTATTTTTCTATTAAGAATTTTGTCTCTTAGAAAATACTATGCATTCATCAGAAAAAAATTGTTATAGTTGCTTTATAGTCTGGTTTTTACAATGGTAAGACATTGAATTTTGGAGCAAAATTAGTAAAAACAACTCTTACTAAGAATTTTAATATATATTATTCACTTAATTCCTATAACAACCTTGTGATGTGGATGCTCTTGTCTTCATCTTGCAGTTGAAGGAAACTGAGGCTAGGAAGAAATTATGTGACTTCCTCTAGATCAGTGGTTCTCAACCTTGGCTGCACATTAGAATCACCTGGGAATCTTTTTAAAATCCTGATTTCTGCGTCCCATCCTCCGGAAATTCTGTTTCTTTGTTACTAATGTTGTGGCCCCACCCCATAACAAAGAAACAGAATTTCCATAAGATGAGGCCCAGAAATCAGGATTTTAAAAAGATTTCCAGGTGATTCTAATGTGCGGCCAAGGTTGAGAACCACTGCTCTAAATCATTCAACCAGAAATGATTGGAGCTGGGATTTATATCTGCAGTTTCAGATCTTAACTCTGAGTTTCCTTTTCTCTCTGCTCTGCTGGGACACACCATCAGAAGGAATGTGTTCAATTGTGGGTCTCTGAGCTGTGGCAAATGTTTAAAGTTATTTTGTTGAAGCTGCTTTCTAACATGTTGACTCTAGATGAGTCAATATTACAAAGGAATGAGGTTTTTAATAACCTCTTTGGAAACAGAGAGCATCTTATTCATCTTAGAATCCCCAGTGCCTGGTCCAAAGTTGATCCTCTATTAATGAACTAATTAAATGAATAAATAAATAAATAGATAACATCCTTTTAAACTCTCTAGTGGGAAGTAAGCTTTCTTGTGAAATAGATTAATATATGATCCCTCTGAGTATTTACATTTTATAACATGATCCTGAAAGAAGAACCCAAGTGAATGATATGCAAGTTGTTTTCTGACTCTGCCATTGGAGTAGTTGTGGAGGAGGAATTGAGACAGGTATTCTCTGGAGTCTCAAGTTTCATGCAGATAAGACAGCTTACCATCTCTATCTGCCTTGAGAAAGACTACACTGCTTCTTTGCTTAAGTTACAAAATTTCCAGAACCATTTTATATCAAAAATATGTTTTCATAATGTCAGCCACCCATAAATGGAGCAGGCACCTTCTAACATATTCACAGTTATACGTCTGCTAAGACACGTGTTGACTGGGCTCTGGAAGGAGGGATCAAAATGTTGTTGGTGGGATGGACCAGATAACTACTAAGACATTCTGTCCCTGACTTTGGGAGATTCTAGAATTCATTCAGGTGGTTGAAGACAAGGGTGCAGCTAATGCGGTCTGTCTGTTGTCCACAGGTCTGAGGCGCAATTACAGATGTACCATCTGCAGTGTCTCTCTAAACTCAATAGAACAGTATCACGCCCACCTGAAAGGATCTAAACATCAGACCAAGTAGGTACTTTCACTCTCCAGTGCTTTTGTTTGTGGTTTTTAGATGACGGTTAAAGGATAACCATTTTAATTATTTCTGCATTTAAAGTGCATCTCTTTATCTCCAAAGTTCCCTTGATAGTGTTGCTGCAGAAGCCTCCCAAGTCTGCTTAGCATTATTTGAAGAATGGCTTCTTCTCCTTTGGGGGCACAAATAATGACAGGCTTTCTTCTTTCATTTTCAAGGACAGTTCAGCACATGTTTTATAAACTTCAGGAAACGTGTATATCTATTCTAAGGGTTTTTAAATAAACAATGTTATCTCTATTTGAAGGATGTGCCAGACTTTGGTGTTATGTGAAATTCCACGAATGTCTTCTACCACTTTCCATTTCTAGATGAATGTTGTTAATTAGTATAGAAACTTAACAAATCTTATTATATATTAAATCATTCACATACATAAGTATTTCCAATTAAGTGGAAGCTTAGTTCATTATTTTAAAAGAAATTCTCATGATTTTAAACCTAAAAAGGCTAATCAGGCATAATTTCACCTATATTTATACTTTGCATCTCTTTAAAGGTGAATGATGTTAGCTTTGCAGGCATTTTTTAAGTAGCTGCTAAGACTGCTAATAAAATCTAACAAAATAGAAAAAAATACACAAGGAATATCTCAAAAGTTTATAATTTTCCTGAGTGTAATTGTTTTCATTTCTCTCCTATTTATCAGCAGACTCATTTAACAGATTTGACTGTACCAAGGCTTCATAAATAATAAATGATGTATTTAACACACAGTTATTGAGCTCCACTATGTGTCAGACTCTGAGGTGTGCACTGGGAAATAAAAGATGAATTGACCCAGGCCTGCCTCTTGTGGAGCTGCCTGCCAGCCGGGGGGCGGGGGAGGGGGATAGCCATGTAAACACACAGATTTGTCTCTAATACCACGTAGACACCTAGAGCTTCGAGTATTAGGGAGAGAACAACTAGGGCAAGCTTATAGGGGTGTTGGTGCAGAGTTTGACAGATAAGGTTGAGGTCATGGTCTGATGCTGCTCACCGTCAGAACCCTGGTGCCTAGCACAGCACTTCATGCCTATTAAGGGGTTCATAAACATTTTTGATGGAATGAATGTGTGATTTTAAAGTACAAGTAACATTTTTCATGCAGGCCTATGAGGAAGTACATTCCAGGCAAGGACATTTCTTTGCAAGGATATTTTAAAGACATAGGTTACAGGGGGTCTGATGCAGGTGAGGAAATGGAAGCCTAGATTTGGTTACTGACTCTCAGTCTCTTCATCCATGTTGTGCTGGCTCATGAGTCAAAGCCACTTTCATGACTCACTTCACTCTGATCCACCCCAGAGTACTTTTATCAAGGGAATTCTGCAAAAAAAAAAAAATTCTCTCTGATTTGTTATAGAGTACCTAGAGTGCTTGTATTGATTATTGGACACTGCTGTCCCCTCCTCCTCCAAATAGTCTATTAATCTCTCCAACTTCGTAAGAGGCACCATATGCATTCTAATTAACATGCATCGAATCTACAGACCAGGATATTGCAAGTAGCTGCAACAATAAATGGTAATCTTTTAGAGTCATGTATTTATTGCACTTAATATAGATAATATTAACATATTATCTATACTAATAAAAGGGTAATACGCTAATTAGACTGGACGTCTTCCAGATGACCTTCTGGATGTCCTCCTGACAAAGCTGGGACAGGGCAAAGCCCCCCATGGTCCCAGGTGCCTGCGGCTGGCCAGAGGAGGGAAGCCTGGGTCTAGGCTGCGGGGGCCAAGGCAGAGGCAGTTAGGGGTGATCAGGCAGGCAGGGGATCAGTTAGGGGTGATCAGGCTGGCAAGGGAGCAGTTAGGGGTGATCAGTCCAGCAGGGGAGCAGTTAGGGGTGATCAGGCAAGCAGGCAAGCAGTTAGGAGCCAGTGGTCCAGGATTGTGAAAGGGATGAGGGATTGGGCCTAAACCAGCAGTCAGACATCCCCCAAAGGGTCTTGGATTGGAGAGGGTGTAGGACATGCTGAGGGACCCCCGGCCCCATGCACAAATTTCATGCACCGGGCCTGTAGTCATATAATCCTATATAATAAAAGGGTAATATGCAAATTGACCTATGTGGGAAGCTGGTCCATCCTTGCTGCTTGACACAGTCGCTGCAGGGAAGGAACATCTGCACAGCATATGTTTCAAGGGACCTGGGGTATATGGCATACTGTTCTTAATATGTTTGCTCCCCTTCTTAGTGCTATGTGTTTTAACCAAGGTTACCTCTCTGAGAAAGGTTGTTTCCCCAGGTGGGGATTTTTTCCCTGGAGTTAGGGATTAACAGGACTAAGGAAGGGAATAAATCCGTAACACCCCTTAACTAAGTGTCAGGTGGGTAATTAATCACTTTAACTACGAACAATCACGCTTAAGCTACATAATCTTTACTTAGGATAATCTCCTTCAGTTACTTCCTTGTAGTTTAACAGAACAATAGAGTAGTGACCTTGGAATGGAGATAACAAATGCCCTAACCTTTGGTATAGAATGGATAGGATTAAAATCAACTGGTATAAATACAGATGTAATAGGAGAATAAAAGAAGAACCTTGCTATGCTGATCATCTGAGCACTGCCTCCGAGTTATTCCTTCTTTGCCTACATCATCCACACCTTTGGGAACCCCTGGACCTGCTGGAGCTGGACCCCAACAGACCCAAACAGCAGAATGACTGGGAATGACTGGTCACTATGACACACACTGACCACCAGTGGGCAGATGCTCAATGCAGGAACTGTCCCCTGGTGGTCAGTGCACTCCCACAGGGGGAGCTCTGCTCAGCCACAAGCCAGGCTGCCAGCTGCCAGCTGCCAACTGCCAGCACAGCAGTGGTGGCGGGAGCCTCTCCCACCTCCTCAGCAGCACTAAGGATGTCCGACTGCAGCTTAGGTCTGCTCCCTGCTGGTAAGTGGACAACCCCTGAGGGCTGCTGGGCTGCCAGAGGGATGTCTGACTGCCAGCTTGGGCCTGATCCCCCAGGGAACGGGCCAAAGCCAGCAGGTGGACATCCTCCGAGGGGTCCCAGACTGCAAGAGGGCATAGGCTGAGCTGAGGGACACCCCCGAGTGCACAAATTTTTGTGCACAGGGCCTCTAGTTTATTATATATTTGTACTGTAGAAAGCTAGACAGTGATTTTGAGTGGCATGAATCATGTAAATAACTAATGCAGACAGTATCTCCAGCTTTGGAAAAATTTCTGTCTATGTGCACATATAAAACTTTACTTGCCAGAATCTGTGCCAGCCATTTTCACACCTATTATCTCATTTAATCCACTTAACTACTTTGAGGTAAATACTATTGATCCATTGTTTTATATGAGAACACTAAGGCTCAGAGAGACAAAGCAACTTACCTAACATCACCTTGCGAACAAATGGCAGATCCGGACTGAATCTTGCAGTGTGACTCATGCTTCTGCTTCTTCCATTTCACTTAGTTACCACACAGGCATGGGATGAAAGACTGCCAATAGAGGGTACTATGATAAATTTTTAGTACTTCCCTGGTGGGATTTAATAATTATATGTGACTTCAGAAGGGTACTTCTCCTACTGTGCAATCTTCTTTCCAATAAACACATTTTTTTTTTCTACCTCAGCACAAGGTTGCTCTCCCTCTGAAGAGTGAAATGAGGGAAATATGAAGAAAATAATTGTAATAGCTTTGTCCCACATGCTTACTTCATCTGCCCTCATACCTAATTTGGAGTGTGTGTGTGTGTGTGTGTGTGTGTGTGTGTGTCCATGTTTATGAGCTACATCATTCCATAATTTTTTTGTAACATTCTTGTCCAGTTTAGTATCAAAAGATATGCTGACAACATTAAACAAGTTGAGAGGTCTTCTCTCTATTCCTGATCCCTGATTGAGTTTGTGGTAAATGCTATTATTTCTTAAGTATTAGGAAGAACTAACGGGTGTAGCCATCTGGAGTTAATCATATGGGAGTATCTTTACTAGAATTTTAATTTCTTTAATGGAGCACTGTTCATATTTTCTATCTATTATTGGATCAGTTTGAATATGTTGTTTTTCAATGAGTTTGCCCATTTATCTAAAATTTAAAGTGCCTTGATATATAGTTGTTCATGATATATCTAATTTTATTTTTGTCTGGAAGATGTTTTCATTCTTGACATTATTTATTTGTGCCCCTTCCTTTTCTTGTCTATTGATAATTTTTGTTAGAAATATTTCAGTATTTATTTGCTTTTGTTGAATGAGTGTTGGGTTTGGTGATTTTCTCTATGTACAGTTATTTTCTACCATTGTAAAATTATCTTCATCCTACTCCTTTTGGATTTAATTTGCATTTCCCCCCTCCCCCAGCTTGTTAACTTCAAAGTATAGGTTATTAATTTTTCAGTGTTTCTGTTTTTCTAATATATGCATTTAAGGCTCTCAGTGTGCCACTACAAATTGCTTTTGCTATCTTCTGCAAATCATCTTTTTTTTATATCCCAGACGTTGTAATATGTGATATTTTCATCTTTCTTTCTCTCTTTCTTTATTTTTACTGTGATTTCTCTTTTACTCATGGTTAACTTAGAATATTTGGGATATTTTCATATTTATATTTTTGTGCCAATTCTACTATGGTCAGAGGACACACTGTAAATGAATTCAATCCTTTGAAATTTGTGTAGGCTTGCTCTGTGCTCCCAGCATATGGTCAATTTTGGTAATATCCTAGATTCATTTTTTTAAAGTGTCTTTTTCAATAATTAGGTAAATGGCTCTATATATCAATTACATTAAGTTTCTCAATATTGCTCTAATTTCCTATGCCCTTATTTTTTTTTAATCTGTGTATGATATTCATGAGAAACAGAGGCAGTTAAAAAATTCTAACTATAAATATGGATTTGCCTAAGCGACCTCTTAATTCTATTTAAAATATATATTAAAGGTATATTATTAGATGCTTATAAATATAATATGTTTTTAGGTATTCCTGTTAAATTGGCACTTTTTGTCACCATGAAATGGCCTTCTTTCTTACTAGCAATACTTTCCTTAAAGTATACCAACATCAGCTATACCAACTCTTCATAGCTTTTAAAATGTTTTCTTTAAACTTTATCCAGCTTTTATTTCATTCTCAGGCTAAAGGTTTGCATTATACCAATTACCCTATTAGGGCTGGAAATGGAAGTCAGCCAGAGAAATGGTTCCTAACTATCCTAATCTGACGAATTAAACCAACATAACTAATAAGGTGTCAGCAATGTTCAATATCGTATATATATAGTTTTACTAATAATTTCCAGTAAAAGTGTTGAGATGAGTAAATATTATTAAAACATATAGTGCAAAGAGTACTGACTTTTAAGTCAGTAGATTTTATTCTGGCATAGCTTTGCCACTGAGCGATCTTGGGCACTGACAAACCTTCTTTAAGTCTCAGGTCCCTTATAGACAAGTGAATAGTGATGACAAGAACAGAGCAAAGTGTATCCACTTTCTATGCCTTTCTCATGATCCTAGAACTCTTTCCTTCTCATCCTGAATTCAGTCTTAACATTCTTCTTAAATTAGCTCCCCAATTAGGTTTCACCATTTTATTAGAATTAGTAATATGTCCCCAAAATTATGTCCACCCAGAACTACTTGGAGATATAAGTAGTTAAGAATATCAAGATGGAATTATTCTGGATTTATTGTGGGCCCTAAATCCAATGCCTGGTGTCTTTATGAGAGAAAGGAAAAGGAGAATGGGACACCAAGAGATTACGGCCATGTGAAGACATAGGTAGAGATTGGAGCTATGTTTCCACAAACCAAGAACACCAGGAACCAGCAGGGTCTGGAAGAGGCAATGATTGATTTTCCTCTGAAGCTTTTTGAGGATGTGCCCTGCTGACACCTTGATTTCAGATTTCTGTTCTCTAGAATTGTGAGGATAAATTTCTGGTTTTTAAAAATGTTTTTATATTGATTTTAGAGAGGGAGGAAGGGAGATGGAGAGAGAGAAACATTGATCGGCTGCCTTTTGCATGCCCCCCACTGGGGATCGAACCTGCAACCTGGGCATGTGACCTGACTGGGAATCCTCTTGGTGCATGGAACAATACTCAACTGAGCCACACAGGCTGGTACATTTCTATTGTTTTAAGCTATGCAATTTATGGTCTTTTTAAAGGGCAGCCTGAAGAAAGTATTACTTTGTAAAACCTACTTGACTTATTCCACAATTATCCCTTTAGGCAACTTCTTATCATGCCTATCCCATGACAATGATGGCGATGGTGATGGTGATGATGGTAATGGTGCCACCACTGATATGCATGGGGTGGAACTTCTGTCTGAGTGGAGTACAGGAACACATTAAAATGCTTTGAAAGTGATGCCATATCTAGTATGTGCTCTTTACTGGTAGCAATGACAATTTTTTCTTTTTTTTGGCAAATGTCATAAACAGGAAAGTGGCAGTCAAATTTTGCGCCATTGTTAAAGAGAAATATTAAGTAGCTAATGAGATTAAAGGTTTAGAAATGCAAATGATCACACTGACTTCTAAAGCAATTGCCTATTAGTAGATTCTTCAGTGTTTCCAGGGGAGCTAGTCTGTCAATTAGTACAAATGATTAAAATGAAATTTAAAGGCAGATGAGTACAACCCATAGACTAATGACCAAGTCCCATGTAATGTACTTAAATCAAGCCTTAGGACAGTATATTACCTAGAATAAAGGATATAAAAGTTGTCATTACTTACTTTGATGCTTCAGTTGGTTGAGAATGACACACAAGTGTTTAAGAGAATAAATCCGACTGATCAGAACTTAGCAGCAATTTCTAAATTTGCTTTTTTCCTTTGATAGGAAGCCTTAAATAGTATCCATTGCTTTTTCTGCAGATTTTCTCTTCAACTCGGTGAATCCTCTAGACAAAGCCTTTATATTATGCAGTTTCCCATTATGTTCATTTATTTGTGAAGTGATTGAATGGATGTTTAGACTAATTTTCAGAGCTGGAATATATTTGCTTTAAATATCGTGGGATTCTGTTCCTTCATTCAGAATAGTAGTTATCTGAGGGGTACACAGTAAAAATTGAGATAGTTTTGTGAGATATGCCAACCATTAAGAACCTCTGTGCTTAGGATAAATAAAAGTTATGTAAAACTCCAAGAAACAAACAAAATAACCAACAATGAATCAATGAATGTACTTCAAAGGCTAAAAATATAGATGTTCTTTGTGGAATATTCAATGTGGTTTACTGACACTAAAGAAAAATTTTCATAACCAAAGGGTTTGGGATTGTGATACTGTTCTATATTTTTTTCATGAGAAAGTTTTCTTTTCTGAAAAGTATAAAAGTTCAGTAAAGTTTTGAGATGAGCAGGACATAAGATAGTATTGAAAACAGAGCTGTCCTTTCCCAAAGAATGTCAGGTTGTTTCTTTTTAGTTGATAATCATTTGTAAGCTGCTTGGAAAGGTTTGAAATAAAGCGCAAAATCTAGAATCCAAAGAGACTGCTTTGCTTGTCTCATTTAATGATTCTAGCTGTGCAAAATAGCTCTTCTAGACAGCAGAGACCATGGAGTGTCATCAAATCTTTCCAGCCCAGGGCACTCTTAGACACTGTAAATAGAGTACCTATAGCAGCACAGAAACGAGAATGTGGCAAGGCCTGTGGATCAAAGGCTGTTTTTTTTTTTAGCCCTGTTTTTAATAGAACATTCTAGTCTACTATTGTCAAGAGCCCTCCCTTTTGGTGGAAGGCCTCTGATGAAACAGAGTCCAACTTCTCAAATGAAAGAGACAGTGGCCTTTAGGGAGAAGAATTCCAGAGAAGACAGAAAAAAACAACAACAAAACAAACCTATATCTCTCTCTATATATAGCACTAATGCACAGGCAATTCTAACAGCTCTATTTTTTTTCCAAAGTCTCACTTGCATGCTTTTTCTATATATGCCATACCTAGGGATACATTATAATTACAGTATGTGAATAAATTAGACCTTTGGCAGGCTTGGAAAGAACTAAATGGGAAGCACCTTCATTCTGTCATATTATTTCTAGAATTACTGATGACATCTAATATTCCTTAGCTCACTCATTTTCTACCCACCTCCTTCTTGGGGGACTTATAATCATTATTTTGTCTTGCTTAAAATTTGTATGAGTCATGGCTGTCTCCAGAGTGGCTCTGAGCTGATAATTTAATGTCCCAGATTTAACTGTGGGCCCATTGAAACCTCTCAGTTCTTTGTTATGCTGTTTCAGATAGTCATCAGGACCAATCACCAACCTGACTTAGTGATGAAAAGTGCATCAAGAAAGAGAAAAGAACTGGAGGGAGGATGGTGGAGCCCAATAGGCCTGGCTGAGAGTCAGACAACCAGAGCCCCAGTGTCAGTCCTCCTTCTCACACCCTGTGTGGCTTTTAACAACTTTAAAACTTTATTTGAAAACCCACCTATTGAAATGCAATATATATACAATAAAATGTACAGGTTTCAGGTATACAACGTGTTGGGTTTTGACAGTTTATACGCCATGTAACTACCAGCCCAATTAAAATAGAGAACATTTTCACAACCATCAAAAGCTCCCTTGAGCCCCTTTGCAGTCAATCCCCCATCCCAGGCAAACAGTTTCTGATTTCTGTCACCATGGCTTCATTTTCCCTGTATAGAACATAATATAATAATACAGTATGAATTCTTCTCCTTCTGCATTCTTTTTCTCAACATAATGTTGTTGGGATTCATTCACATTGTGGCTCATATCAGCTCTTCTTTTCCCCTCACTGAGATTCAACATCTTCATTTGACAGGGAGTTGGAATATGGGGTAGTCAAGTCTCCATCAATTCTAACATTCTCTTATTTTATGACTTTGATGTTTAGCTTCCTTAACTTTTATATTTTTCAGCTGGCAGAAGATTGACTGTAAAATATTTCTTTAGTGTTTACTTCTCTATTGCTGGGTGGCCCAGATCTTTTTGACCCTTTTAACAATTAGGTTCTATAAGAGGAGAGAGATCCTGGAGGCCTTTCATTCTGTCCTTAAAAAAAAGGCCAGAGACTTTCCAAATGCTTATCACTTGGGGCAAGAGGGGTAAAACTGATTGTATAAGCAGGAAGTAGAGAAAAAAGCTTATTCTAACTTTATTCCATGTTGTGAATACAGATCATAAACCCTGGTGTCTTCTCAGGCCAACAGGGATAAGCAAAAGGTAGTCAGGAAGGTTCTAGGGGAGACTTGGCCCTCACCTAAGTAGTCCTGGCTTCTGCACTTGCACTTATTCTGGGTATGCTATAATCCCTTCTCACACATTTCACCAAAGTTCATTAGAAATTAGAGTATGTTTATTTGTAAATTATACTTAGCTTCCATTGACTTTTACTCCAACCAAACTTTAGTAGAACATTGAATTTACCCATCATTTGTCTAATCTCTTAAAAATCTTCATGGAACATGGGCTGTCAAGGAGTCTATATATATATACAAAAGCCCAGTGACCAGAATGGCAGAACAACCAGAATGACTGAATGACCGGTGGCTATGAGGCACACTGTGGCAGCCAACCAGCTTGATCCAGGCCCCAATCTGCCCCCAGCACCCCGATCAGGAGCCGGGCCAGCTGGTCAACTGCCTGCAGCCCCTTCCCCTGCTGGCCCGGCCCTATCCTACCCATGCACGAATTCGTGCATTGGGCCTCTAGTTAAATTAAATAAAGGAAGGACATTGCTTCATGTAGGTCAATGTTTTGGGGAAAGTAGGGGTAGGAGATATGATGGGAATAAAAACATGCCCTTGGTTGTGTTACTCAATCCAGTTCTCTACCACCTCTTTTTGGGGTAGGGGAGAAGATCGAGTGGGTCCATTTTAGCTGGGATTGTCATAATGTGGATGGGGTAGTTGTGTGAGTGACTGCACAAATCAGCCCATATGATACAGCCCAGAACCAAAATCTATTGATCATCTTCTCTGTATAGGGCATTAAAAAGGCCTTGGGGGGGTCCTAGCTGGTTTTGCTCAGTGGTTAAAGCATCGGCCTGCAAACTGAAGGGTCCCGGGTTTGATTCAGGTCAAGGGCACATACTTCATTTGCTGGTACCTTGGTTGCAGGCTCGATCCCTGGTCCCAGTTGTGGCACATGCAGGAAGCAAACAATCACTGTGTCTCTTTCACATCAATGTTTCTCTGTCTTTCCCCCTTCCTTCCACTCTCTCTCTAAAAAAAATAAATAAATGGGGAAAATATCCTTGAATGAGGATTAAAAAAAGAAAAAGCAACAACTAGAAAAAAAAGATAGGCCTTGGCGACAACAGCAGGAGATATAGAGATAAGCATAGCTCTCAACAAGTTTATAATCCAGTTGAAGGATTTACAACAAGTAGTCAAGTAATTATAGTTAAAATGAACATGGGATATGGTAAGAATAAGAAGTATAAGACACTGCTGGAATTCAGAGGAAGAAGAAATTGCATCTGGTTGGGGCCCATCAGGAGAGGTTACTGAGGACTGAGTGCAGTAAAGTGGTTTTGGAATGGCACCATAAAGGTTCAATCAGGGCTCTCTCTTCTAACTGTGTGACCTTGAACATGCTACTTAAAGACTTCTCTGTGGCTTAGTCTTTATATTAGTAAAGTATAACAGATTATAAAAATGCTTACCAAAACTGACTGTGGTGAGGATTGAGTTTTAAGACCAACAAATGCATTAAACTGCTTAGACAGTACTGGACATGAAGTTTTTCCTCATTACGTGTTAATTATCATCCTGTATTAATAAAATTAAACTTGAAATGGGCTTTGAGGAATGGTTAAATGACTGTTGAGGTAACAATACTTATGCTGTCCCACTCGTTCTTCTACAGGATTTCCCGAGAATTTTTCATAACAAACTCTAGTTTCTTGCCCAAAGTTGGGGCTTCTGGACTTGCACAAACTTCAGGCCTTCACAGGGTTTAGAACCCCAAATTTTATTAACCAGCAGTGAGATATAAAGACAAGCCTCCAAAGACTGTCCTCATTCTGCCCCAAGTCCTCATATTATCCAACAGCTTCAAGCTTGATATTCAGTCTTGCAATGCCAGAAAGAACACTTTCTGAATGCTCCCGATTACACATGGTCTTTACACCTTGATTCCTATCCAGGCTTCTCTCTTTATCCAGCTCTCTGATTACCAGTTGTATTTTGTCATTCACCTGTAGTTGTCAGCACATTGCTCTCCAAAGACCATGATTTATGAACCTTGAAAATAAATAAAATAAAATAAACTGAACTATGCTGCTGATTGAATTTCCTAAAATCACTCTCCCAATATTTTTTTGCAAATCCCTGGATAGAATTGCTTAACCATTCTGATTACATGGAACTCATTTTTCTTTCCCATTCACTTTACTATTTTAAAAGCATGTGTATCCATTTTACTCAGGCATCTATATGCTTCTGCTCATACCAGAGTCAGGCTAATCTCAATATTAACTAATTAAATCTAACTTTGAGTCACAACATTTGACAAATGCTGAATCTTTAATTGGAAGAGTTTTCTCAAAAAGTAAATGCTCTCCATGGATAAGGATAATACCTCTTTAAATGTTAATCACTGTTATTTCAGTTATAATTCAACTATAAACATTTTGAAGATTTGTGGGGTTTTTTTCTTCTTTTCACTAATATTATTGAGACCATTCTATATTGTGTTAAGACTAGCCAGATGGAACCAGAATCTGGACCTCAGTCAAAATATAAATTTATATAAACATCATTATAATCATATATATATATATATATATATATATATATATATATATATATATATATATATATTACTCTTAATAGTCCTTAACAGCAAATAGGAAATTTGTGATTTTCTATGGATTTAGGGTCACAGAAAAAGCTCAGTCTATTCATGCTGAGCAGTCAAATACAATCTATAAAGCTAGCTTTCAAAAATGTGGGTGATATTTCAAGCTCGGGACACAATTAGTTCAAAGTTCTACCCGCTGCCTCTGGTGCTATTATGCTCTCTAGAGCTATATCTATTTGTTCTCGTCCTTATTTAAGTGCCCTTTTTTCTAAAGACACCGAATGGGATAACATGTGCACTTTACTCTTTTTGATTTCTAAAACCATCACCACCGAACTTATGTCTGTTCTTACTAAAAGATCTTAATAGTAGCCTTAAGTAGATGAGTTTCGGAACTCTGATTTTATTTCCTTGATAATGGATAAAGTTCAAATAATAGATTCGTTTCATAAGATCTTTCTGGTGCTAAATAAGATAAACTTACATATAGCTAAGATTTGCATGAGCAGACAACTTACTAAATTAGAATCTATTGTCCTTGAATGTCTATATGAGAAAGGGCATTTAAGTCTCTGTTGTAGATGGTTTTACTGGGTGTTCTAAAGTTTCTCTCTTGTTAAATCCAGCTTTAGCTTTTAAAGGCAACTGACTAGGAAGGAGCTTCAGATTTTTCAGCAGCCTCCATACCTACAAGGTTTGGAAGCCAACCATGTAGGTTTCTATTTCTTAATCTTAGAAATAGATGCCATAATTTTGTTAGTCCATATTATGTAAGAATCTTGAAGGTAAAAGTGTGCCTATGGTCATAATGTCATCTGAGAGATTCATTACAGCCAGGAAATGTAGTTGCAATATCTGTTGTCCCCTTTCTAAATCTGAAGAGAAAGGGGTCAGGCTCTCTCACACCAGTATTTCAGGAAAACATCAGTACAAGTAAAAGATGTATCAATGCTTTTTAATATATGTGTACATTGGAGAGGCATCTTTTATTTTAAATTTAACTATCAAGAAACACAGTAACAAGTAGCGAATTAGCCAACCTTCTAGAATATGCAAGTGGTATCTCTATAGTGAATCTAAAGGATGCATTTCTGTGGGTGAAATTTGATCCACTCATGATGTGGAGGTTTTCAGTGAAGAAACATGCCATGGTGAAGGAAAACCTGGATGTTTATTGATTGAGTCAATAGGTTAGCAAATTATTAAGTGGCCCACCATGTGCTAGGTTCTAAATCACTTAGTAGAGAATGACAAATCAATGTTCCCTTCTTAAAGTGCTCATGTAATTTTTAAAATGCCTAGACACTAAAGTTTTGTGATTCCAGAGAGTGATCCTATAATTCTTTGGCCCATTCAAATTGCAAGAGAGGTTATTGGTGGTTTAACTCAGTGATGAAGGTCAGTGAGCACTCTGAGCAGCTGTCAGTGATGTGGAGCTGGGTAGTGCACAGCAAGGACCTGTCACTAGGATTGTGGGCTCCAGGTACAGCTCTTAGTGCCCAGAGTACAGACTCAGGATCCAGGAGGAAGTCAGGTATGTATAGAATGAGGCACCTTCTTATGAGCAGGAAGTTTTGTTGAATGCAGTCATGGGAGCTTTGCCTTCTAAGTCCTTTCCCAAAGAAAACTGCTTTCTTCACTTAAAACTTTATTTGTTCTGGGTTCTATTTGTAGAGCCCTTTTAGTTTAAATCTGATAACACCTGATAGGGCATTTTATTGTTATTAAGCACAGGAAGAAGCCTGGATTAAAAATTATGTTAAGAGTACCTGACATTTTGATCAAGAATGAAGGTTAGAGACATTTACCTATCCAATTTCTGTTGAAAATTAATTATTCTTTCTTTCTTCATGTTTATAACACTTTTTTTAGTGTATGGTTCTGGGAATTGATGATAAATGATTTGTTCCATAGGAGTCAGATATTCGTAACAAGAATGGATTTGTTGTCCTAACGCAGATTGTTTTACTATCCATGCAGGTAATTTCTCTTTTAACCTTGAAGTAGGATTATTCCTGGATCTTTTGATTAACATATCTCATTCTATCCCCACAATAAATGCTCAACAATTAATAGTCTTTTTTCCTTCCACTGTTTAATTAGAGTTGAGGCAAAAACACAGGATTAGAGTGATTAAAGTCAATGAAAATTGTGAATATCATTCAAAAATGTTCTCTGCTAATTGTGAGTAACTTTTCCATCTCCATGAGAGAATGTGACAGGCTGTAATATCTGGTCTGCCTTATGATGTGATTTCAGGGAATTGATTTCTGCTGTCAAAGTGATAACCTTCTTCACATACGTAATTGCCAGCTAATTGTCAAAAATAGTCTTCCACAGAGAAAAAATTCACTTTGTCTACTTTCCCATAAAAATCATCTCAGAGATAATTGCACAATGGGATTTATAAATGAAAAATATCAGAATCTTACCTGTGAGAGATTTAGATGGCAGGTGCTGAGGCAGAAATATAAAGAACATCACTAAGTGGGATAGAGAAGGTATCAAGGGGAGGCTGGGACTGGCAAGATTGAGCTTATCCTCTTGAGTCCCAGAGCCAGACAAGCTTAAAGAAATAACACCCACTTCCATATATTATGGATTTATAAAAAAGACAAGGGAAAATATAAAACTCTGTAAGTTAAATGTTTTCTTTTTTTTTAATGTTTTTATTGATTTCAGAGAGAGGAAGGGAGAGGGAAAAAGAGTTAGAAACATTGATGATAGAGAAACACTGATCTGCTGCCTCCTGGATACCCCCTACTGGGATGAAGCCCACAACCTGGGCATGTGCTCTGACCAGGAATTGGATCGTGAACTCCTGGTTCCTGGGATGATACTCAATTGAGCCACACCAGCTGGACAAGTTAAATATATTCTTACACAAAAATATTTCTAGGCTCCCTTACCATCATAGTTTTGTCCTCTATGATTTCTTTGGCTTTTTAGCTCAGTGCTCATAAATCAATGATTTCAGATATTTTGGAATAATTGTAGATGTATGGACCACTTGAGTCACCCATTGTTAATCTTTTGGAGGACAGACAGGGAACAAGTAGCTTCATTATGTTTTTTAGTCAGAGAAAGGTTATTAAGTAGCTGGTGAATGGTCTCTGAGGGTCTGGGATGAAAACGTGGAAAAGATTCCTCCTCCCTCCACCACTTGCCACTTGGTAGAAGGTCAATAGAAACCCCTATTGGTGGTCCTGACATTAGGGATCAAAAGAAGGAGTTGAAAACCCTGCTTCTGGCTTCTACTTACAAGCTTCCCCCACTACCCCAGTTTCTGACTGGTGTTCAAAGTCAAGGAACAGCTATTTTTAGAGACAGAGACACTATAGTCTAATAAATCATGTCCTTATCATCTGGCCTTAGAGAGTTGAAGGTGGAGATAGAAATATTATCAAGCATTACAGAACCATACAGATGAAGAAATTTCTTAAGACAGTTCTAAGTAAATTTTTTAAAAATTTAGTTTAGAACATTGCTTTTTAAATAGGTATTTTGCTTTAAAATTACATCTACTAGTAGTGGTCAAAGAAGAAGATGAATTATGTATGTCTGTTACAATTGAATTTATATGCAGATGAATATGATATTCTGGCATGTCCTCCTTTTGTAGAGCTCCAATTCTTGAGAATGATTTAATTTCATGCTGTGCCTAGCTAAAATCCAGATAGGATATAGGACCAGCGAATAGTATGATCCTTACCTTCAAGAAGCCTAGAGTTTAAATTAAGAGACTAAATTAAGAGATGAGCATAATAGAATATTTAAATATATGCAAGTGATTTTACATAACATCATGCAAAAAATTGAGAGAAGGGAGAGATTAGTACAGACATGAATAATGAGAGAACTGTATTTGGATGAGATAAAGCTTGGCTGGGGAACAAGGGTGAGTTCCACTTGGGGTGGGTCAAGGTAAGGGGTCTGGGAACATTCAGTGGACGTGCCAATGGGCATTTAGGTCTGTGGGCTAGGGTTCACAAAATAGATGATGGTTGGAGGTGCAGACTCAGGAGTCATCATCTCACAGGAGATTATTGAAATGAATGAGAAGAGAATAAATGAGATCTTTTAAGGAGAGCATATGGGAAAAACCGAGAATAAACACACATTCATATATACATGTGCGTGTGTGCACACGTGCACACACAGGGTGAAAAAGGAAGAGAAGTCAGAACTTTTTCTTGTAATGACACATTTTACATTGTTTTCTAAATAGAAGATATACAAGACAGATAAGTACTTCAGAAGCAAAAATAAATACATTTCAAAAAGGAAGGTGCAGAGCAGAGTAACCGAATACCAGAAAGCGTCAAGTAGAAAGATGACCAAAAAAATCTAGAGGGTTTGTCAATTAGGAGGTGGCAGTCGATTTTGGCCAAGAGAGTCTTGCTGATGTTATAGGACCATGATGACCACATGATGGCTGGGATAAGAACAAAGAGAGGGAGTTTCTTACCATTGTTCTCCATGGATGAGGGAGAATGCCCTGCAGCCCACAGATGACCACAGCGAGAAGGGCAGAGGGTGACATATGACATACAGAGAGGAAAGGATTTTTCAAGAGAGCTCAAAATTATACAGCAGAACACTCTGAAAATAAATAGTATGTAGAAATTGAGAAAAATAGAACTCTAAACAAAGTTGAGTGTCACCCACTGAACTTCCTCCCTGGCCCCTGCTATTCTCTAGGGCTCAGAAGAACCATTCGACAGTCATTACTGATAAGACAACAGAGAAAGAGTCAAACGTTCCTCCCTTTCTCTAGCCTGGGAGATGGCAGGAATACTGATAGAGACTGGCAGGGACTTTAGGAAGTTGATTTTAGACACATTGCTTTTGAAATAATGACACTTTAGCCAAGTGCCATTGGGTGTGCTGTAGGTAGTTGGAAATGGGCCTGGAATGCAGATATAAACCATGGCTTAAAATGGAGACTTTTGAGTCAGCTGGATAAGTGAACGCTAGAGCCTGGGGACTAGATGTGTCCTTTAAAGGAGATAAAGGGACAGAGAAAGACAAGCACCACATTGGACCTTAGGTAGTTGTAGGCACTGGTTTAGCACTGCCTATAGCACTGCATCTGATGCTGGAGCTTGAAGCCTACAGAACAGGATGTTGGACAGGGAAATGGATCTATAGCAGGAAAGAGCAAGAACAAGCTCAAATTCACGAGTGTGAGCTGGAATCTCTGAGGATGACAGTAAACCACCTTCAGCTCAGTGGAGTGAACATTCTGCAGGGGAATCTGGCGTGTAAGAAAAAAAAGTGCTGACCTTCCAAGTGTAAAAAGACAAAACCAGAGACAGGGAAGAGAATTGTAGGAACTGCTGCTCAGCCTAGTCATGTTAGCATGCGACAAAACCACCACAGTACCCCATAAAGCTGGTAACAATGATAAAAGACCGAACACTGAAATGCCAAATGAAAGACTAAAGCATTAAGTGCTGAGTCATTTTTGTGTCTCTGAAAAAATTAAATAAAAGACAGAGCGACTTAGATGTTTCCAATTTTCTCAGGAAGATGAACTTGCTTTATTAATGAATAGCATTTGGAATCTCCTTGCTTTAGGAACCTGTAAAATTATAAATGAAAATCCATTTCTTTTTTTCACTGAATCATATACTTTTAATGAAAATATTCTAGACTCATGTGTAGGATAATTAATATCCACCTAGGAATGAGCTATATCCAAAATATTAAAAAATTGAAATACAACCAGGAACCTATATGATTTTTTCACATACTGGGATTAATTTGAGGGGAAAGGTAAAATTTATTTTCTCATTGATGAGCAAAAGAAAAAAGGGAAAAAAATCTGCTGGTGCTATGGCTTAGGGGTTTATTGCAGAGGTGTTATGGAAAATGGAACATCTGTGATCGGAAGCATTATTATTTACATAATTTGTCAAGGACAACAAGCTACAATAAAATGTCCAATTTCCTTTGGTGAAATTGTCTCTCTTACTTTAGAAATATAGATATTTAAAGTGTGACAGGGTTATGGAAGAGCATTCTAAAGAAAATAGCTTTGCCACTTTGTGAATGGGTAAATCTGGAAATTTATTAGGTGGCACTAATGTTGGCAGTTGCAGGAAGCCATCTACTGAAGCTGGCACCAGGATAAGAGTTAGTTGGAGAGTGGGACCAACCTCAAGGAAAAAAAATGTATAAAACTTAGAACAGGCATCAACTCCTTGCCCAGCCCCAACACCTTCTCTACAATTCCTGCCTAGAAAGGTTATCAAAAATGCTTGGTCACAAAGGGCCTTATAGAGACCATTTCTGATACTCTATTCTTTTCTGTCAGCACACGTTCCAGAAGATATCTAATACAAAAACACTCTATCAATCTATCTATCCATTTATACATATCCATAGTATGGATATATATATATTCAACCCTGATTTCTCCCCTGGAACTCCAGACTCCGTATTCCGATGTCCAAAACACATATCTAATTTAGCATAATTAAAAAGAGAACACTTGACTTCCTTCCGAGAACTTCCAAAGACTTCTCCCCCAATCTACCATATTTTAAGCTGCACTATCATTTATATAGTTGCTCAAGGCAAAAGTCTAGAAGTTAATCTTGATTCCTTTCCTCCACTCCATTTCCACATCTAATCTGTCAGCAAGTCCTGCCTCTGATAGATTAGACTCTGCCTTTACATATTTCGAAACAGTCTTCATCTCTCCATCTCCTCTATCAGCACCCTAGTCCAGGTTTCTGATCTCTATCTTTTCTGGACTCCCTGCAGCAGCCTCCTAACTTTCCCCCTGTGAACCATTTGCTTTTCTATATGCCATTCCTCACACAGCAGCCAGAATGAACTTTTAGATATATACTCCATATTTTATTCTTCTCCACTGAAAATCCGCCGAAAGTTTCCCACTGTGGTCAGAAGAGAATCCAAACTTCTCCTGCTGCTCACGGAGCCCTGTAAGAGCTGACCTTTCCCCACCTCTTCATGTCAGCTCAAACCAATCTGTCCCTGCCTACTCTACTTCAGGAATACTGATTGACCTTTGTTCTAATTTTCAAACAACCAAACATTTTTCGACCATAATTTGTGTTTTTACACTACCTGGAATCTCTTCCTGATGTATTTTCCACCAATCACCACATGTATAACTCTTTTTTGTCAATCAACACTCAGATTAAATATCTCCTAGGTATTATTTGTCACATCATCCTATTTTAATTCTCTATCAAGTATGTATTTACCTGACACTTATTTATTTATTTATTTATTTATTTATTTATTTATTCATTTATTTATTCGTTTGTTTGTTTATATCTGTCTGTCTATCTATCTATCTTCCATCTATTCATCCGTGATTTCAAAAAATGCCAGAGAGGTCAGGACTTCCTGGATCTTGTTCACTGTTATATCTTCAGTGTCTCAAGGGGCCAACACACAGCAGGAAGACACTGCTTTCTAATATTAGAGACAATCATGCATTCTAGTATTAGAGACAATAAAAGACAGATACTTTTAATATAAGATGGGAAATGCTATGTCAGAGGAAAGCAGGATATGCTATGGGAGCACAAAAGAGGGGTAGCCAACTTAGCCTGTGAAAAGACTTCCTGGAAGAGGTGGTATTTGACTTGAATTGAATTGTTGATGAGTAGTTGTACAGGAAAAGTAAGGAAGATGTTCTAGGAAGTGATGCCACCATTAGTAAAGGCTGATTTATATATTTAGGAAAGAATCTGGAGAGAGAGAGAGAGAGAGAGAGAGAGAGAGAGAGAGAGAGAGAGAGAGAGAGAGAGAAAGGAGAGAAGAGAAAGAAGAGAAGACAAGAAGAGAAGAGAAGAGAAGAGAAGAGAAGAGAAGAGAAGAGAAGAGAAGAGAAGAGAAGAGAAAAGAAGAAGAGAAGAGAAGAGAAGAGAAGAGAAGAGAAGAGAAGAGAAGAGAAGAGAAGAGAAGAGAAAGAGATAGGCCTGAGACACTATTAGGAGTTAGAAGCTTCAGTGCTTCAGTAAGCAGTCCTAGAGATAGAGAGCAAGAGAGATTACTTATCCTATAGGTAGTGGAGTCACATTGAAGTGATTTTAGAACTATCATTCTGGCAGCAGATTGGAAAAGTGAAACAGAGACAAAAAATTAAGAAGTTATTACGGTAATCCAGGCAAGACTTAGGGATGACCCTGATTTACATCATGTCAAGGTATAGCTGCAAGAATTTTAGGGACAGGAATACTAAGATTAAATGATAGTGACTTTGATATTTCTTGTGATTTTCATAGTTTCTTATTATTTTTCCTTTCTCTCAAGAGTCCTCATCTGAAAACTGATATTAACAAGAGTTATGTCATTAGATAATTAAGTAAAGTATGTAAAATATCTGGTACACTTCTTGGCACAGGATGAATAATCCATAAATATTTTAAATCCTCTATTCACCAACATAGTCATTGGCTTGGGAATAGATTTATGTAGAGAGTATAATATAAAATAAATTATTCAGCTGAAATTCAGGGGTCCTAAATTCTTACCTATCCATATCATTATCTATGAAACCTTGGGTAATTCACTTTATATCACCTATGAAATATAGAATAATAATAATTTCTCTACTTTCCCAATGGGATTGTTATGAGGAGCAAATGACATCAGGCATGCAATGCTATATGAATGTAAGGTGCCATTATTTGGGCCCTCAAAGCTGCCTGTGGCCGAGATTCACATACTGTCTTGGGATGAGAGTCAACATGGCTTTGCATTTTAAAAAAAGTTTTTTTTCTACCATTTCCAGGTTCCAAAGTTGATAGCACAACAAACTCAGCAGCTTTAAACACAATATATCACCTGTTACTTCTAAGTAACTCCAAAACATTACAACACCCATGTTTCCTCTGTACTAGCTACCCATTGCTGGTATATTTATTTGCTATTCCACATTTTCTATGAATCAGCAATGATGCCAAGACTCTTCTGGGGTTGCACTCATCCAAGAGCTTGACTGGGGCTGAAGCTCATGCTTTCAAGGTGGCCCATTTCCACGGCTATTGACAGGAGGCCTCTGGTCCTCAGCACAGGGCTCTCTCCTCATGAGAGGGTAGCTAACTTCTTCTAGAGTGATAAACCCCAGAGAAAGAACAAGAAGGAAGACACAGCCAAGTATCCAAAGTCACACACTATTAAGTCTACTTTTTTTTTTTCTATTTGTTACAAAGGAGTCAAGTGCAGCCACACTAAATAAGGTTTGGGGTGGAACTAAGCTCCTCCTCCTAAAGGGAGGAGTATGAAAGAATTTGTGGGCTCATATTAAAGCCACTACCTTTGTCCATAGTCAAAGTCAAGGAGTGGTCCCCTAGGGACTTCGTGGACATCAGCAGAGCCTGTGGTTATCTTTGCTGGTGATACACTTAGCATGGGAAGACTCATCTTCCTTCCACAAGGGCAAGTCAACCTGCTTGCTCAACTTCTCCAAATAGAGTTTTGTTTATGTTTATTTATATGTCCTCATACGCTATCTTTTAAAGAATATAACATCTCTGACAAGACCAAACACAGTGCCTGGTGAAAGTAGGAGTCCCATAGATATTAGTTTAGTTTATTGAAAGATTCTGAGTGCAAATAGTTCATTGGATCCTTTCCAGGGGACAGGTTTTTGGAAGGTGAAAAGGAAGAGGATGTGAGGGTTTGGAGAGTAGGAACATAGATGGGGGAAGAAGGCAACGTGGGAAAGGACAGAGAGCTAGGCACTCCGTATAGCTTTAGAACTGCACATGTCTATGGAAGGCTACACTGTGAGGCCTGAAGGTGAACTAAGCTCTGCCATAGTAGCAGCAGCTTACTTGGTGGCAGGATGACTTACACACTGGGAACTACATTGGGGATATTTCTCAGAGCCTGCAAAAGAAGAGCCATTCTCAAATATGGAGTAGGGAATGCAGCCTGAAAGAATGAGTGGGTTCAGCAAGAGCAAGAGAGGGTTATGGGAAACCTTTCCAAGTAGATTTTAATTTTGGAGAAATACCAAGTTGTAAATTCATCTCAGACACTTAAAATGCATTAGATGCTACTACAACCCTGGCTGTCGATTCAGCCAGCATTTATTGAGCAGCAATTGTGTGTCAGCCGCTGTTCTCATGGCATGCGCATTTATTATCTCATTCGGTCTTCACAAACACTGTATGGGAAGTTTTATTATTATTCTCCTTTTATAGGCGATCACTGCTCTGGCAGCTTATGTTCCTTGTTCAAAGTCACACAGTTAGCAAAGGGAAATACTGGGATTGGAGCCCAAGTTTTTAAACTTTATTATATCACAACTTTCATTTCTTAAATTGAGAAATTGAAAATGAAGATACATCATGGATTAAATAACATTTCTTAAAATACAGCATCACCCTAAATAAATGACTGGTAGAGGGTAAATTATAGGTTTAGCACATTTTCCATGAAAAGTACCTTGCTCTTGACATCACACTTTTACTGCAATAACATTTAAAATATGGGTGACTGCCCAGCTGGCCGGTGTGGTTAAGTGGTTGAGTATCAACCCGTGAACCAGGAGGTCACAGTTGATTCCAGGTCAAGGCACATGCCTGGGTTGTGGGATCCATCCCCAGTAGGGGTTGTGCAGAAGGGAGCCGATATCTCTCATTGACATTTCTATCTCTCCCTCTCCCTTCCTCTTTGAAATCAATAAAAACATGTTTTAAAATGTGGGTGATGTTTTTCTTGTAGAGTCACTTCTGCCAATTCATGTCTTTTCCATTTAGAGATAAGGTTGTGTGTTCCCCACAACAAAGTCACCTTTCTTGAACCTCCAGGCTATAACCAATGCATCTTCTACTGTATAACAACTAATGACAGAGTTCCCACTAAAGCAGTCCAACATAGCAAAATTTAAAAATTTCAAATACTTGTTTTACAATTATACTTTTATTTGAAATGTCTATAGGGAAATTTGGTCTTTTTTTTATAGTGCTTAACTGTTAGAATTTGCTCATTATCCATTATTTCATCAAGGAAAGAAAACATTTTTCTCTTTCTTCTTGGTATTTATGACCTTTGATTTCTATCACTGCTCTCCACACATGTGTGCTATTCATTTGTGCATTTATTTACTTAGTAAATATTACTCATTCACTCTTTCAACATATATTTATTGAGCATGTACTATGTGCTTTTTCTAGTGACTGCTGAACTATTTTTGGTTGTGAGCCAACTCCTGTGCTCAGCTCTATGGGTGCAGAGATGTTGTGTGAGACATTATCACTATGATGAGCAAATGCAGTGTAATAAAAAGTGTGATGGTATTTTATATAGGACACAGTAGAGACCTGGACATTAACATCTCTAATATGAACAGTGCTGTTATTAGTTACTAGAGGTCCGGTGCAAAAATTCATGCACAGGTGAGGTCTGGCAGGCGGGGGGCGGGGGGGTAGGGGGAGGGCCCATGGGTGGTTGGCCAGCTGGCCCCACCGCCAGTTGGGGTGGGGGTGGCCAATTGGGGGAGCAGCTAGCCAGGGGAAGGGGCCACAGGCGGTTGGCTGGCCGGCCCCACCCCCAATCAGGGTGTGGGGGGCTGATCAGGGTCACAGTGCGTGTCCAAGCAACTGTTGCTCTGGTTGTTCCCGTCGTTCCAGTCTTTCTGGAATTCCTGTCCCTTGGCTTTTATAGCTAGCTAGCTGTAATATACTACTATTATTAGTTATAATACATATATAACTAGTATATAATATACTGCTATTATTAGTTATAATATATTGTTATTATCATGTTTTACCTAAGGGTCCTAAGGTACATGTGGAGGAGTGACATATCAGATAAAAAGTAGACTTTCACTAGGTGGTCACTGTATTAGTTTGGGACCTAGTCCTCTGAGAGGCAGGTGCTAAGAGAGGATTCATTGTGCAAGAACATTATTAGGGTAAATTATGAGAGTAAATGTAGAGGGATTCAAGAGAAACTGGTCAAGCTGTCAGACCACACATCAAAGCAACCCCAAGTGAAACAGGGCAGGAAGGGAAGTGTGGTGGAAGTCTCTTGACTACTGTGTAGGGCCCCTGGGAGATGACACCACTGTCTGCCTCAGAACTCCCTGCCTGCCAGGAAAGATGTGCCTTTGCATCTCGGCTCCTAAAGTCATGGTCTGGGAGGAGCTCTGAGGAGCAGTCAGAGTTCAGCAGGTGGCACCCTTGCTTGACTACACTCCCTGTAGGTGCAGGTCTGTGAGGTACATTCCATGGCTACCTTAGTAGCAGTGAGGCCAGCACCCCAGGCTGAGAGGGCAGATTAAACAAAGGCTTTGCCTAAGGCAGTTGGTGCATTTTAGGGGAACTCCACGCTCAATATGGCTGAAGTGTAGGTGCATTTTGGTTTGGGTAATAGAAAGTGAAAAGGGCAGGTATTGGGAAATACCAGAGATGTTCACTAGCCAAATGGCACAGCCTAATGTGTAAATCGGAGGGATTTAGGCAACAAGAAGACATTGGAAGTTTAAGTAGAGAAGGGGCCTAATCAGGTTTCCCCTCCAAATAAACCAGTGGCTTTATTAGAAATGTGATTAGAAACAGGGAGAGGAGTTGGAACAGCTTATTTTATGAACGATCACAGTGACACTGGAAATGCAGAAACTCAGAAGTTTGAGAAGTAGAATTAACATTACCTGATCACCAATTGTGTGTGAGGAGTCTTTCATTCCCAGGTTTCTGGCTTGCACCTGGACAGTGGAGAAATTGCTTAAGCCAAGGACTGCCTGAAGAGATACTGGTTTGGGGCAAAAAAATAAGTTTTTGCAAACCACAAACTGCATCAGCCATTGTGAGCCTGCAGTTCTAAAATGCACCAACTGCCTTAGGGAAACCTTTTTTTTTTTTTTTCAATCTGTCCTCTCATCCTGGAGCAATGGACAGCCTCACTGTGACTATAGTGGTCCTGAGGCAAACAACCAAGAAGCTGTGAGCCTTTCTTCCCCAGGAGACACTTGCATAACCCTTGGAGTCTGCCAACCACCTCAAGTCTAATATTTGTGAAGTCGTTTCTCTGTATCTCTTTTGACCTTTCAATGTGTAGCAGAAATCAGCAAAGAAAAAAAAAACAGTCAGAGATTAATGTAATGACTACAAGATCATGAGATTGCAAAATTAATTTCTCACCAAATGGATACGTAACTCTATTAGTAACATCCATCCCTGTCTTTATTTTTCTTCGTTCATTTGGGAGAACACATCCTTGCACTCCCCATGCAGATGTGTGGAGTGACTTTGCAGATGCTGGTCAAGAGCACCCTTATCTCTCGACAACTGATGATGGATGAATGGTGAAACATTATCTGACTTCCTTAACCCAGCAAGGCAGCAGTCAGCCACAGAAATCCTCACAATCTCTAGTAGAACATCATGCTTTGATCCCCAATTTTTTCTCTATTACTTAAGTTTCATGACATTGATTCAGGAAACAGAAAGATTTCTACCCAAAATCATACACAAAAATCAGTCTTGGGCAAATGGGAAGAGCGTTGGGGAGTATGAAAGGGACTTTGAAATAGCATTTTTAAAGTACCTGTCTGTCCCAGGAGATGTACTAAGTACTTTATATCATTTCTCCTGCCTCTCCCTCTTCCTCCTCCTCACCTCCCCACTCCTCCCTCACTCCTCTTCTTCATTTTTGTCTTCATCTTTTAATTTACTAAATCTTTCATAATCAGGTTGCTCCTTGATTCAAACATACTAATGGTTTTCCATCTTATTCACCATAAAAATCTAAGTCTGCACAATAACTGCAGGGCCCTACCTACACCAAACCTTCCCACTCCAGTTACCTCTTGGCCCTCCTCCCACTTCTCTCCCTCTTTCCCTGAGTCCCAGCCTCACTGATGCTACTCCGTGGAGACACCAAGGGGGTTCTTGCCTCTGAAATTTTGTGCTTATTGTTTCCCTACCTGCCCTTTCCCCGAAAACCATGGCTTGACTGCTTATTTTTTTAGTACATGCAAAATGGCATGTTTTCTGACCACTGTTAAAAATTGCGCCTCCTATTTTCACATTCTTCATATCCCCTGCCCTGATTTTTTTTTTCTTCATATTCCTTAATACCTTCGAACATATCAGGTAATTTATTTATTCTTATTTATTGTTGGTCTCTCTTTATTAAAATATAAGGCATGGGTTTTGATACTTTGGTTTTCTGCTGTGCCCTTGGCACATGATAGTAGTGCTTGGCTCTTAAAGGGTGAATGTTAACATCCCCAGTCATAGATGAGATGACTGGCTTGAGGAAGCTGAAACCATTTTCAAAGTCACATGATCAGCTAAAGGCAAGGCTTAAGTTCAAATGCTGATCTGTCTGGCTCAAGATCCACACATGTCCTTTACACCACACTGTGCTTTCCTTTCTTTCCAAATGGCCAGCTTCAATACTGTCATGTAACCAGGGATGGCTTCCATACAGGGAATTTCTGCTTCCTAAACTCTGAATTTTGGTCAGGAAGTCCAACTGTGAGGGATCTGTGTGAGAGGCCAAGAGATCAACAATGAAACTGTGGGGGGTTTGTATACTCACAGGAGTTAAGTGTCAGGAGTGCCAGGAGATCACTGGAGGCCATCTTCCCGACACCCAGGTTGGATCGCACCCACAACCTGTGGGAAAACCGGTGACACACAGGGGCCAGACAGAGCTCCATTTAGATGGCAGGAGCAGATGTCTAACTGTAGTTCTCTGTTTAGTAACAGAAGCTGCTCTGCTGTTTACACATGGGAGTTAATCAAAATATCACAAATGATGCACCTTGAGAAATGTCACTCTTTGTCATGATTGCATGTCCATACTTTTTCCATGTTAGTTTGGTGTGTGTGTGTGTGTGTGAAATGCTTTCAAAATGTGTCCTCTACTCAGAGTAGGCCCCGGTGGCAGGATGTGTCTGAGTCTGTTCTGAGGACCTGGCAGAAGCAGAAATGAGCCATATTTTAGTGTAGCTCTATGCTCTGCACACAGCCTACATTTCAGTAGCAATCAGTTAGGAGCAGAGGACTTCCTAGCACTTGCAGCTCCTGGGAGCCTTGGAGATCCCCTGCTTCCTTCTTCCTTCTCTCTCTGTCAGTCATCAAGGGGTAAAGGTCATGGGCTGGAAGCAGATAATTATGCTGCCTCAGGAATCAGTGCTTCCCTCTGAGGACCATTGGAATGCAATTCGTTTCTGCATTCTTTCTTCTCCAGTATTAAAAAAAAGTCAACAAAAAAGGATTTTCTTCCCCAGCAGGACTTGCCAGCACTGGATGAGAGCAGTCAGCATGAATTTTAATCAGAGTGTCTGCATTTCAGCCCTGAATTTTCCATAATCAATTTCTTTTTGTCTATTAATTAAAAGTGAATATGTATAGAGTTTGAGACTAGATGGTTCTTGACACCTGGGAGACCACTCCATTACATTTGGAGCTGGGTAGGGGGGTGTTTCTCCACAGAGCGTGACCTTATGTAAGAGGTACATTAGAAGATGATTTTTTCATGTTAAAATGATTCACTTTGTGTTTCTTTAAATGGGTCAGCTGGTGCTGTAAATTAATTTACACAAAAGGGAGTCAGTTTTGTATGCGTGTGTGTGTGGTTTTTGTTTTTAAGGAACAAATCTATTTAGGAAGTGAGATGCACACAGATTCTCCTTCCATTGACCTTTCTTTGTACTGTGCCTTGGGGTTTGTTCTGCTTTGCTTACTCTTACCCTACTTACCTTTTTGAGGTGTGTGAAGGAGGTGATGATGCAAGGGGCACGCCCACCTGGATGAGTCACTGACTTAGCCCTGTACCTTCTGTGATCAGAGGACCCCATCTTCCCAACAGGGTGGTGATGGCATTTGAATAGGGACACAGATTCCCCACCTCTCCCTGCCCCTAGGCTTTGGTGAGGGTGTTTTGGCATTTTAGGAGACCATTGGGATCAGAGTAAATAATTCTTTGGTTGTTTTTCTCCTGTTTGATACTCCATAATAGCACTTTACCTCCCATTTAATAACTGTTCGTTTCCTAGGGCTGCCACAACGAAGTACCACAAACTGAGCGACTTAAATAGCAGAAAGGTGTTTTGGAGACTGGAAGTCTGAGATTAAGGTATGGGCAGAACCATGCTCCCAGATCCTTTTCGGGAAGCGTCTGTCCATGACTCTCTCCCAGCTTCTGATAGTTCCTTGGCTTATGGCAGCATAGCCCCAATCCTCGCCCTGTATACATATCTTTGTGTCCAAATTTCCCTGTGTATAAGGACACTGGTCATATTGGGTTAGAGGCCCACCCTACTGCAGTATGGCCTCATCTTAACTAATTACATCTGCAATGACTCTATTTCCAAAGAAGGTCACATTCTGAGGTCCTGGAGGTTAAAATTTCACATATACATAAATTGTGGGGTTGGGTTAAAGTTGGGCGAGACACAATGCAATGCATAATACTGATCATTACTTATCTACTGTTACTTAACAAATTACTCCTAGATTTAGTGGCTCGAAACACCTACATTTATTGTCTCACAGAATCCAGGCAGGACTTAACTGTCTTCTCTGGCTCCAGGTTTCTTCCAAGACTTCCATCAAGGTTACAGCAGGGATGAATCTGCTTCCAATTTCATTCAGATCATTGTTGGCAGAATCTGGTTCCTTGCGAGTTGTTAGAATCAGGGTCTCTGTTCCTCTTAAACCACTAGCTATAGGCATTTAAGGACTTGGGTAGCTCACAACTACCTGAGCAAGCAAGCCAGGGCCAAGAGACAGTGTGGACAAGATGGGAATCACAGCCTTTTATAACTTCATCTTGAAATAATACTATTCATATTGCATTTGTTAGGAACAATTTTCCAGATTCAGCCCACACTTAAGAGGCGGGCATCACACCATGGCATGGCTACCAGGATGCAGGGACCTTGTTAGCCATCTCAGAAGCAGGTCACCTTGGTCTGCCCTCAGAGTCATCTTTCCTTTTTCATGAACGGTAGCACATTTTCGCATCCAAATACTTCCCTTGGCCTGCTTCCTGGCCTCTTTTCATTTTGTGCTGTTTCTATTGCTTTCAGATATCATTTTATCATTTTAGACTGAAAGGAGTAGATCATTTTCTCAAAAACTCCAGGATTTCTGTGAATCTTATTGGTGTTCACTGCACCAGGAAAAAAAGTCACAACCACACAATCTCTTATTCTGGCTTTGGGTCTTATTAAGAAGGCTAAAAGACAATGCCCTTAAACTTCCTAGAAACCCTATTGTTGCATCCAGGGACACCCTTCATCCCTTTAAATGCTCCTGTGTGGGACCTAGGAACAGTCTGATCCTTTTGCCTTTTTAAAAGTCTTAAACCAGGGTGATGCAGTCTTGGTTAGCTTTATCTCTAGGCCACATTTTCCTGGTAATACTTAGAAGCTGTGCCTTAATTTTAGCATCTTCTGCTGTCCAAAGAGACTGAGAATTTTCAAAATCAAGCCTTGTTTCCTTTCTGTTTAACAGTTCTTCCCACAATTTATTACTCCTGCAGTTTATTCTAAATGTTACTGATTGGGGTTACCAGCTGGGACCTCCGTTCTTTTCATCGACACAGAAAAGATTTTAAGGCCAACGAAAATGAAAGTAAACCAAAGTGGGATTTATTGAAAATATACTCCCAGTGAAGAGCAGGGCAGTCCAGAGAAACAATGGTCCTGAACTTCCTGGGTTATATGGTTTAAATGAGGGATTTTCTGGATAGAGATTTTCATTTGCCTCCAGGGATGATTGACAGAAAAGCGTTATAGAACCATATTTCTTCTGAGCATACTCTTACCCATAGTGCATACAGAAAAACTCATCGGGGGAGGGGGCAAAACTGTAATGCAAATTTTATTATAATTAGCCTAGGGCCCTACTAAGGTCACGTTGAGGTCATGTCATTTTCCTTTGTGCTTAGCCAAGAACCAGATGGTTCTGAACTTGCCCACTGGTGGTCTGCTGGCTGCTGGGCTGCCCATAGAGAGGTGGTCTGAAGGCAATGTTGGTCTGACCCCTGTCAGGACCTCAGGGCAGGCCCCACCCCAGCCACTCAGGTCTAACTTCCTAACTAACATAATAGCAAGAAAAAACAAAATGGCACTGTAAACACAGCTTGAAAATCTCCTCAGCTAAATCACCAAGTTCATTAATGCTGTTCAAGACCAAGTTGTGAGATGGAAATATATTTCAACAGCCCCTCCCATACATAAATGCAAATCCTCCTTGTGGACTCTCCCTTTTCCTTTCTTTCCCTCCACCACTCCATTCATTGCCCATAATAGTTCCTGACTACTTAGGCCAAAGTTTTCTTCATCCCCAGCCTTACTCACATCTTATTTCCAAGAGCTTAAGTATATTAGAGTCAATTCATGGACATTTTGGAAGTCCATAGTGATAGAGATTTATCATGTAAACAAACCAATGATAACGTAGTTAGCTAGTGTATTATTCCCACTACATTATCTCAATTAAAATATATAAAACAGCCTTTAAAGATTAACAAAGTCACATCAATATATAAAGTTATCATTTTAATGATGTACATTTCAATAGCTTTGCCACTACTTTTACCATGTACAAAGGGGTTCACAACCCATCTATTCTTCACAAAAGTCCTATGCAGCAGACATTTATGCTCAAATTAGAGACTAGGGAACTGGGGCTCAGATAGGTAAAGTCATTTTTATTAATTATACTGGAAGCCCTGTGCACGGATTCGTGCACCAGTGGGGTCCCTCGGCCTGGCCTGTGGGGATTGGGCTGAAACCAGCTCTTCAACATCCCCCAAGGGGTCCTGGAATGCGAGAGGGTAGTTCTTGGGTGATGCACCCCGGAATCAGGCTCCCTCCTCTCTAGTTCTGGCTGCGTCACCAGAGAACTGCCGCTGCCAAGTGACCGCAGCTCAGCAGCTCTTGCATTGAGCATCTGCCCCCTGGTGGTCAGTGCATGTCATCGCTACTGGCCGGTTGCTTAAGCTTTTATATATATACTAGAGTCCCGGTACACAAAAATTTGTGCACTCGGTGGGGGGGGGGGGAAGGGGGGTCCCTCAGCCCGGCCTGTGCCCTCTCACAGTCTGGGGCCCCTCAGGGGATGACCACCTGCTGGATTAGGCCCGCTCCCTGGGGGATTGAGCCTAAGATAGCAATCAGACATCCCTCTGGCAGCCCGGCAGCCCTCAGGGGATATCCACTTGCCAGCGGAGAGCAGACCTAAGCTGCAGTTGGACATTCTTAACGCTGCTGAGGAGGCAGGAGAGGCTACCACCACCACCGCTGTACTGGCAGCCATCAGCCTGGCTTGTGGCTGAGCAGAGCTCCTCCCATGTGAGAGCGCCCTGACCACCAGAGGGCAGCTCCTGCATTGAACATCTGCCCCCTGGTGGTCAGTGTGTGTCATAGTGACCAGTCATTCCCCGTCTTTCTGCTGTTAGGGTCAGTTTGCATATTACCCTTTTACTATATAGGATAGAGGCCTGGTGCACAGGTGGGGGCCAGCTGGTTTGACCTGAAGGGTGTCCCGGATCAGGGTGAGGGTGCCCGGCCAGCCTGGATGAGGGAATGATGGCTGTTTGCAGCTGGTCACACCCCCTTCAGGGTGGGGGTCCCTACTGGGGTGCCTGGCCAGTCTGGGTGAGGGGCTGAGGGCCATTTTCAGGCTGGCGGATGACTGAAGCTCCCAACCTCTCCTTTCTTTCTTTTTTTTTATTCTGGGGTTTATTTACCTTCTATGGCTGTAACTGGAGCTGAGAGCTGGCTTTAGCTCTGAGGCTCAGCTCCAGCTCTGAGACCTCAGCTGCTGAAAGCAGGTATCTGGGCTTTGTTTAGCTTCTATAATTGAAACACTGTTGCAGCTCCAGCTCTGAGGCTGGCTGGCTGAAAGCAGGTTTCTGGGGTTTGTTTAGCTTCTATAATTGCAACATTGTTTCTTAGAGTGCAGCTCAGAGGCCGGCAACAGCAGGCGGGGAACCTTGGCTTCCTCCATCACTGGAGCAAGCAAGCCTCCTGTTTGCTTCAGCTGCCTGGCTGCCGGCTGCCATCTTGTTCGGCAGTTAATTTGCATATCTCCCTGATTAGCCAATGGGAAGCGTGTTGGAGGTACTGTTAATTACCATGTTTGTCTATTATTAGATAGGATAGATGACTCAGATTGTGTCAATTGACCCCAGGACCCCAGACTCCACACCAATGTAGTATGCTTCACTCTGTATCATAAATATCCTGGTGGGACACTGTGGAAGGTATAGTTCTTTAAAGTGAGATATCACGGTCAGTTTTTACTAGGATGATTCCTAGATGTGATTGAATTGTCTCCACATCATTGAGTTTGCACTGCAGACATTATTGCCCTTTGTAGTATGTGTCTTGTTTTGTTTTGGTCCAGAGCTGGATGCCCTGAAGGATGCTGCACCAGACCATCATCTCCCAGAAATTCTCCCTTGATGACATGCTGACTTTCTTAATCCTTTCCTTGACCTATCAACACATTTATAACACAGAGTTTGGCTGTTTGAAAATATGTGCTGATAGCTTTCAGTAGTGGATTTGAACATCTGCTGAAAGTTTGGCTGTGTTTGTAGTTCTAGTTAGAACATTAGCTCTGAGCCTGAAGAGTAAAAGGGGAAAAAAAGAAGTTAATATAGAATCCTCTATCTGTGTGGATTTGTCATTTTGGAGTTTGTAATGATTTAGATGGGGCTGACATAAAACTGCTGAACTTGGAATTGAACAACTTAAAGGATTGGTTCTATCTCTGCTTCAGTGACCTTGGCCCAGCCCCAGGGTTTCAGCATGTCAGAGGTGAAGGGGCCCAGGGAATGACTTGGTCTATTTCTTTGTTAAATAGATGAGGACATTTGAGGCTTGGGGAAATGGAATGACACTTACAGAGTAGCCAGTTTGTGGTAAATCCAGGCCTAGAAGTTAATTTTTTGTTGTTGTTAATCCTCATCTGAGGATATTTTCCATTGCTTTTTAGAGAGAGTGGAAGGGAGAAGGAGAGACAGAGAGAAACATAGACGTGAGAGAGACACATCAATTGTTTGCCTCCTGCATGCACCCAGACGAGGGCCGGGGAACCTGCAACCAAAGTACATGCCCTTGACCAGAATTGAACCTGGAATCCTTCAGTCTGATGGCCGACACTCTATAGATAATAATTTAATGCTCATTCTGAGTTCATTCATTCCATCACATAATGTTTTGGAGTTTTGATAATATAATAAGTGTCAAATAATTTATTATATAAATTGTATTATCATGTTAGTTGTATTTTCACCACTAGCAAGCCAGCTGGGGTACCAGACATAATTGACTTTTCCTGAAGCAAGGGGCAAGGTAGTGAGTAAATAATTCTAATACTAATAATGATAAAATGCAACATTTACTAGTATTTGTTGTTCCATATGTATAAAGTATATAATAATTTCATGTACTAACTCATTTAATTTCATAACAGCCATTTGAAATCTGTGTCATTGTTACATCATCCCCATCTTATAGAGGAGGAAACTAAGATAATGGCCACAGAGCTAGAGAGTGCCAGCTCTTGGATTTGAGGTTCAGCATCTGATGGTATAACTCACTCTCTGACACTACTGAACTGCTTCTGCCATGTGCTACACTGCAGAGAAGTTCCTGGTCTAGCATCTTGAGCCTTCTCAGTGCCTGCCCCACATGGAAGTAGTGTTGGGCTCTGTCCACTAAAGCACAGAAGCAGAAGCAGATAGGTTTGCTATTGCAATAATGCAATGCAATTTGGCTCTAACTTCCTGGAGTTAATAAAGACTTTAACAGATAAGGGCACAGTCCTCTCTAAGATGACCCTCCTTTAGACACCAGCTACAATCTTTTGGGACTCCAGGCTATCTACACATCTGACCAAGTGGCTATAAATTCCAGGTTTCTCACTCGGGTTCAACAATGTATTATAAGGAATGGCGACACCCAGGATAGTGCTAGACTTACGGTTACAGCTTTATTAAAATATAAAATGCATGGGATGAGGCCCGGGAGGGTCCTAAGTACAGAGTTTCTGTGTCCTCTTCTTACAGAGTCAGGAAGCACCACTCACTCTCCAGATACATTGATGTGTTCACCAAGCAGGAAGCTCAACCAAGCTTCACTGTCCAGTATTTTGATTGGGGTTTTGGTACTTAGGCCTGATCAATTGAATCATTGGCTATGTGACTAGAACTCAATCTCCAGCCTTTCTCCCCTCTCTAGAGGTTAAGCTATTATCATTAGGCTAAAGTCTAATCCCTCTAATTCCATGGTTGGTCTTTACAGCATTGCTAGTCCCATCTTGAAATTATCTAAGGACTAACCATGAGTCACCTCATTAACGTAAACTACCAGGGCCCACCATGAATAACAAAGACACTCTAATCAATTAGGAAATTCCAAGGGTTTAGGATCTTCACCCAAAGACTTGGGACAAAAACCAGATAAAGTCTTTATTATATACAGCTACATCAGAAAACTTCTTTCAAGTGATTAAGAACAAGGATAACATCATAGGAATCTCTAAATTTTTTGTGGTCATGTGGCAGGATAGTAAGATGCTAGAAAAATTCTTGGCAAGAGAAATGGAGAAACTGAGACAAGAAAATTAAACAAGGCCAAGCAGCTCGGTCAGCTTATAGCCAGCTTGTGAATCGTAAGAGCTTATCCTCCCCAATCAAGGACATTCTAGAGCAAATGGTTTATACAGAGAATGCATAGCTTAAATCTCCCTGGCCTGGGAAATTAGAGAACAAAGACCCAATTAATGTCATTTGTGCCAGCTAAACCCAAGGACAAATGAAGTCTGGGGACAAATAACAAAAACCCAAAAGCATTTGGATGGTTTCACTTGAAGGGGGAATGTTAGGTAGGGAGATAGCTGCTAGGGAAGGAGAAAGGGAAACGGGGAGAAAGTGGGGAGTTTTTCTTACCCATTGAACAAAGAAGTCAGCAATCTTGGGACGTGCCAAGATTAAGTCATCAGATGTTTTCATAAATTCTGAGAAAAGCCACAACACTTTAAAAGGGGGACCTTGAAACCTATAGAGGAGAAAACTATAAAACTCTTGAACACGCACCAGTTGGGGCACTCAGATTAGCTGAGTTGCCTGCTTGTGCTTTATGCCAAGTATATTCTTAATAAATTAGCTTGCTTTGCTTCAACACTGCTTCTGTCATTTGTCAGAATTCTTTCTCAGGAGAAACAAGAGGTGAGGAGGGGAGAGCCCCCACCAACTGTGATGGCTTTCCTGTAAGTTACTTGCCACGTTCATGTACATTATCTCATTTAGCCTCATAACACTCCTTAGTAGAAGATAATTATTGATGTCTTTGTTTTACACATGGGTAAACTGAGAATAGTGAAATTTTAAATATTGTACATGAACTAGTAACAATTGGTGTTGGAGTTTAAAGCTAAGTTTTCTAATTTTATGTCATCAGCCCTTTTTCTCTTTGTTAAAAGAATAGTAGAAGATAATAATAGAGATTGAGATGCTTTGAATACTTAATTGTTTTTGTTCCCTGAAAAATGCAGGATGAGAATGGGCTTGCCCAGGATTGAACAGGAAATGAGGACTGTGAGTATCTGGGAGTTAGGCTTCTTCTCAATGTGGCAATAGATTTCCTCTCTAGTTTTCTTTATGTGTTTATTTGGGGAAGGTTATGCATTGATTCTGTGTCAGGCCTCATCCAAGAACTGAATACACAGACAAAGACACAGCCCCAGGCCTTTTTGAAGGGGAGATGGTTAGTAAACAAAAGATGGCAATATGATGTGGCTGGAGAGACAATAGAGCAAAGCACTTAGGATGGGCACCTAAGAAGGACTGGGTAGGAAGAAGAGGGGATCAGGAAAGATTTCCTGAGGGAGAAAAATGATAGCTGATGCTCTGAAACAAACAGGCCTCCAGTTCTATAAGTGAATTAAACTGGGGGACTGCACTCTCTTTCATCTGTCCAGGAGACTAATGTTCTTTGATCTGTTTGCATTTGCCTCAGCTGTGACTAGAACCCCAACATAGGAGAAATGGAGTCCCCCCCCAGACAAAGGGGCTCAGGTGTGAGGGTATAGGCGTTGGTAATGCTGAGGGGATATAATGTGTTAGGGCCTTTATCAAATTTCTCATCTGTAAAGTGAGGTCTTTGGACTTCCCTATGATCCCTGGAGTTCCTTCTGCCTCTAACATTTCATTCTTTTGCAATTTTATGAAAAATGCTTTGCAAAGCAAATGAATAGTGTAAACAAGATTATAAAGAGAATGTTTGCCTTCTTAAGGAAATAAATTGTTTTCAAGCATATCAGGAACACTAATTTGCATATAAACAATGCAAATTCTATATGGAGGGAAGAAGGCTGTTTTCTTTACATTTATTATGAAGTGATAGAGCTGCATTCATTTTAAATATTCTATACTTTTGAATATTCATTTTCTTGAATGTTAACAATATTTGATTGTTCTCTGAATTAGCCTGAATTTTCTTATATTATTTCTTCATTCAATGGTTATAGCAGACAGGATTTGTTTTCCTAAGAAGGATTTGGGTAAATTAATCTTATGTTAGAGATATTGGCTGAACTCCACCCCATTTCCAGTTACCTTGGATTGGCATAGGACTACCCAGCAAAGTTTTTAATAGTCTGTTGGAATTCAAAGCCCTGCCTATCCTTGTAACTCCCAATGTCTTATGGTCTTTCTGCATCTTTCTCTCCTATAACTTTGAATGCTTCCCTCCCTCTTATCAATCAGACTACATAGACTTCCACTAATAATTAACATTTTGCAAGTATTTTATTTATTTAGACATCTATCAAAGATTTGGACATCATACAGCAATAGCACCATGCACACAATAAAGCCTTTTTTTCTGGCTCTACTCTCCTCGTGCCTCCTCCCCTGATCCTACATCCTCTCTCTCTTCTCCCCTTTGTCCTCTCCCTACCCCCAGTTCCCCTGCCCACCCACCCTTATCAGAAGCAAAAAACATTCATTCCTGTCTTAAGCACAACAGCTTACTTGGTATCATTTCCTGTAGCTCGGGTATATTCTTGAAGTTTTGTTCTCTACTTCTAAGTGGTTGTTCAAAAATACTGCAAATACATTTTAAATGTTGGGCCAGAGTAAGTTCAGGAAAGGATATCATAAGGAAGTATGCTTTCACTAAGATGGTTGTGTGAAGCTGGGCAAGTAAAACGTTGGGGGATGAGTTTCCAGGCAGAAGGAAGAGCCTATGCAAACCATAAAAGCACATGGGAGCAGCACAGAGCCTCATGTAATTCTGGGATGGAGCTTAGAGTGCTTAAGGGGTTGGGGAGGGGTGTGACTTACAAAAAGATGGAATTGGAGGAGAAGCAGCTATCACATCACAAATGACTTTGGTATATTATATTTTTCTCAGTAGGTGATGGGAACCCAGAGAAGCTTATAGCACCAAGAAGATAAAGCAGCAGAGCTGGTGGCAGAGTTGCCAGATAGACTAGTGCCCTGGAGTAGGGCAGGGACAAGGGGAGCAGAGGAAATGATCTATTTCAGAGTGAAATAGGAAGCCAATAAAAGTTGTAGTTAATTTTTATGGGGTGGGAAGAAAAAACAAGCCTAGGAAAACACTGAATTTCTGCCTTAAATTCTTATTTGCCAAGTTAGGGAATGCAGGAAAGAAAGAATAAAATTTAATTTAGTTTCTTTTGTACTATTTTAACAAATTGAGAAGAGGTGACAAGTACTTGGATGTCATTTATGGCACATCTCAGGCAGTAGGTTGAACAAGTGAAAAGTCATGACTGTTCAGCAACCTATTTGTGGAAAATCTCTGGGACATAACCCCTCTTTATCTAACAAGTTCTGGCTATATCATTGCATATAAGCCATGGTCCACAATTTCATTTTTCATGTCACTGTAAACTTGCTCCCTGGCTATCAGAAATGAGACTTGATAATGGCTGAGGATGTTCTGCTTTGCTTTTTAATTGGTGTATCACAGTTTAAATTTAGCATGGGACAAATGAATCAGTAGATTTTTCTCTGGTCACCACCTTCAAACATGCTTGGTCAGATGCTTTCCCCACCCCTCTCCCATACCTTGGTAATATTTCAAGAAGACTGAATACATTTCAGATCATTTTTTTTTATTTTATCCATTTAATTTTAATGTATACACCCGGTGTTTCAGTAACTATTTTAACCATTGGGTTTACTCAGGTTTCTTAAGTTTTTTCTCAAGTATAGTTGACATTCAGTATTATTTTATACTAGAGGCCTGGTTCACAAAATTCATGCATGGGGAGGTGGGGGGAGGGGTTCCCTCAGCTTGGCCTGTGCCCTCTCGCAGTCTGGGACCTCTCACTCTTTACCGCACACCTGCTTGCTGCTTCCTACTGCTCAGCTTGCTGATCCTTAGTGCTGCTGTGGAGGCTCCTGCCACCGCCACTGCACTCGCCAGCCATGAACCCGGCTTCTGGCTGAGCAGTGCTCCCCCTATGGGAGCGCACTGACCACCAGGGGGCAGCTCCTACGTTGAGTGTCTGCCCCCTGGTGGACAGTTAATAGCGACCAGTCATTCCACCATTTGGTTGATTTGAATATTAGGGTTTTATTATATAGGATAGGCTATTGAATGTGAACTGTAAATGAAAAATAAATTAAAAAAACAAATAAAATTTTAGATCTATATTTAATTCTCACCTGATAACGTTTTTAAAATTGATTTTTAGAGAGAGAAACATCCATGTGACAGAGAAATACCAGTAAGCTGCCTCTGCACCTGCTGACCCACCGGGATCTAATCTAAACCTAAGTATGTGCCCTAACCTAGAATCCAACAGGAAATCCTTTGGTGTACAGGTTGAGACTCCAACCAATTGAGCCACCTGGCCAGGGCAGATCTGCAAAAAAAAATTTTTAATGTACCTCTAGGCCCTGGTCGGTGTGGATCAGTAGTTAGAGTGTCCTCCCACACACCAAAGGGTCATGGGTTTGATTCCAGGTGAGGGCACATATACAGGTTGTGGGTTCCATCTCTGTTGGATTGCTTGGGCAACTGATCGGTGTTCCTCTTTCTCTTTCCCTCTCCCTTCCTCTCTCTCTAGAATCAATGAAAAAACATATCCTTAGAGGAGGACTTAAAAAGAAAAAAAAAAATGCTGGTTTGGTTCAGTGGATAGTGCTTCTGCAGGCAAAATGAAGGGTACCAGGTTGGATTCCAATCAAGGGCATGTACCTGGGTTGCAGGCTTAATCCAGGGCCCTGGTTGGGGATTCAGCAAGAGGCAACCAATTGATGTCTCTCACATTAGTTTCTGTGTTTCTCCCTCCCTTCCACTCTCTGTAAAATAAAAAAACAAACAAAAAAAACCCCAAAAAGCAAAAAAAAAACAATGCAAAAATGTCCTCAGGTGAGGATTAACCAAAACAAACAAATAAACAAACACCCATCTCCAGTGTGATTACTGAAGGAGCATATGAAATATTTGCTGAATGAATGGGAAAGGATGGGACTTTGCTTTCTAACTGTTTTAGCAACTCTGCAAGCCAGAGGGTTTATTTTAATTTTTATTGATTGATTATTTTAGAGAGAGGAAGGGAGCGAGAGAAACACCAGTGTACTGTTCCACTTATTATTCACTCTTTGGTTGCTTCTTGTCTGTGCCCTGACCAGGGACCCAACCTGCAACCTTGCTGTATCAGGAGGAGGTTCTAACCCACTGCGCTGTGGGCTGCCTGTCAGGGCCCCTCAACAAAACCCCTCTGGCATGCCCTGGCCCCTGCTCTGGGCCAGAGCTCCTCTGCCACAGCAAAGGTTTGGGTTCCATTCTATCAGGGCACCTACTTAAGTTTCAGGTTGGCTCCCTGGTCGGGTCTGACTGCTGCTCAGGAAGTGACTAGAGACCAATGAGGTGCCTGTGCTCTAGTCATTTGGCAGGGAGCTGGGGTTCCATTGCAGACATGGCCGACTCCAATTCCCACTAACCCCGGTCTTCCATCGATTACAGCTTCAACTATGGCAGCTGTGTGGCCTCCACCAGCATACACATCCGCATGGATAGGTTGTCCCCTCTGTGGCTTGCCAGGCCTGGCTGCTGCGCAGTCACTCCAGGAGGCAGATTTCTGTTCCCAGGGAGAGCGGGGTCCCAGAGGGAAAGCACTTCACTCAGCCTCCCTTCTGGGCTCCCGGGAGCGTGGAGCGCCCATCCTGTGCAGGGCTTGGAGGGAAGAGCTGCCCCAGGGAGGCCCCCTAGCTAGGTGCTGAGAAAACAAAACTGGAGCCCTTCCTCCTTGAACCCTGTCATCTTCATGTTGAAATGGACAGATGAAAGCCTCAGCAGCCTTACTGGGTCATCTTTAAATGAAGATGTTATATTTGTTCGGTGGAAATAAGTTTATTGTGTAATCAATATTGTGTAATCATTGTGATTTATTGTGTAATCATTGAGATTACACAATAACCTGCATTGAGTTATCTGCTGGGATTTTGTGCTTTAGGGCATGTGAATGCATTTTATTTTATTTGATGCAGCCTCACATCCGCCAGCCTTGTGCAGCACGCAGCCATGCCACACTGCTCCTGCCAGTCATTACCCGTGAGGGCATCCTGGATAATTTGCATATTCCTCTATTATTATATAGGATTAGTTTAATGAGTATAGCATAATGGTCAGACATTTATATAATTTATGAAGTGATTCCCCAATAAGTCTAGTGCCCACATTGCACCATACATAGTTATTACTATATAGAGGCCTGGTGCACACAATTTGTTTACGGGGGCGGGATCCCTCAGCCTGGCCTGCACCCTCTCCAATCTGGGATCCCTCTTGCAATCCAAAACCACTGGCTCCTAACCACTCACCTGCCTGCCTGCCTGATGCCCCTAACTGCTCTCCCCTCCTGGCCTGATCCCCCTAACTGCCTATCTGCTCTCCCTTCCTCTCCTCATGCAGACGTGCTGAGACCCCAGGCGCAGGTGTGCTGAGAGCTCTTCACTGCAGCCCCGCCCCCGTCCTGATTGGTTGTTACATGATGGCGTCCTGGACAATTTGCATATTCCTCTATTATTAGTATAGATTATTGACTGTATTCCCTATACTGTATTTTACATTCCCCAAACTATTTTTTAATACAAATTTGTACTTCTTAATCCCTCCACTTTTTAAAAAAATATATGGTAATTTTTAATGGTGAGAAAAGTTTAATTGTAGTATTTAACACTTCTTTTAGGTATTAAGAAGTTCTTACCAGTCTACACAAGACTACTATCTGATACCCAGTTTATAGCATCTCCTCTCTCTGAATCTTCTAAGTCAGAATGGGGAAGAAGTAACTAGTAAAAAGAGAAGCTTTTTTATTTAACTGGTCATGCAATTGTGATCCTCATTTGGGTTGGGGTCCTGGAATGCAATACATGTCCTGCAAGGCCATCACATCCCTCTGTATGGCAGGTGCCCTTATGAGCTAGAGCTCACAGAAATTAGGTATGGAAACTTATCACAATTTGCTGACATGGAAACTTCTTTTGGAAGGTGAAGGTTCCAATCCAAATTATTCCAGGGTTTTCTCACTGCATTTCAAGACCCCGAGAAAAGTCCCTCATAATTTTGTTACTTTTTTTTTTTTAAGTGAAACAGAGGGTATGTTTTCCTGATATATGTTGAAAATAAGGGGGAGTTAGAGGGTTGGTGGAATTGGGCAAAGGAGGGGGAAATGGGGACATCTGTAATAATGTCAACAATAAAAATGAAGCTAAAAAAAGAAAAAGAAAATAAAGTGAGCTCTATGAGTATAAGTGGTATGTGTACAATTAAATGGAAATTATCTCTTCGACTCAAATCAAATTTAAAACTCTCTGAAAACAAAGACTATTTTCACCACAGATGGAAACTATATAATAAATTCTTTTTTCCCTAAACCTTTCTTCACTTTTCTAATTTAAAGAAATTACTGAAAATACATGAATTATGCAGCTTATCTTTCAGATGAAAAAGAATTTTCTTCTTGGACTGGATGGCTCCATTTTATTAATAGCAATAAAATTTTCCATGTTCTTTTGTATCAAATAGGATGCAAACTATAATATGAAGGAGCTTTTCCAGCATTATCAGAAATGGATGAATAATTATAAAAGCTACTTGGAATTGAAAACATTTTAATTTGTCATTACTTCAATGTGTTCAGAAAGGATCTGAATAGTTTTATTGACCATAAAAAGGAAGGGTGTGATATTCTTTCTCATTATGAAATTAAGTTCTTAATATAACACTTTTACTGGAAGTTAAATAAACAACTCTAATCTGGTTTCCTCTAAAGATGTCATCATGACTGAAGACTTCTCAGCCACGGATGTGTTGGTCTTCTTATTATTACATGGGGATACTGCACTTCAAACTCACTTTAATTTGAAAAATATTTTTCTTTGCAGGTTATAAAAATGAGGTCATATTTGTCTAACTTCCTAACTTTATGTTGCATGAATTCATGTGGCAACAACTGTAGAATTTTCATAGGTCATAGTAGCAGGAACTGAATATGAGATTCTAAAATAGGAAGTTTTGTTGTATAACTATGTAAAAGTAGCTGTGATTACTAGGGTCATTCCAAGGCAAAATTTCAAAGCTATTTAAAAAAATTATGTCTCTGTTTTCTTTTGGTCTACATTATACCAAAAATACCCAAATTCTTATTTGTCTCTTAAGAATATTTTATTAAGACCTACTCTATTTAGCATGTGTGTTTTTTTATATTTTGGAAAATAAGATTTCAAGATATGCTGTGTGCTTCCAGGTTAGTGATAGAATTTTCCTTTGTCACTTGTGAATTTTTCATTTATCAGCTTTCCACTAAGATATTTAGATCTTAGTGATAAGGGAAGGCAGGTCTGTACAAGGATTCTGACCTGCTCTAGCACATTTGCATCCCCCCCCCCCGCCCCCACACACACACACTCCATAATATCGCTTTAGGGTTAATACAGCATACTGTTTGGCAGTCTTGATGCAGCCAGGGGACTGATCTGATTCTAATCTTTCCAGAGTTCAACTCTTATCCCTTAATAGCCCTATGATCTTGTGCCATTAACATAGTCAGTTTAAGCCTCACTGTTTCACCTTTAAAATGGGGAGAAATAATATCCACATAAAACGTGGTGTGGGGATTAAATTAACATGTAAAATAAATGGAAAATTCTTGACATATAGTAGGCATGCAATCAATGGTAGTATCTCTTTACCATAAAGCAAAACAAAACTAAAAATCCTTTAAAAACTAGTTATCTATTTAATTTAAATCAATACTTCTTGACAATAAAACCAGAAACTATTTTTCTATTTACCTAACAGATAAAATTCTTGATGCATAGAGAATGAAGTTCATAATAATTTGAAATCTAAATGCTACCAACTTGTTCTCACCTCCCAACAAGAGGTTTCTATAAATAGTGATACCTGCAATTTACAGATGGGTATATACAATATGCCATAAATAAAAATTAATTTATTATTTTCATTTTTAACAACTTTCGGAATGAATTTAGTGTCTGGATTGACATTACAAAGATATATATTTTCTTCTAGATACACGGAGATGACATTAGTAATTGAGTTATTATATACACAGATTATTTAGAACTTAAAAGATTTATATAAATTCAGCTTTATTTTAATTTGATGGATAAAGTGAAGTGGGTGGGGGATAGAAAGGGAGGGAGGGAGAGAAGGAGGGAGGGAAAGAGAGAGAGGAAGAAAGAGAGAAAGATTGAAATATGTAGTTAAGAAAGAAAGTAAGACTATGTTCTCTTCTGTCTTATAGCCTGAAGAATAAGTAGTGAAAACATCAATCAAGATGAGAAAAAAAATATCAGGATCTCTCTGCCATGGAGAATTACTTATCAACCACCAGAGGAGAAATCTTTCTTGAACAATGAACATTTTTACGAGGATTCACAGATTAACATGTGACCAATCTTAGTTTTGGAAAGTAAATGAGCTTTATTTATTTCTTCTTCTTGTTTTTTTTTTGATTTTGTGGTAAGTTGTGATGTTTGGATGGATTTTTAAATTATTTTCTGATAATATATTTAGCACATGTTCTAAATTATAATCCTATACCAAACAGTGAAAGCATCATTTAAACTTAAAGACAATGGAAAAATCTAAATCTCCAGTTTATTCTAGATTTCTTTAACATATAAAATTATTCTATTAAATCCTGGATGATTGTTATGTAAAGCACCTCTATCAAGAAAGAAACACTATTTTTTCATCATGTGGAACATGACTGTGGCAACGTGCCCTAAATGGGAAAGAATCACTCACTGGTCCTTCTCATCTCACCTTACAAAATGTGAGCCAGCCTTGCCATCTGAACAGCAAGAATGAAGAAGGCAAATAAAAGAAAAATCCTCATCTCTGTTTTCTGATCATTCAAAAAACAGCTTCTCAAGGTTAAGCCAAATCCTCTTTGCAAGCTGCCAAAATAATAGCTTAGGAAAAGAATTAGTTTGCCTGCATGATGATCCTCTTAGGCAAAAATGTCTTCACAGCAGTTGACCTTGATGAAATGTTTTCCCAAAGGCATCCAAAGGAAGAATTATAAATCCCAGAACAGGAGAGAAGTAAATGAATAATTCTTATGAAGTTGGCCTGACTTAAGGGCTTCGATGTGGGGTACTATGATTTGGAAATAAGTGGGTGAATTCTGAAGAATGACAGCCTTGGGTATGATGAGGTCCCCTATTCCTCTGTTTCTCACTGAAGTGCTCTCTATGAGCCAGGATTCAATCACTTTGGGAAAAACACCAGTGGCCAGTATGGCAGACTGGAACCCTGTTACTCTGATGGGGAACAGAGAGAGACTCTGAGTGTAAACCATAAGGCTCTTTCTCTAGGTTCCATCTCCATCAGACTGGATTCGGTGACTTGCAGGCTGGCTGCAAAGCCAGGCATTTAGCTTCTACTCATGATGCTTCTCATTGGTCTGGCTGGGGCTGTCCTTTGTATGTTGTGACTACAGGCAAGTAATCTGCTGGTGTCAGGGTTTTCTGTCGCCTGTTGTTTTTCCACAGAGAGCCAAGGTGGTTACAACTCAGTGAGCAATAAATGAAATGACTTAGAAACGCACAGTGTTGTTATTAAGGTGTTTGAGATTTGGCACCATTTCCTGGAGGAGGGCCCACTCAGGAGGGACCAAGGTGGCCAGTGTCCATGACTACAGAAGGAGCAGCCACCCCAACCACAGCTGTCCTGTTGGAAGGAAGAAAGGTGTGATGGGGAACAAACTATTTTGCTGTTTTGGAAAGCACACAACTGAGCTGCAAACCTCCTATGGTGACTTATGTTCAAATGTGTAAAATGAGGCTTTATTTGTCAATTCTGCTGTAACATACGCAACTGTCCTAGTAAAAAAAAAGAAAAAAAGTCTTTGTTTCTCTTTGTGTTTAGTGAGTGAGCTCATGCCCTCAGGTGTTTTTGTTTTTAATAACCCAGTATAGTACAGACGAGTCTATGAACATAGACCTCGTTTGCTTTACAGAGAGTCTCTGCCAACCTTGATAGATCAGTTTCCAGATATAATAATCTGATTATTTCAGAATCCCTCATCTAAGTGCCATTGCTCCTTGGCAACCTGTCAAGTGACAGTGAATGCCCTGCCAGAGACGAGGCTTTGTTTGTTTTCAAGTCTCTTTCCTTATTTTTGCCTGTACAGAGAAGGGAAGTTACCATTCCAGTGAACCAGGGAGGTGAAGTATTCAGCTTTAAAGAGGAAGAGTCTATGAATATTATTTATATTTTGGGACATCTTAAATGGAAACACCCCTGCTTGGGAAGCTAGCTGTTTGTTGTCATTATTGTTCTTTTATCTTTTTGGTGTATTGTATTTGTTTCATTAGGTCGTGTCTTGCATTTCACTTTCACTATGAACGAACAGGAGTGAGAGGTAAATATTTTCAAAGAGACAAATTAAGTCTGGTGCAGAGAGAGGGAGAGCCTTGCAGACCTGACCTGATGGAGCTGCTCTGGCAGGGCCGCCGGGTTACAGCAGAGATTCCGGGAGAGACGAAGACAGGTCCAAGAACTTCCTGTAAAACCTCCATGCGGGAGAACTAGAGGTGAACCCGATGTTCAATATTTAAACTTCCAGAGTACATGTAAGAACGTCAACTAAACTGACCCACCACTGCCCATTCGAAGTGTTGTTCCAGTGAGGGAGAAATGATTCAAAATTAACCTAACACACAAGCCTAATGGCATCCCTATAGTACAGTAAAATTTTTGTGTTTAAAGAAACACTTGCTAAGTGGTTGAAATAGTTTAGGTCTTCTTATAGAGATAAAATACCCCTATAGTCCTGGTCATGCAATTCACTTATTTTCTAACGAGTTTTCCTTCAAGTACAGAGGGGAGCTTCAGGTTAGCACTAGTGCCGGTGGCCACACAGGCCATGGTTGTGAAACCCAAATTAATGAGTTTTCCTTACATGTAGTCTTCACAGCCAAGTGCGCTAATAAATGTGATCATAAAGCAATCTGCTAAGTGGAGAGGACTGCAGTGATCCCTCCTGCTGATCAAAGTGGCAATAAAACCCTCATCTGCAATTGCTTGACGACAAAGACCAATAAGATTTGTTTTTTCATCTGCCTCTTAGATGACATATAAACATAAATTGGAACTGCAAGAGTCTTTATACTTTCCTATTAAAGTGACTTTACTAGACCAATCAGACTAAGAGAAGGAGAATATGAAATAGATGAAAAATGTGAATACTCCCACAGGGAAATTTGAGCCCTGGGAGCTGGGGGAGGGCACACCTCCTCCAAAGCTGATCAGTTAAGTGAGGTATTTTTGACAGGTTACTGTGAGCACAGCATATTAGAACTCCAATGAGGAAATAACATTTCTAAGCTGTCAGGTAATAAAATAACCACCCTCTCTACATTCCATCCATGCTAAATATGCATTGCTTGTTTGACCAGCTTGTACAAAAAAATTTGATTGTTGTTCTTTTGTGACCAAAATTGTTGTCCTTTTGTGGGAACAGATCTCTTCTTTCTCTGCTTCTTACCTAATTTACTCTTACTAAAGTCATGCTAAACTACCTCATAGGTATGTGGTGTGGATGAGCTAAGTAATAAATGTCAAGTGCTTAAAAACATAAATCTCTATATAAATGCTGTCTTTGTTTTCTAGTTGAAGATATGCATGTCAAATGAACTCTCTGGGCATTTCATTGTACTATCCATGTTGATCGATTGGCTTTACGTTTAATATGCAAATATCTTAATGCCAAATGAAATCCTGGCCATGCAGCATGGATTGAGAGCATCAAACCCAAGTGTAGCTTCTAAGGAAAGAAAAAGCACCTGGAGGCAAAATGTTTTCTTAAGCAGATGTTAAAGCGGGTATCCTCAAAGCTGTGTCTGTTGGGGGTCAAGGCTGGTTTTAAAGAGTGTATAAATTTGCATTATAACAGTTAAAATGCCAAAAATTGGCTGTGGTTTATATTTGAAATCAATTAGAGTGGGTTTAAGGTTATGCCTATGACCATCTAACCCAGTGATGGCGAACCTATGACACCATGTCAGAGGTGACACGCGAACTCATTTTTTTGGTTGATTTTTCTTTGTTAAATGGCATTTAAATATATAAAATAAATATCAAAAATATAAGTCTTTGTTTTACTATGGTTGCAAATATCAAAAAATTTCTATATGTGACACAGCACCAGAGTTAAGTTAGGGTTTTTCAAAATGCTGACACGCCGAGCTCAAAAGGTTCACCATCACTGATCTAACCCTTAATTCCTTCACATGTTGAGTAAAAGATAGAGGGAAGTGTCATATCTATTTCATATCTATTTCAAGAGAGGTATCTGCCTTGATTTTGCCTTGATTTGTGTCTTCCTATAATGATGTTGATGTTGTGTATGTGTGTTTTTAAGATATAGCCCACAGAGAAAGGAATTAATGTCTAATAGTTCTTGTAATGGCATATGAAGGCTCTATAACAACTAGCTAAAAAATAATTTTACTGCTTGCTCTACTTCTCTGTCATTTTCACCTATATGATTAATTACTCCTTAGTCGCTCTCCTGAACTGCATTTTTATTTGCTGATTTCAAATACCTCAACTTAATTAGCAATTTATTCTGAACTTTAAAATTCACATTCCATGATCTTCAAATTATATGAGTGAAGGGAAAAGGATCTAATTTTACCTGCCCCTTCACCTTCAGCTAGCATTAACAGGTTACAGTCAAACTATTGTCATGTGTCAAACTTTCACCTCAACTGTGGTTGTTTGAAGTCTAGGCTCAAGTTCCCTCATTCCATAGGTGGTCAGTAGGATCAGCAAAGGCTGACTTAACTTCAGAAAGTTTGAGTAATGTACAATGTAGTACATTTGGCTGCTAAATTTATGCAAAAAATTGAAATTGTTATACACAATATTGAATCCCCTCTTCTATTCTTGCTATTTTGAGAACTCTCAGCACATTGAATTGTTACTCCTCAAATGACACTCCTCAGCACATCTACTTGAATTGTTACTCCTCAAATGATTAAAAGTTCTGACTGTAGGACCACAAATGATGAGCAAAAAGTTTCCTTACGATGGCCAACTTGGTGACCATCTGTTCTACTTTGAAATCAGTATCTTACTGTATATGCTCATATTTCTTGAAATTGTCTTCAGATGGTGGAGTGCTAATCAGTGTACATAATAGCATTAGTGCTAATGATTTTGGTACTAAGAATCCAAAGAGTTGCCATGATGGATCAACTCCATGTCCCATCAGTTTTCTACTCTGGTAGTATATAGTTTCCAAGAAGCTCAGAATGGGAGGATGTGATTAGCCTCCCTAATTATTAGTGCCAAGAAAATTATTAATGTTGCATGTGTGTAAGACAGGTAGTAGGGGTGTTTTTCTATCTTGTCAAAATATGATCTCTTTGGTTGAGCTTGATAATAATGGGATAAAGGGAGGTCACCTTGCAAGGTAGAAAATCCAGAGCAACTCTTTTTCTATCCAGAACTGTCTGATCATCACGGAGACACCTGCAGAGAAGAGACAACCCCTGCCCTCTACATGTCCACAGTGGGTTTAGCAGCATTAGTAACCAGCTTAAGATTTCCCTCCTTTCTTCTTCTGCATTAATTCTGCTTGTCCCTTGTTAGATTTACTTTGTGGCTTCCATGATGATTTGGCTCTGAGGACCATATGTTCAGAACTTTAAAGTGGCTTGTCCTCTTTATCCACCACTCTTTTTACTTAACTGGAGCATGCTGGTATTAAACTGATTAGTAGCAGAAAATACAGTCCATGGATGGATAATATTTTCCATGTTGGATACAGCTTTTCTAAAAAGCCAACCTACTTTTGACTAGATATGTTTTTTAAAGCCTTTGTCTTCATTTTCCTCTTTTTACAACTTAATTTAAGGCCAATTACAAGCTCATCTCCTACCTCTTTTATAGGAGCTACCAATTCTCAGTGTCCTTTAGGTGTAGAGAGTTTAATTGTGATGAAAGTTAATCAAGTACCTTTTGCAAGCTGCCCATGGGGGTATGTAATAAAGTGAGTCTTCCACCTGGGTGATTGCATCAGCCCTTGGCTTCTTTGATAGTGTTGAGGTCTAAATAAATTAAATACTTGAGGTTTTTCAATTACTCGCTGGTTCAGAAACTACCCATATTTTCAGATTAATGGTGGGCCTCTGTCTGGGAGGACTTGAACTCAGTCCTTATATATTTTTGTATAAGAACTCATGTCATGGTTCCTATCTGGCCTTATCTTTATAGATATTGAATGCAAGACAGACTACAGCTCCTACTTTTAGGAAGTGTCTGATATTATCTGGCTTATTGATGGGATTTGCAGAGAACAAACCATTTTCCTTTGCAAATATCTTTGTCAGTCAAAGTTTTTCTGAAAATAGAGGTCGGTACCCCTGAAAGGGAAAAAACAAAACCAAAACCAAAATCAATTTATCACTTCGTGCAAATTCTGGTAATCCAGTTGTTAACAAATACTGTAAAGGGGTTGTATGTGTTATGTTTATCATGTATGAATAAATTAATTCAGTAATTATGAATGGAATATGAAATTCCAGACAAAGGATATGGTATAGGGGAAACAATATAGGATATTTTTTTAAAACGCTGGATCTGGAATATGGTTCTGTCATTTATTTGCTCTATGATCTTGGGCAAGTTTTATATGTTTATTGAGCTTTTGTTTTTCAATGTTTAAAGTGGGCTGATGATACGTTTCTTATAGAGTTGTAAAAATTAAACAAATTAACTGTATGCATTTCTTATTCTCCCCTTTTCTATGATCCAGCTAGCTAATAATCTGTCAATGTGAAAAAGAACCATTCAGTGTGAGAACTGGAGGGATCTTTAAGACTACCTTGCCCATCTCTCTCATTTTGATCATTCTCACTTTTAAAACTACATGATGAGATAGAACTTTACCTGGGAAAGCGTTGCTGCTAGTAGAGCTTCCCAGCAAAGCAGAGCCCAGAATGTTCCAGCTACTGACATTGTGAATTCCCAAGCAGTCCCTCTGTCAGGTCCCAGTCTCGTTTCCTCTGCACTCCCTGACCTCCACTCCAGGCTCAGCAGCTCTGCCAGTTCCCGCTCCCCGAGGCCTCTTTGCCCTGTTAGCTCAGCCAGCCTGTGGGGCTTTTGCTCAGTACAAGGACCCACACTTAGAGCTAGTGAGGAGAGCGCCAGATCGATTTTGCTCTAACTGGCAGGATATGATTTGAGGCTCCTCAACATATTTCCCACAGGAAGAACAGAATTCAGCATATGTTTTTATCTGATATTTGTACATAGTATCCATGCGTGTATGCGTATAAATATGGATCTATTGCAATATGACCTATTCATTCCTACACTTTTTTCTATTTTTTTCATAAGATGCAGGATGAATAGCACAGCTGTGGGTTATTCCCCTTTGTTCCTTTGTTCCATGATAGTAGCCATTTAACTGTAAAAATGAAGCTGGATTTATGACTGCCAGTCTGTTTGAGTGGTAATAAGTGTCAGACAGACATTGCTGACTCATAAACATTGTGAGCTTGAGCCAAACTCACTACATAAATCAGCATGTGAGCCCCCCACTCCAGCAAGTCAGCTGACTGCAAATAAATGTGAAGACCAAAGAACCCAAATCTCAAAATATATCTGCCCCTTGGCACCCTGAAGAGTTCTTTGTTAGCTGTTTAGAATTTTCTATATGTTTTCTCAGAAGTCTGCCCTATGATTCATGTTCTCCACATCATGGGTGCTAGAGGTGCAGGCGATGTGCTGGTGCACAGCCAGTGGCCTCATCCCTGGGGTGGGTGAGTGAATTCCTGTGGGGTTGGAGCTGGCTTACTCCTGTCCAGTCCTGTTAGGGGCATGATAGGTTGAGGAGTCTCATCTGACTCAGTTCCTGAGCCAATGAGAGCCCTGCCTAGTTTGGACTAGCTATTCAAACAATATTAGGCTGCAATCTCTCTGTACAGCCTTCAATGTGTGTCTAGTTACTGACTGCCCTGCCCAGAACCTGGCTCCTTGGTCCCCACTCCTGAAGCTTGATCCCTAGATAGAAATCATGTTTATTGCACCTCAGTCTTGATATCACATACTATGGACTCCTCCCTGGAAGAGATGTGTGCTACACTCCTGGTTAGCTTCCTGCATCAGCCAGTCTTAGCTCACAACCCTCTTCCTGCTTGTCTTCTCATCTTTGGTGGCTGGAACCTTGATGGTACTGACAAGTTGGGGATAAAAGGAGACCTGTATTTATATGGCCTGCACACATTAAAAAAAAATACTTTCATTGGTTCAGTTATCTGAAGAAGTTAAAGAAATAATCATGAATTTAATTTGAAATTCTATGAATTAGGAAGCATGAAGTTGCAGTAGCAAGAAGGGAGCTGAAATTTAGGAGGATGGGACTTTAGCCATGCTCTGCTGAGAGAGAGATTTGAGCTTTTATCAAGCAAGCTACTTCCCACTCTCTAGGCCCAACTTTCTTGGGTAAGACAGAGGGGTGGGTATGGACTGGATGGTTCCAGTTATTGTATAAAATAAGAAGTCCATGGGATATTAAAGAAAGGGACTATGCATTTTTACTCCTCTGTCATACCTCCTCCTTAAAGATGAATTCCATTTTCAGGCATGTGAATTAAAATGACTCAGAAAAATTAATATGACTGATCTCATAAAGGTAATGTCACTGATGTCACCTGCATCATTGAATGAAGTTCTCAAGTACTTTGTCCAGAATATTGCATGATCATAAACTCCCAAAGATGTCCAGAGGGTTTCTGGCATTGTACTTAGTGCCCTCACCACTTGTCTCCATTTACCTCTCATAGGATCTGGCTCTGACTCATTATTCTTAATTTTCTAGAACATGCAATTGTCCAGTATGTCTCTGGTTTCAGCTTACAGTGAGAAAGCCACATACGTTTATAACCAAATATGACAAATAATTTTAACAAAACAACGGGAGAAAGAGCATTAAATCCAAGATCAACTCAACGTGCAGCTCAAGGGCAGCGGGAAGAAAAGTCTCATTGCAGCCAGAGCGACGGTCACCTATTCTGCTGCGTACGTGCCATCGGAAATGCAGAAATGGAGCCCCATCCATCATTTCCCATAGTCATCCCATTACTGCCTGCCGCAGCCCCAGCAGAGTTCTGATACTGCTCCCCGGCTGGAGTCAGAAACAGCACGTGCCAGCGAGCCTTGAGAAGGAAGGAATCCGCATTCTTCGCCTGGTTTCAGGTACACCAGGGAATGCCCATATGAGACACAGAGAGGCAGGGATGGTCACTTGTCATATCAGAAGCTGCAGTGAGAGCACCTTGGGCTTTCAGGTCTGGCCCCCTCCAATCACCCCCGTTCAAATCAGACTGACTTTTGAGAGATGCTGTCTGCTGTGGTGGAGAATGCCCACTCGTGCCGGGGGTGGGGACACAGGGCACAGTGGAGGTAAGGCTCTGGAGCACAGCGCACAGGAGACGAGAATTGCTCTGGCAATAACACCAGCACCATGTCTTTGTCGCATGAATGCTCTCAGCAGGGAAAAAAAAACCTCTCTTGTGTAATAATGGTTGTTAGGATGGAGAATGTAAATAACAGGAAGAGTTTAAATCGAATATTTGACAACACTGAAATCCTCTGAGCGTGCATTGAATTCTCATTTATTAAAAAAGGAGCTTTATTTAAATGGAAGGCCTGCGAAGGCTTCAAACAAACAAACCCCTTGTATCACTTAGCAGGGGAAATATTTTCTCTGTTCTTCACGGGAGAAATAATAGGTGCCGTCTTCTATGTGGGGAAGAAAAGTTCCTTGGCAGAGGATGTTTAGGTGATTACTTAAGCCAATTTGCTTCTAAAACCGACAAGATTGGCAAATTGCCCATTATCACATTGGCATATCAGATGATAACAATGTTGCCTAGGAATATTAAGGCACTAAATTAGTTTCTACTTCCTGGGCAGGAGCGGGGAGGGGAGGATCTCCAGTTGCAAAAATGCTGTATCTACACAAAAGTTCTATTGTTGGGGGCAGGGGAGAAAAAGAGGGGGACGAGAAAGTAGAATTCAGGCAGAATCAGCTTCAGGAAAGAGAAAAGTATGAGGTTGCAGAAACTTCTGTAGCAATCTTATACTAGTCTAAAGAGGACAAGATGAGCACTGCACTTGACCAGGGTCACCTAAACTGGGGACAGGCCAACAGATTGCACAGCACCTATGGGTTGTCCTCTGAGGTACCACCTGCGTTTGAGGTTTATAAAAAGGCTCAGAGTTCTATGTTCAGTTCTACCAACTCTGAGACTCTGGAACAGGCCTCTCTAGCCTCGCTGTTCCTGCAGGATTGGAATGGGTCCCCTGGTCTGGTCACTTCATTCCAGCCAGGCTGCTCACTATTCCCTGGATGTGTCAAAAAACACACACCATCCAATGGAGGAGCCCCATTTTCTCTGCAAAACAAACTGAGAGGGTTAGCTCACTCTGGTGGAGCCTAACTTTCTGTTCCAAGTGTACACGTTTTTAGAAATGCACAAGCTCTTTTAGGAAAGGAGATGCTGAGATAACCTCTGGTCACTGTTGCTGGGCTGCCTGGGCATGATGAGAGTCGACACCTCTCAGGTGCGCCCCCAAGTGAGGTACCCAGGGACCTCAGCATCACATTTCAGCAACAATGAGGAAACAGCAGGATCTGGGCAAGATGAAAGAGATTGATGGGATGACAAGGGCTCGCTACAGTAAGAATTGCTTCAAGGGCTATTGTGCAATTTCCGGAAGACCTTGCAAACTCAAGTGTCCTAGGAAAAACGTTTCTATTCAGTGGTAAGGCATGGTCTGAATATGGATATGTGAAAAAGCCCACACTGCATGTCCAAATTTCCAGGGGGAGGCTGGAAAGCGAGGGACTAGGATCCAGTCACCAGGTAAAAAAACATATCAAGAGCTGGTCCAGATAATGGGTGAGCTCTCTGGGGTGGGCCTGACTCCTAGGCTGGTGCTTGAGGGAGGACACCAAAAAGGGGGCCCAGTTCGGGTGACTCTGGCACAGGCAGCAGGGGATTAGGTGACTTGCCAGGCCCAGACTGAGTAGGAGCTGAGCAAGACTGAGAGCCGAGATTGGACACAGAGGAGGAGACGATGCAGGGCAGGAAAGCAGAAAACAACATGAAGCACAGACTCTGACGGGAGGCACCAAGAAGCAGCTCCAAGGAGACAAAGTGCCACTCCAAGTGTGGCACCACCTTCCCAAAACACCCACAAAACTCTACCAGAGGGTTGGATGCTGCTGCCATTTTACTTCTGATTTCTCTATGTGTTTCTGAGGAGTTTTGCCCCTGGGACTTAGAGGACCAAGTCCGCAAAAGCTTGCGACAGTGTAAATGGCAGATGTCTGCTCAGGCCCATATTGGCAGGGTGGTCAGCTTCACCAAGATGCTCAGAAGCCAAGATACTAGGATGATGCAGGAACTGCAGGGTCTGCCTCAGTGGGCACAAAGCTGCTGAGAAGCAATGTCCTAGCAAGGACTGCCCTGGGACAGGTGGGTAATGGCCACCTACAGGTGCTAACTTAGAATCTTTGGTCAACTCTGAAGTTATCATACAAAAGATAGGTCTATTTTGTGGGTAATATTCTGTGCTATTGTAGGTCTTATTTCAATGTATTTCAGAGGCTAAAAATACAGTTTAGAAACAGTTTCATAGATTAGGGAGAAAGATGTGTTTGACTGTAACAAAATTAAAGTTCTAATTAGAAATGCATTTTCTAATTACATAACTGGCATTTGAATGTATACACCCAAAGGAATGTAACTGCTTATTGTGCTGAGGGGCCAACAGAGCTGTGCTAGGGTAATGTGAAGCTCTCAAACACACAAATGAAGGCTTTCTAGTTGATCGAAGACCAATGTGTTCTGCTGTTTGCAAAAAAATAACTTGTCATGTTAGTTTTCTCTGGTACTTTGTGAAATATTCCAAGCCAGTTCAAGCCATCAATAAGAGTCAGCAATATCCTAAGTATCTTAAGGCTTTAATCATTGTTGGAATGTCTGGAACAATGAGTTAGTTCTTTGCACATTTGCAGAAAGCTACCCATCATCCATGTACTCTTTCAGTGAGGAAAGTCTGTTAAATATAGTAACTTTGGCAAAAGAGAATTAGATAGACCTCATTAATCCTCTAAAAGTAGCTAATGTGATTTCTATGAGAGGCTGAAGGCACAGAAGTGGTTACCCCTCTCTATTTGTTGCTGGAGTGATTGTCGTCTTGGAAACATGAAGGCCATCAGACATGGAATACAGAGGGTAGATGGTGAAAAGTAATTAACAAAACCAAGGCTAACACATGCCCACTGAATTTGGCCAGAGTCTCTTAAAAATGAAGGAGAGAAAGGGAGGCTTTTGGCAGGCTCCAGCATCCTTCTCCACAACATGGTCTTTGTGACAACCGCACTCCCATCCAGCTGCAGAGGTCTTAGCGCGCACCACTACACAGCTGAGTACAAGAGGCAAAGAAAGGAGACCTTGCCAAGTCAGGACCTGAGAGTGCTTTATGCACCCCAAAGAGAAACCCAGAACAATGCACATGGCTCCGACATGTTTGTAATCACTAACCAACAATTACAGGGTTTAACCTACAGTAAATATACCAGGTATATTTCCAACAAAAAGGAGAGAGAAACCGCCCTCCACAGATCCTACATCAGCTATAGCCTTCTCCCCCTTGCTTATGTGCACGTTGTATGTGGAATCTTATTCTAGGATACAGCAGTTCTGTGCACACTGTATATATAGTGATGGTCCTGAAAGTGTGGCAGGTGAACTACTCAGCTCACAGTGGCTTTAAACCAATGGGCTACCATGGGCTTGCACGAGCATCTTTTCTGTAGCCCTTCCCCACATTTATAAAGAATTCTCTATCAACTCCTCCATCTCCTGAGTTGACCAAACAGAGGTGAATGCAGATGTTTCCTTTATATTCTCTTTTATGTAATTTTTTTAATTTAAAAAATATAAATTTTATAAGGGTTACCTTTAAGTTTTTCTAAGAATATAACCAAAGCCATGTTTTCTTAATTTTTGATCTAAAAATTTGAGCAGTATTTAATCCCCCTAATATGAATTTTAGAAATCAGCCTGCTTTAGAACAAAGTTGTTTCATCCTCTTAACCTTCTCCAAGAAAAATCCTATTGTGAACGTTGCTTAATTGTATTCTGAGATCTGATGTAGAGAAAGGTAAGTTAGTCTGATTTTTTTAATTGACAGTATTTTCAACACACAGTTGTTCTTTATGTAACAAAAGTTGAGAGGTGGGCAGTCCAAAGCTGGGACAGCTGTTCATGGATGTTAAGATCCGGATTCTGACTGCCATTCTCTTGCTTTCTTAGTTAGGTTTCTAGACTGATTCTTGATTTAGGGATGTATAGGTCAATAAGGCACATTTCTGGCTCTCAAGCTGCTCAAAAGGGACAAAGGATAAAGGAGGCCACTAGTTCTTAGACACTGCCCCTCATCTTGAACCTGAGCTGGCTTTAATTACTAGAATATGCCAGTCACAATACAAGGCTCATTTGGGGTCCAGGTCTCCCAGTTCCTTTCTCTCACAGAGCTCTGGGCCACCCGTGAGAGTCGGATTGCTCTTGTGGGAAGGACCCTGCAAACATGAGCACTCTGGACTTCGAAAACTGAGGGATATAATTCCACGCAAATAAAGCTTTCTACCACATCTCATCCTCTTGTGGGGGCCACTGAAAATTCTTGTTCCAATAGTACCCCAAGAACCCCACTCCCACTGGCAAAGGAAAAGGATGATCCATGCAATTTTCTGATGAAAACAAAAAACAAAACAAAACATAGGGATACAAAGATGCCCAGAAGAGTCCAACCTTCCCATCATCCCCCTGAAGCTCAGACATGGGAGTGAAACTGCCTGGACTTGCCAGCCCAGCCCGCTGCCATGGAATACCACCAAGTGCCGCCATGGATACCACACAGAACAAAGGGTTTGCTCAGCAAGCCCCGTCTGAATTTCTGACCCATTATGTTGTGAGATAAAACAAAATGATCATTTTAAGCCACATAGCATTGGAATAATTTGCTTCACAGAAACATGTTATCAAGAGAGATGGCTATATATACAGACAATTATAAAATAACATGAAAATGCAGTGCTAGGTACCTACTAGAATAAATAGTAAATTAAACAACAACAATAGGCACCTCTTTCTAACCAACTAACAAAAAATTTAAAAATCTAAATTTATGTATACTCCTTTTCAATTTCACTTACTTATGGAATTTCTAGTCGGGATTCTTTCAGTGGCAGAGATATCAATAATAATTAAAGTGTAATATTCTAATTAGACCGGATGTCCTTCCAGGCAACCTTCCGGACAAAGCCAGGGCTGCAAAAGAAGCCCGGGTCCCAGGTGCCATAGGGAAGCCTGTGCCAGCAGCCGGGGGAAGGAAGGCCTACTCTTGCACGAATTTTGTGCATCAGGCCTCTAGTAATTCAAATAAACATAATCAAAAAGAGAGTCTTGAGCATCAGGATTGAGAAAGAAGAAATTCTAAGGTAGAAGCCAGGTCTGGGCTTAGAGGGGGGGCACTCAAGGCCTCCCCAGCTTTCTTCGTCAATATCCCTCTCTGTTTGTTGCACACTGTAGACAGGGTGTCTTCATGGGGACAGCAAGGCAGGAAGGAAAGCCGGCTGTTGACAGCCCCAGCAGAGCTTCTCCATATACCAGTATAAAATTTATCTTTATTGTTGAAAGTATTACAGATGTCTCCCCGCCCCCTCCACACACACACACACACACACACACACACACACACACACACACACTTTATATTTTTATAAACTGTTCAGGGAAGGACTGGCCAGGCCTGGCTATACTGGCTCCTGTGGTCTGAGGGTCAGGAGGCGAGATCTGTGCACATAATGGAGACAGTGTGAAACAGTGCTTAGGGATTGTCACTAATGTCAAAGAGTTGCAGTACCAAAACTAACAAATTCAGAATTTCCCTGGGGAAAAAATTGAATATAAACAAAATTCTATGTCTTGTAGTGCATCTTACTTTGAAAATGCAGGTTATCAAGGTATATTAATATTATTATTAAGCTCTTACTAAGTGCAAAGCATACTGTGGACTCTAAGTGACATTAAAACAAAGGGTTAGACTTTAAGAGTCTTCTATCTAGTTTTATCATGAGACATAAAAGTTTAACAGTCATAAAAGATATAACTATGAAAAAATAGCCTATTTTAAACCAATTTCTGAATAATGTTAAAAATGTAGTTTTATGAAGGGTTCAAAATGTAATTACCTTGAATAATCTGTGAAAAAATGCTGGAGAGGTAATATCATTCATATTTGAACATGGGAAAAACTGATATTATTGATCAAATACTCAGTAATGAGAAAAAACATTGATACCTTTTTTAAAATATTACTATTTTAATTACCTTAGTAAATTTAATTTTAAAACACTTATTATTTTGAGAATAATTCTGTTCCATATACCCAGTAAAAGATTGGAGATGAGCGAAAGCTCTGTGGCTGGAATATGCATGAACACGGTTAACTATCAAGTGCGATATGAAGGTACTTTACAGAAATATTAATATTCCTTCATAGGCCATCCACTTTTCTTTGGGTTTGAGGGAAGAGAGATAGGTTCATCTGAAAACTCTTAGAGGTATTGAACAACACTTAAAGTGCAAGCTTTTTATTAGGATATAACAATCTGGCCCTTGGTTTCTTTTCACTCTTTTACTGGCTTTCAATGACCTCTGTTATTCTGTGTCTTGGGTTCGTCATCATAGTCATGATTGTTTTTCTCTGGTGATGTATCTGATTATTGTTTTTGTTCCATTGGTTAATCTTAAGTTTAGTTGTTTGCATCTCTGCATTTTTTACATTTTATTTGCAGTTGAGTGGAGGTTTGAAGACTCATCCTCAGATTGTTCCTTTGAGTTTTTTTCTCCAATATTGATTCTGTCTTCTGGGACTTCTGATGCAGATTGCAGTTCTATGATTGCATTTCAATTGTCTATATTTTTTTCTTATTTTCTCCAATAACTTTTTAAAATCTCTTCCTGGTTTCCAACTACCTATTTTTCTATCTCAATTTGTTGTCTCAACAACTAATCTTTCAACTTTCCTTCATAGATTGTTTCTATTCTTGTGTATTTTTGAGAATCTAAGCAATAAGAAGCAACAGATTTCAAAATATATTTTTGTTTCCTGCACTGGATGATGAAAAATAAGTGTTCACCCTTTTATGTCTCAAGATATGTCCTTGGGTGCAATGGTGTTTTGTTTTGTTTTGTTTTTTCTTTTTATTGCTACTCATCCTTAAATGGGGAAAGAGCTATTAGGGACTATTGTTTGCCCTCAAAAAGAATAAAATTTCTTACCTTCCTTGCTTTTACCTATTTGAATTTGCATGTTATATCTCAAGCAGAGGATATATTGAAGTTTAGAAGCCTTAGCCAACATTTTGGTGCCTGGCATGTGTTTGTCTAATGTGTACCCTCTGAACATGCACTTGTTCAATACAATGACCAATAGCCCCATGCAGCTATAGATTAAATAAAATTAAATAAATTAAAAATGTATTCCTATTTGGACTAGCTACATTTCAAGTGTTTAATAGCCACTACAGACATAACATATTTTCATCATTGCAGAAAGTTCTGTTTGACAGTGTTGTTTATAGTGAAATTCATATGTATATACTCTACAGTTATCTGCCCATGGAAAGTTACATTTATTTCTGTAAAATTAAAACATTCTATAATTTTTTGCAAAATACAGAAATGAAAAACTGCAGTTTCAAAGGTGTATCTCTTCCATTGTCCTTCTTATCTCCACCAATTTTTTGTACATTCTTAGTGTTTCAAGGTGCAAGGCTTTCTCATTTATTTATTTTCCATCTTGGCCATTACTAGGAATTTGATTTCTGGGAAGGATGTGCTCAGAAACAGGGACTGATTCCCAGGAAGAGAGACGAGCTGAGGAATGCGGGTAAGGCTAAGGGAAGATGAAAGAGTGAAAAGGCCCTGGACTCCACAGGAACATACAGGAGTGGCCTTTGCCCTCCTGGTTGCCAAGGCTCCCTGTCTCTTAGAAAGAGACACACATTAAGGGTAATGAGTGTACATGGCCAAGTGACTGTACCTTAAATCCTCTTCTGTATTTTGCTCAATATAAGAGCATTCACCAATTTTACTATCTCGAGAGAGACTGTAAATTGACGTTTTAAAGATTGTTGCAGTAGAAAGGATGGGAAGGGTAAAAACAAGTGTTGGAATCAAGAAATTGCCAATTGCCTCTCTGCATTTGGCATTTATAGTTTATTAGACACAGCAACCATTCAACAAATATGTGTTGAAAGTTGAAATAAATATAAAACTCTCCCCCCCCCACCCCCAGTAAAATATAACAATGCCTGAAGCATGCTTTATAAAACAGTCTACCCAGTTCCTAGGCATATATCTGATACGTAGTAGATGCTTAATTGTTTGTTGAATGGATATATACATTAATATTACTTTTTTTTTTTAAACGAGATTGTCTTCATCTGTGTCCAATTAGGCTTGGTTCTCCAAGGCCAGCTCCCTGCCTGGGACTTGTGCCTTTGCTTTTCTTGTCATTTACTACTTGCACCGCCCCCCCCCCCCCGCCCCCGCCTCCTTCTTTGTTTCCGGTTCTCTGTGTTCCCAACAAGACCCAGTCCTATCTGGCATGATACCCAATTGAAAGCTCAGAAAATACACAGCACTAACCATACTCTTCGAGTAAGGAGAAGTAGAATTTTAGAATCATCTCTTCTTCCATGAATGTTTTCACTTGCTTTCAATTAAACTTCTTCTTTCTACTGCATTTATTCCAGAAAATTCTCTGAAATCTTAATCCAACAGATAGGGAGAAAGCCAGTTTAGAATAGACTAAAATTTCCATAAAGGCAGCAACAGTGTCAGTCATTGCTCTTTGCCTAGGACCTATGTCAGTGATGGCAAACCTATGACACGCGTGTCAGAGGTGACACATGAACTCATTTGTTTGGTTGATTTTTCTTTTTTAAATGGCATTTAAATATATAAAATAAATATCAAAAATATAAATCTTTGTTTTACTATGGTTGCAAATATCAAAAAATTTCTATATGTGACACGGCACCAGAGTTAAGTTAGGGTTTTTCAAAATGCTGACACGCTAAGCTCAAAAGGTACGCCATCACTGACCTATGTAGACTTTTTCAGCCTACCGAAAATACATACCTTGATGCTTTTCTACCTAAGTGACCAAATCCAATGTAAGGATTTCAGGATCAACAGAATTTATTTTGCTGACAGAGTCTTGAAGTAAATTTAATACAACCTTCTCATTTTGTAGATAAAGATACTGAGAAGCAGAGAGGAAGCAAGTTTTTTATCATAATAAGAGTGCCGTCCTCGGAATTGAATTAACCTGGATTCCATCACTTATTAGGGAAGTGACATTTGGCAGTGGAGTCAATGATTCACTCTCAAGTTTCTTATCTTTAAAAGGAGATTCATGATATTTTTTTTTACAGGGATCTTATGGGATAATGAATGACCTAGTCATCATTCAACAAAGAATAACAATTATAACTGCAGGTTTTATTTTTCAAGGACACAGAGAGAGTTATTATCAATGTGGATCTTCTTTTTCCCAGTCCCATGCCCATTCAATTCTACTTGATATCATCTAAACCATGTGTTATGGGAGTCCTAATCTAGAAGTTTGTGGATTATTTGAGGATTGGTGAGGAGGTCAGAACTGGAGAGGAAGTGGAGTTAATTAGTTAGTCAATTGGTCTACCCAAATTCATTGGCCTGCTAAGACTTTCTCCTGCGAAGGCTGGGCTGTTTCCTGATTCTGAGATAGAGGGCCTGATTTTTCTATAAGCGTTAGGGCAGTTTTCCTTTCTGTTTTGTTTCAGTAGTAAAAACTGATGTCACCACCTCTTATCAGTTGGAAGGAGCATGTAGAACAGAGGTTGATATTGGTGACACGAAAGAAGGCACACAGACTTGCACATGAAGGATCTGCTAGGGAGACCCCAGACTCAGAGAGGTGGAGACAAATCCTCCCATTATAGCTTTTCTCTTAATTTCAACCCCTATATCAGAGGCCAGGAAACTTTTTTTCTATAAAGGGCTAGATAGTAAATTAATGCAAGGCTCATTCGGTCTCTTGGCAACTCCTTAGTTCTGCTGTTACAGCACAAAAACAGCCACATTCAATACATAAGTGAGTGTGGCTGTGCTCAATAAAACTTTACTTATGAGGAAGTGAATTTCATATCATTTTCACATATCATGATACATTATATTTTTCAACCTTTAAAAATGTAAAAACCTTGTAGGTTGTACAAAAAAGTTGGTGAGCCAGGTTTGGGCTTTAGACCATAATTTTCTGGCTTCCTCCCTTAAATCATTGACCAGAGTAGGACTTTTGAGACAATTCAGACACTTTAGGAGCCTCAGGCAAAATATGCAAAGGTTCCATATCCATGAGTTTAATGAACCATGAATCAAAAATATTAGAAAACAATGCTGCGTCGTTGCTGACGGTTAGTATGTGAATGGGTCTATGATGGTTGCGTCTTTGCTGAACATGTACAAATTTTTTACTGGTAATTATTCCCAAAACAATATAGTATAACAATTATTTACATAGTACTTATCTTTTTTTTTGGTTTTATGAGTAAACAAGAGATGATTTTAAAGTACATAGAAGCATGTGCATAGGTTATATGCAAAACCTATGCCATTTTGTATGTGAGACTTGAGCATTTGTGGATTTTGGTAGTCATGGGGGTCCTGGAACCAATATTTGTTTACAGCCCTGCTGCCTTCTGCCCTGTTTCTTTTCCATCCTCCTCTCTTCTCAGGCTTTCCTCCTTTACTCTGGGTTTTGGGAGGATTCACACAGGCTCTATGGCTACTGGGATCCTTCATAGCAATGCACCCACAAATCTGCTTTTCCTGCCCCCAGTGCACCCTGATTTCCCCCAGTGCAAGGGGTAGGGGATGGGGTGGTGGTCACTGAGAATTAGTAGGAAATCCATCCATTTTGAATAATTCACACTCACAGATTTAAGACTTCCTCTTCACCTGGGAAATATCTTCTCCTTTAAAAGGCAAATTGTTTTTGAATTCGTATTCTGAGTTGAAAGTATGAAGGGTGATGTCACGTTCGCCTTGCCTACTCTTCGCCCTTCTGCAGTCTCTGAGGTTTCCTCATCAAGCAGGTCCAAACAAAAGGGGTCCTTCACTGACATCCTGTTTCAGAAAAGTGACCAACCCTGTCGCTGGCGTCTTCAGTTCCTGCTCCAATGTTCTTTCTGAAAGGCCCAGAGGTTGCCTCTCTCGCCTGTTTGCACAGCCAGCCTGGCAGGGCTTGTCCTGTGTGCGTTTCTGCACTTTCTGAGGGGCTCCTGAGACAGAGCCAGAGCCCGTCCACCACCCCAGCTGTAAAGACCCATGGCTTTGGCAGCATTAAGGCAAGCCAGGATTTGAGGGACATTTCCTTCCTGTACCTGGGTCCAGGCCACTCCAGAGGACAGGGATACATATACCTTTTGTTGGCTGCTGTGACTAGAAACATCAACTGGCAATTAAGCCTGGCAGGGGCAGGAAGTGGCAGCCCTCAAAGCTAATCCTGCTTTAAGACCCCAAAGCATGGAAAACAATAAAATATTATGAGCTTGTGCTCCAGTTCCAGCTTTACTACTAAAGCAAGTGCAGCAGTCACTTAACCTCTCTCGTCCTGGACAGTCTATAAAATGAGGAACCAGCTTAGATCAGCTCCCCTATGTACTGCAGGGGAGCAGGGGTGGAGGAACTACCTGAAATGTGGAGTCCACTGAGGATCATGTTCTACGTAAAATGCCGTCCTCCTTCCCCACACCAACCCAAATGTATCAGAATTGGGGTGGGGCAGAGGGTGGGTGGATGGGGTGGTGGTAACTAAGAATTAGCAGGAAATCCAACCATTTTGAATAATTCACACTGACAGATTTAAGACTTCCTCTTCACTTGGGAAATATCTTTGCCTGGCATTCTGAACCAGGGGAGAACTGCTGGGCTAAATTCTCCCTAAAGACCCCTTGGACTCTGACATTCTATGATTCTGCCTTTCCTTAATCGTCTGCCATGGAGTAATGGAGCACTTCGTTTGAAACAATGCAATACTGCAAACTTGGCTTACATTGATTTTTTTTTTTAATAAATTAGTTTGTAGGCAGTTGGTTTCCTGCAGCCTCTACCCTTGAGATGATCTTGTGAGAGTTGGCACTGCTCTGGGTTGAATTAGATGCAGGTGCCTCTTGTAAATGGGAATGTGTGGGTATCAACAGAGGCATCTCAGGTTGAAGTTACACACAATGAAAGTAGCACCCTAATCTGGACAGGCCCGCTGTTGGCCCAGGAAAGCCTGGCCTCTGGCAGCAGCAGGGTGTCTGCTTTGCTAGTGTTTAGATCCTTTTGCTCCTCTACCTCATGCTCTCACTTGAGAGACATTCTTTTTCTTGATTTTTCTAAAAAGGTTAAGATGCTCTTCAACAATATGTGCTCCCAAAGACTGTTGTAGCTTCTGTTTTGTACTGTGTGTCACAGTGTACTGTAGAACTGTCTTCTGCACCAGAGTGTAAGCTCCATGTGATCAGGGACCTTGTCCATCATGTTCAACACTCTTCCCAGCATGGTGCCTGGCACCTCATGGCAGGCCAATAAAAACTTGCTGAATATAGATGCTATCTTGTTTAAAGATTCTTTGCCTGTGAAGACTTGCCCCAAACAACTGTTTGTTCTCTAAAGGAGAGCAGCCTGGAGATCTTAATAATTCCCTTGCTCGATAAGTTCTTCATCAGCCAAAATCCACAGACAGTCCTGGTATTCCAAGCCCTCATGGTAGCTCAGGCTTATTTCCTAAGATGAGGGGGAGTGTTTCCCTCTGAGTGGTTCCCTTCATCTTCTCTTCTCTTTTATCTTTCATTCCTCCCCTAATTCTCCATCCTCCAGGTCCATTGTGACTCCTAGCATCACAGGCTCTGCAATGATGTCTAACTTCTCCAAACGTGTAACTATTTGCCATGGGCACCGAGGTCACTGCCCATGGGTGTTTGAAAACCTGATATGATTCTAAGACAGTGAGTGACTGAAGGGATGGTGCCTTCAAGGCTGAGCAAAAATGGAATGACTTTGAAATAGGCAAGAAATGGATGAATTGAGTCTTACCCAGAGTGTGTCTGAATCCCCTCTCCCAAACCAAAAATGTTGAAATACCCAAGAGATGAAAAGAGGTAAAGAAGAGAACAGCTAGATTGGAGGTTAGAGAATTGAGTTTGGGTTTTGATTTTTTCCTACTCATTCTTTTGTTTTTACTTTATTTTTTATTGAGTTTATTGGGGTGACATTGGTTAATAAAATTATGTAGGTTTCAGATACACACTTCTACAATACATCATCTGTATATTGTATTGTGTGTTTACCACCTCAAAGTCAAGTGTCCCATTCTTCTTTCTTTCTTTTCCCTCTCTAAACAATAAGCCCTGAGGGAATCATTTCCAAGGTCAGGGGTAGGCAAGAGGAAAGGTGACTGGTGGTTATGGCTGACATGAGATTGCCCACTTCTGAGGTTTTCTGTCCTTGGACTCCTTCAGTCCTATTCTCTGTAGCCTCAGCAGCTCAGGCTTACGTGTGCTGCCCCTAAGCACTCAGGGTTGTCATGGCCACAGGGCTAGGAAATTTCATGCATGAGGAATGAAAGATACAGCCATCAGAGCTCTTAGGAAATACTACACCCATCAGAGGGAAATCAACAAAATAAGGAAAAGAGCATTTTCAAAACAAGTTGACTTGTATTTATTGATATTTATCCAAGTTCACAGTGCTCTTAGCAGGTTGCAAATTAATACTTCAGGCCAGATTCTGAATAAGCCACAGGGGGCCAACAAGAGCCTTCATGCCTGGAAACTAAGGAAGCTAATGGATCAGCTGTCACTTCCTCTGTTTGGCTGGCAGTTAGAGCTCCTGTCAAGCCATTTCTCCACATTATCAAAGTCATGGAGTATTTTACATCTTTCAATAACACTCACCATTTGGCAGGCTAAAGCATGCCCCTTTCCTGCCAATTTGCAAGATCATGTCTTTGCTGGTAACCCAACACAGTCCTGGTTTGTTATCATTCCCAGTCCAGCAGGAAAATGGGGGAGAAACAGACAAACCTTTAAATGTTGATGAGAAAAAGAAAAATTGCAGATTTGAGGAACTGAAAAACACTTCCCAGCAGGTGCTGGATGGAGAGGGGACATAGGGAATGCTCTGATCCTCCCTCTCCAGGGGTGGGCAGTAACAAAGTACGTTATCTGGAAATAACTTGCAAACAATAAAAGTGGAATAACAGCCAGTCAACTCATTATTATCCATGCACCAGTAATTCTAAACAACACCAGTGAGGAAATATTCCTCCCACTGGGGTGGCCTGCTCCTGCAGTCCCCTTGAGGTACAGTTGCTGGAGAGAGAATTAACCTAATCCATGTCTTGCTGGTCCTTGGGCTAGAGCCGCTCATAGACCCACGCTCTCTTTGCTGCCCCCCAGAGGCCTTTTCTCTCCATTATGCAGCCTGGCCCCAGGGTGAGAAAACATAGGGTGAACCCAGTTACTGGGCAAAATTGGATCAAGCTAAACCTCCTGGAAAAAAGCCCAGCTGCCACCTTCAACGTCTGCCTTGTTTACAACCATATTTGGGATTTTTCAGTCTTAAAGCATTTTTTTTTATCCCTGCCTTCATTTACATAAAAATAGATTTTCTTTTCATATTGGGAAATACAACTATATTCATATAAGTTCATTTCCATTTTAAAATCATTGCAAGACTCTTTCGATTTTCCTTTTTGATCGTGTAGTGGGTAGGAATCTCAGTCCTCAAACTCAGGTGTGCAAAGAATATTGTATTTTTTAAAATTAAAAAATCAATTTAATGTAGGCTCACAACTTTCATGCCACCAAGCAGGCAGGAAGCTCAAGCTCAGCTATTTAGGGGCTCTCTGATTTTATGGTTTTCCACCCATAGCCTTTTCTTTGCAGTTGAGCCTGTCCTGCTGGGAAGCCCCATGCCACCTGCCGCATGGTCCCTCTTGCTTCACATTCAGGTCCTTGGCCTCTCAGGGGAATTTCCCGTTTCCCTAGATGACATTGCTTCCCTGGTGCTATTCAGGGGGCATTTTGTTGTTGAAATCCTGGCATTTTGTATTTATTATTGCATGGGTTCTTTTCCCTTTCAAAATGAATTCTTTCTCTCCTGGGCTTTTAGGATCAGAAACATGTTATTTAAGACCTCAACTGGAAAAGAAATTAATCTAAGGAAATGCATCCACAAGCCAGGAGAAAGGCAAGTGTAGGAGTAACTTGACCAACACCCAAGGCAAGAGCAATTTTACATTTGATTTATCCATATAAGGACAATGGATTCATTATCCTGGGTGTCATATCTCTCTGAGTTATTTCCCAATCTGATCTCCCACTGCCCACATCACCTGCTTGCCACAGAAAAGTTAAAGTCATTTGTTTATACCGAATCTTTGCCTTCGCTCACTCTCTCCATATGTCAAACATTGGTCAATTGCCAAGTCTATCCCCACCTTCTTTGCCCAAGACCAAGAGAAGGAATAGCGAAAATGAGAAGGGCAGGGCACACAGAGCTAGTAAAGAACAAAGAGGGGTGAGGTGATAAGGTCCAGTAGAGAACTAAGGTCAGGTCCTGGTGACTTTTCCATCCAGACCAAATCCCCTAAGGTGTGGATCAAGAAGTAAAGAAAATTACTAGAATCTCTTCTATTCCTTGGCTTCTTTACAGTTTCGACCACACTTTCACATAAATAACCTCTTTTATTCCTCACCACAGTCCAGTGAGGCAGGCATTTTACACAGAAAGAAATTGGACTCTAACAGAAAGTGACCAGACCTGGTTGATTCATTAGATTAAAAACAAGGTGGGACTCAAATAGCCAAGTCCCCTCTCATACATTCTAGGGGTTGGAGCCTAAGCTAGTGGGAAAAAGCAGGTTTGGGAACCAGTATGACCTTTGCCTAAGTCCTAACTCCAGCACATGCTAGCTCTATGACTTTGATGGAATTCCTCTGTTGGAAATTGTCTCCATTTCTCATGAATATTCTTATAAAGATTAAATGAATTAATATAGATATATCTCCCAGCACAATGTTTGGCACTTTAAAGGGGCTCAATATCTAAGAATAAAAAGCCCAAAGTTGTGGCAGGATATATGACCATATATATGATTAAAAATGAACAAATAATTATCCATACTCTATTTCTTACATATTATAACTAATTTAGGAAACTTTAGCCTTTGGACGATAAACATAAAATGCTGATCTAGCACCAAGTCACAGCCTGGAGCTGACACAGCAAGTTAGTATAACTGCACTCCCTAAAATGAGTGCCCTCCAAGCCTCTGCTGCTTTGCGTACATGGGTGCAGGGTTCAAAATCTAAGTGAAGTCATTGAGCTACTTCCAGTGTTCGCATAAGCTGCTTTCCAGAAATTGGAATGGAACAGTTGTATCATTCATGTTTTGTCTACTCCCCATTTTGGAATCCAGTACCTATGTTCTCTTTTGACCTCCAGTCCTAGATTGAATGTTGCTTCGACCTTGATTAGGTGAGTAACATATTGCTGGAAAGATGGGGGAAAAGTAACTGAGAAATATTCTGAATCTCACTGTGGCCAATTCAGGGCTGGCATAAGGATATCCCTTGATGTGGAGTGTGGTGTCTCTTTCCCACACCTGATGTTCCCTTCCATGCAGGAAAGCTTAGGGAGTATAATGTTCCTGGATTCTTCCTGCTCCTTCACATCTCTGCTTCTGGAGACGTAGAGTGACTGATCTGATTTGAAACTTTGGGAAGAATCAGTTACCTTGCTCGCTCATCTCCTCCTGCATTCCGTCTGCTATTGCCTTTCAGGGATGGTCTCTGCTCTCCCAAGGAAGTAGGTGTGGCTACCCTGGCCCAGCATGGCATTGCCAGATATGTAAGTCAGCCTGATTCAAGCTAAAATGTTAGGAAAATTGCCCTGTCCAGTTTGGCTCAGTGGATAAAGTGTCAGCCTAGGGACTGAGGGTCCCAGGTTCGATTCCAGTCAAGGGCATGTACCTTGGTTGCAGGCATATCCACGGTGGGGGGTGTGCAGGAGGCAGCTGATTGGTGTTTCTCTCTCATTGATGTTTCTAACTCTCTATCTCTCTCCCTTCCTCTCTGAAAGAAAATCAATAAAATATATTTTAAAAAAATAAAATGTTAGGAAAATCAAATGCCCACCTATGGAAGTCATATCTTTCCATCTAGACTTTATCAGTAAAAAAGGTGATAATTGGCAGCTATCGCCCTTTGTCTAACTGGCTAATTTGTTCAGAACTAAGACAAAGAAAACATATGTTACTTATTTCCCTTCTTCACAAAGACTTTACCACACTTGGGTGTTCAGGGCCTAACATTAGCCCTGTACCCTAACAGGGTCCATGTCAAGGATCTATAGAAATTTGGGTGCCAAACTCTTAAGTGGAATATAATAATACAGGACTGGGGTAGAAAGAGAGATGTGTATCTATAGGCTTGAATGCCCCAATTATGAGTTCATTTACATCCACTGGACTGATTTATACTGAAAATAACGGTACCAAACTGAAGTAGGACCCTTGTGCCCCTGATAGCTAGTGCATTGTTAAATAGGTCAAAGTTTCGAGTTCAAAGTCCATTATGTTTTGTTATCGCTATAGAAATTAAAACCTCTTTTGATAAGTTATGATCTTGGGAGGCCATCTCACAAAGTCACTTTATTAGTCACAGGGGAAAACCTCATGAAACTGTATAAATGCATCCACACAAATTCAATCCCGCCAGAAGGAATGCAGCTCCAAGTGTGTCCCGTGTATAAGAAACATAGAACTGATTAATGCATTGCATGTATTCAGTGTAATAGCAGCCATACCTGTTTGCAGACATCAGTATTAAGAAGAACATTTATTAATTGAGAGAATACTTATTATTCACCTTTTGTGGAGGTAGGTGCTCTGGTAAAATTTATGAACACAAATAGTATCCCCATTGATGTTCAGCTACTAGGATACAATATGAAAAACATGAAATATTAACTAACTAGAGAAGTGGACATAAAAAGTACCAAAATAGAGGAATATGCAGTAAATGCTAGGAAAGCTCTTTGTGGGCTAGGATGGTTAATGTAGGTTGATGAGGTCAGGTTGATGGGAGTACGATGAAGAAGAGTACAGGTAGGAAACACTACTGGAGCAATGGGCACAGCATAGGCAGAAGTTGTAGGTTGAAAATTAGCAGGACTGACTTGCAGTGGTCAGACCAATCTTAATGGCAATAGTTTGGTTAAGACTGAGTGAGATATCAGGCTAGAAAAATGCACGGGGACCAGCTCATGGAATGGCTTGAAAGGTGAGTTCAAGAATTTGGACTTTATTCTATAGATAATGCAAAGTCCTTGAGGATTGTTTAAAAGGGGAGTAGTATGGTTAAATATACTGATTTTTATATTTTAAGAAAATTAATCTTTATTGTACAGGCTGGGTTGATGAGAAAGAAACTAGAGGAAGAGAAACTATTAAGGGGATTATAGATCAGTTGAAACAACAGGCATTTAGCTAGCTTGGTTGCAAAAAGACTTAAGGGAGATAGAAAAGGTACTAATCAATAACATGGAGGCATAATTATTAGGACTTAATGACAGCTTAAATATAAGGAAGGTGAGGATGGAAAGTCAAACCTAACAAACCTTCCAGTTGTGTTGTCTGAGAAAATGGCAGTAGAGATTTATCACCATGGGAATCTCATTTGGGAAAGGGTTTCAGTTCAAGAAATGGTGCTTCCATTGGTCATTGTCAACCTGTGCCCTGACCTTGTCCTGCTTGGTGAAGGCACAAAAGCCTATTGCAGACTCAGGCCTTCCCAGTTCCTACACCACTGAGAACTCAGACTTCTTTAAGCTCAGCAGAAGCCCTTTCCAGTGAGCAGGCTTAGCCATTGTCTGTTGGTCTCATGGCCTCTACCTACAGTCTCCACCACTCAGTCTCTTTGAGAGGCCGGATCACCTAGAACAGTGGTTCTCAACTTTCTGGCCCTTTAAATACAGTTCCTCATGTTGTGGTGACCCCCGACCATAAAATTATTTCCATTGCTACTTCATAACTGTAATGTTGCTACTGTTATGAATCGTAATGTAAATATCTGATATGCAGGATGGTCTTAGACGACCCCTGTGAAAGGGTCGTTTGACCGCCAAAGGGGTCACAACCCACAGGTTGAGAACCACTGACCTAGAATCAGAAACCTATGTTCTTATTCCAGGTCTATATTGGGTCTAGAACTCATTTTTGAGACCAAGTTCAATTCAATGACTCTTTGTCAAGTTCCTGCTGCCCTTCATCACAGGGTTACATATTGCTTCTGGCTTATTCTTTTTCATCTGAACTCCCCACCTTAATTTATTTTTCTAGTATTTTATTTATTTATTTGTTTGTTTATTTTTGTTAATCCTCCCCTGAGGATATTTCTTGTATTGAGTTTTAGAGACAATGGAAGGAAGGGAGTGTAGGGAAGAGAGAGAGAGAGAGAGAGGGAGAGAGAGAGAGAGAGAAACACATAGATTGGTTGCTTCCCACATGCTCCCTGACTGGGTTCAGAGATGGAGCCTGCAATCCAGGTATGTGCCCTTGACCAGGGAATCAAACCTACAAACCTTTGGTGTGCAGGTGGATATTTTTACCATTGAGCAACACCAGCCAGGGCATCTGGTATCTTCTTGATACTAAGAACTCCTGCCACTTAATCCTCTGTCCCTAACTATGTGGCCCCTTGACTATGGACACCAGTTTGAAGTGGATTTGAGCTTACGTTAGCCCTCAGAATAAGTAATTTGTGGCTGTGGTGCTTTTCCTTTTCCAGAGACGATTAGCCTTTCTTTCCTGACTGGTTGTCATCAGTCTTTGTTGGTATCAGGACCAATTCACTGTATGTTTTCTTGGTACGTCCCTTTGTGACGGTTAATAAT